>NC_141699.1:749409739-749870855 GCF_964263255.1 Lissotriton vulgaris | reverse complement strand
TAAATAATTCTACCAAAGTGCTACTAAACAAATTACAAAATGTAGTTTGGCCTAGGCCCCTTTTTATATTTTGAAAAATAATACTATTATCGGGAAAAAACATACTCATCAAAGTACACTTTCTTATGTACCTAAATTAGAGACTATGTAACAACAGAACATATTTGGTGGATCTTCATTCAGACTTCCACTTTGGTTTCATCAATGAAACAGCTAATCTGAAGAGTCTGTAAAATGCACATTGTTTCTTTGGCAAAGGACACTACTGCTTACTTATTTGTGTCTTTTTATATAGCTGAGAGTATCAGGTTAACTAGGGGACACTGCAACTGCTGCAACAAGACTAGGCTGTTGCTGAGTACTCCATCCCCCATCAGGCTTTGCAGCAGGATCCATCGTGGTTTATTTTCCCACCTCCCACTTAGTGCTTATCAGTGCACCAGTACTCCCACAACTTAGGAAGTACCCGGGCAAAGACCAAAGAAGAGAGTTCAGGATATGTTACACAAAGATATAGAACCTGGTCTCATCCCCCCATGTATCTCCTCTAAGCACATTTCACAGCCTAACTAAAGTTGACAAGAGTACTGGGGGCAATGTCTTGGTGTGAAAATAGGTTTTCCGTACTTTGTGCTCAGGTTGATGGCGAGCTTGGTGGGGAAGAGAGGGTAACTAGCTGCCATGACAGTAAGACCAGTGCATCCCTAAATGTAGATAAATTAGTGGAGTTGATTGAAGGGCTGAGGGACTGGGTTTGGAACCTGAAACCGGTTATAAAAACTTTAGAATAAAAAATTGACAAGGTTATGTTGTCAAAGAGTGCCACCAATATTGTCCCGCTTGTTGCGGCCCATATGCAAGAGAAGATTCCAAGTCCCCATATTTCTCTCGTAGCAGAGGTGGATATGCCCCAAGTTCCCCTGTTCCCACCCAGCACAGGGTCCTGTGCTCTGCCCCACTTCCCCCCCCCCCCAGTATTGGAAGTACAGAGGAGATATCACATTTGCAGATGCTCTGGCTGGGAGGGGGGATGCAGGATGGACAGTTATAGTCCAAACTGTGGTTGTCAGGGAGCCGGATACACATAGTGGGGTATCAAATGAGGAATGTAATAACCTTGGTAAATCTTCCCACTCTTACCATCATCTCAAGAGAGGGTCAGCGTTCAATCGAATTCAGCTACTCAGGTCACCACTCCAGAACCAGGTTCAGAATTTTATATCCCTAGTCCCCAAGGTCACTCAATGGCATAGGTAAAGCCAGGATTCTTTAACCAATAATCTATTGGTGTTGGAATGTAAAGAAGTGCTATTCAATCATCAGGAGTGATAATATGAGAGCTGAGCGGATTGATACCCCTGGCAAAAACTATGACTGGGTGAAAAGCATTACTGAACACTCCGAAACAGGACCGGAAACCAAAGGGGTACCATCATCGTTTGGATAACTTTTATCCTGTCCTTAGACTGTTTGGGAAACTGATGAGCAGATGCCCATGTAGCACCCACAAAATTGCCTGTGGCTCTGCAGTCTGGCAGGCCCATAGTTGAAAGGCATCTTCCAGAATTCCACTGTAGAGTGATAGGTAACAAGAATAAATGTGTCCCATTTGCAGGGACAAACTTCGAACTTGAAATTTGAGGAAGATTCCATACATTCGATCTTTCCTTCCTCTCCAGAGATGGACTTAGGCATTTCCTGATGGCTTGGATGAATGTACTGGACACTCTTTGACCAAATGAACTTGTTTGCCACAATATGAGCAAAAACCCTTTCTACAACGTCTTACTTTTCCTATTTCGTCAAAGGACCTCATGTAGAACCAATTTGTGTAGGATCTTCTGGGGCTTCTGTAGGTCTTTGTGTTTCAGGTCACTAGGACGGCACTGGTCTAGTTGCAGAGGATGAATAATTTTCTTGTTTATTTGGCCTCTCTTTTTTCCTTTCGTTTGAACAAAACTCAATGTGTAGCGCAGTTTCAATAGAATCATTTAAGTTGGTAGGTTAACGTACATGTACCAGTTCATCATTAATTTCTTCTTTTAGAGCAAGTCTAAACAGAGTAAGAAGAGTACGCCTCGCTTACTGGGTTTCTGAAGCAGGTACTTTAGGCCATTACTTCTTTTGATCCTCATTGAATTTCGCGTAAAACATTGTGTAAGAAGACGCTGGCTCTCTATCTAGTACACTACAATGAAGTACACTATGTAGAGAGTCCAGTGAAACTCAGATTGGTATACAGAGGCCAAAGTATACAATACTAACGCTCTATTTGTGATGGTGTGGGCGAGTAGTTAGGCTTATCAGAGGGTAGTACTAAGCATTTGTTGAACTCACAGAGGAAATAAATGAGACACACACTCAAGAATAAATCCGAGACCAATTTATAAAAAATAACACAGATTTTTATGTAATTTTTCAGACCAAGAGCTTTGTTCTGCAGTAAG
The DNA here is from genome assembly GCF_964263255.1 of Lissotriton vulgaris. Classification (NCBI taxonomy): domain Eukaryota; kingdom Metazoa; phylum Chordata; class Amphibia; order Caudata; family Salamandridae; genus Lissotriton; species Lissotriton vulgaris. The sequence goes on along the minus strand of NC_141699.1, from coordinate 749,868,408 downwards.
TACTTTTTAAGATAGCAATTTTCGAAGTTTGAAAAATAATTACTTTTGTGCACAAATACGCACCATTGAAGTCAATAGGAGAAAATAGAAAAATGCATATAAAATCAAATTTCAGATTTCAAGGTTCACCTTCAGGATTTAAGTATGTAGCCATGCCATGCCCAGTGTTCCACAAGCCGATTCTCAAGAGTGTCCCAGAATTGTCTGGGAGCAGAGTGCTGAGGTCATAGGTAGCTGGTGCGCTACAAAAAAGGAGGCCACCTGAAAACATGCTGCACAAAGGGACTTAAAGTCAGGTCCAAGGGGTCCACTCAATGCTTTGCAGCATTGTGATTACCTTTGGGGAGCCTTGTGCTTCAATCTTCCTGTTCTGGCCGGGAGAGATGGCGTGGGACACAGAGGAGAGATGTGGCAAGCAGGTAAGTTTTTAAAATATTTTTTTTACACCCTCTCACTCTCCACCCCGCCCCGATCGGTGCCAGACGCCACTGCTACCTCCGCTTCTCTATATTGCGCAGTCAGATTTTCCCCTCCTACTATTATGAAATTGCCATGGGCCCAGATCGTCTTCCCCTGTGTTTAGTCCATGAGCAAATTACCTGACAACACCTCATGCTCTACAATGCCCACAATAGTGCTGAAACTAATTTTGACTCCAACCCTTCCCACTTCTAGGATTTTGTACAACCTTCTGCTCATAACATAGTCATGCACCTGTCCGCACTGGCAATCACCTGGCCATTCATCTTCAAAGTATGGCTTACTAGTGGTTATAATCATATTTGGAACAGGGGATCAACTTTAACTTTACCAAGGACTCAAAATGTTCTTCTGCGACACATTACTAACCTATCAGAAGCTCTGATACTCCTGCCATGAATCAGCTGAGCAGAGATGCTACATTGGACTCTACCATTTATTGAGTTTAAACCCCAACGCTAGATAAAGGTCAATCAACTAATACCAAATATATGCACCTCCGATATGTTCACTACCACTGGACATATGATTTCACAGCTAAGACCCTCAAGGTTCAAAGCACACCCAAAGCCCCATCCCACCTGACAGAGGGACTAAGTCTGATGATTACACAGGCTGATCATCTGGGCACCAGGTGACAGACCAATCCATCACATTGCGTTGTTTCTATTCCACAATGCAAATATGCATAACATATATTGACTATGTAAGCTATCTATCACCCCCAGAACCAGCAGTGAAGCTGGACTCGTCAGGAAATAACATGCCCAGGGTATGTCTTTTCTCCCCTTTAGTAGTGCTCCAATAGCAAACTCGGAGTCTATTGTGTCTCACCATGTAAAATACCATTGTGTGGCCTGCATTTAAGTCAATATATAAAGCACCATTATCAGGACTGAGCATCCTGACATAAATCACCAAAGCCTGGCCATCCCCATTCATGTGGTCTCCAAACCAAGCTAAAAGACAACCACCCTCTAACATCTACATGTTCCATATACACACAGTATCACCAATATCACCAGGCAGGGCACTGGGCAGACTCATTCTGGGAAAAGGATTGCAACCACCAGTACTTTACAGAAGTAGTTGGAATTTTTTTACTAAGCACAGAAAAACAGTGGAAGAATCAGCAAAAGCCAGCATTTCACCCTTTCAAATATATTTTGAAAACAGCAAGTAAGAGGAGAAGTCACTTTAGATAATTTAGATATACCTGAATGACTCCCAAATTGTTATTGTCATAAACTGTGGAAAACTCTCACTACAAAAGGAATATACAGAATTTAAAAAGGGATGTACAGAATTTTCAACAAAAATTGTTTAGGTGCCTGCCTGGGATCCTGCATGAATCATTAATAATGGCTGCCATGTTCCCCCAAGATTGGGACAATCCTACCAGGGAAGCAGGGATGGTGGTACCTATATATTCTACCTTTCAATCCACAGGAAATAGTACAGAGAGCTGTACAACAACTCTGCTGTCCCCCAAGCTTCACACCCAACATCCCAATGGGCCTCACACCTCCAGATCTAGGTACGTAGTGGTACAGGTTTATGATTCCTCCTCTCCCCCTGGGTGAGGACATCTTGTACATGGGAAATTCTAAATGAGTGATGACACCACCACACGGATACCTATTCCACTCTTCAGGCCAAGCAAATATGAACCGCTCCTCGGTCCACCATCCTCCCCTGGCCCTTGAGTCGGACCCAGTATCCAATCATGCACGTTCTGCTCCTCTTTACCTCATGCTTTGGCAGGAGAATTCATCTTTAGAGTGGCCTTGCATTCCTGGGCCAGGACCTCAGGTGAGCAAAACCTTTATTATAATTACAAGACCTAAAAACCTGAGTAACTCATTTGCTGACCAACAGCTTGACTTTACTTCTCCCAGCTAACTGAAATACATGCCAGAGCTTGTTAGTCCCTCTTTTCTTCAATATCGCTGTATTCTGTATCGTTGGGGCCACTGTTTTATAGAAAAGAGACCATATAGAAAGTCTGTTTGTAGTTAATAATTTGGCCATCATTTAAAAGATGATAAAGTTTTGGACATTTTGAAATCGTGAAACAGTGATTGTGAGTGGCTCTAATATGTGAACTAATTCTGAAGTTTGTGTCTGTTTGGCACACTTTATTCTAGGTGACCACTTAAGGCAAGACCACATGTGGCCCAGGTATGACCATGCATAGTGCAGCACCAGACCCGTTAATCTAAGAGATGTCTATTCTTGCAGTTTACAAGCTGAGTTCCATCAGCAGTACACTGCTTGGAGGGCAAAACCAGATCTTGTGGGATCCATGTTAGATGTGGACCCCCTGGAGACTCCCTTACTCCAGGCCCGAATGCCCACACCAAGGTGTGCAGCCTCAAGGACGATTGTGTTCCCTTCTGTGAAGTTACCATATTGACAGTAACCTAAGCAGTGACCGAAATGGCCAAACATTGCCATAACCATTTTCTTCCACTTCCGACCACTTCTCTCCAAGATCCATCACGCTGGTCAGACTTGTCAATATCCTCACAAAATTCACTAGATCTAATGCCCCTCCTTTCCCTCTTGCTTGAATGTGAATTGACCACCATCTTTATGCACTCACTCACAAAGCAGCCTAGGTGCAGTGCAGGGAACTTGCAAACTGGAAAGATGAGATTGAGGCAGAAGAAGTGTCCTGCAAAAAGTAAGTCCAACCAAAAGGCCAACAAAACGCACATAATATGCATCCAAAGGGTACTCATGAAAAAGGGAGAGGAAAAGCTGCACAAAAAGAAACTATAAGGCAGCTATGCAGAGTAAAGATATAGGGTGGATTAATTTCTTCAAGAGGGTCTGTTAAGTGAGCGTCTTACCTTGTTGTCATTTTTTAGAAGGGTTTTTGGTTCTAGATACGTTCAATACTCGTCTTTGGTATGCAGATGCATTTGCCGCTATGGCACTTTGGGATGCAAAATTACAGAAGGAATCCCCTATGAAATGTGAGATTACCTAGTCAAGTTTTTACACTTCGAGGACTATAGGTGTGGTGAAATCCCATTAATTTGAATTTAATTTGAATTTAAAAACATTTATACAGCGCTCTTTTACCCAGCGGTTTCATGGCGCATTAGCAGGGGAGGCTATTAAAAGAGTGTAGCACCTCTATGAAGATTGCAAACAAGACATTGCCCTGTGTTGACTCCCCAAATTGTTTTCTAACCCACCAGGGGCATAGTAAACCCCATGCTTTAGCAATTACAGCATGGGTGAGTTTTTTTAATGGGCCTCTTATCTGCAACTTGGCAGACCTTCCACACTGTCAGCAGGAATTTCACATTTTTGGGCTTGTGGGCTACCTGCATACCAACACAGCACCAGTGTACACCAACCAAAGCAGAAGTCTTCGGGCTGGTTGATTTATAACAAAGTCATAACACCACACTTGGCTAGCCAATATCTCTCACTTCTCAAGCAACAGCCACAGTCCATGTCAGGGTGAACCACAAAAGTCACTAAATTAAACTGTGCTGAGGCTGTGGATGGCAACAAGTTGCTCGACATGACAATATGACATGGGTATGAGGGAAGATGATGGTATCAAGACAAAGGAGTGTGAGAGGTTATTAACTAGATGAGTGGATGTAAGTCATGTGTGATCGGTGCAAAGTCAAAAGTTATGGCTGACCACAATAGAACGCATTTTGAATACACAATGTGTCTTTGGTCTTGTCTCTGCTTACCTTCGAACTTTCAAGCAATTTTGTAGGAAAGCTAGCAGTGTCCAAGGAAGAGGCATTGTATGTATGTATGTATGTATGTATGTATAGGCATTTATATAGCGCACTACTTACCCGGAGGGTCCCAAGGCGCTTCGACCGCTGCGAAACCCTTCCTGGCTTCCCTGAGAGATGGTCCCTTAATGGGTATCTCCAGGGTGAGACCAGGCATCCCCGGCGGTCTGGTGGGGCCGTTAGTGAAGATGAGGCAAGCTAATGCCCAGAGTTGCCGAGTGTGAACGCTGATCAGAGTGGGCACCGAGGCGAGAGAATTATCGAGTCCGCTGACCCTGGTCCAGAAACCTGCCGCGCCGGGAATCGAACCCTGGTCCCAGGCCGTCCTCTGCTCTCGGGTCTGCCGCCTCTAACCAGTGCTGGATGAAGTTGCAGTGAACATTTCTATGTTTCATTTTTGGAAGCCGAAAATCTCCAGTTGGATGAAGCTACAGTCTGTTGCTGATGAGGGCTCCAAGAGACCAGATACCCTTCAACAAAGAGCCACTGAACAGTAGCATTTAATTTAGTGGCCCTTTGTATATGATTTACTAGGTACTTAGAAATAAATTAAATATGGCAATTAGGTGTAAGCCAGTTTTATCATGTTTTCAGGAGTGAGCGCAAGCACTTTACCGGCCTCAATAAATCTACTAGCCCACTCACAATGGCAAGTCAGATTTTATCAGATCAAGCTATTTTTAGCTCCTATTGGCCCGGGTTGGCTTGGCGGGAGAGCTGGAGTTGGCACAGAAAAGGTGTTCTGTTCATTCAGAAAATTAATGAGAAATAAAGTTGCCTTTAAATTTTGTTTTCATATTGTCACAATTGGTGTGTGTTCAAAGACAGGGGTCAAATGTTGACTTATGTCGTATTACAATTTGATGCTTATTTTACCCTGAAGATTGGTGTTTACAAAATCCTCTAACTTTGTAGTCAGAGAAAGAAAGGTAAAGTGAACTGTCTGACAATCATGCTGAGGTGCACACAGTGTGAAATTAAATGTGTCAGGGTGTCATTTTTTTTAACGCACAAACATTGAAATAGCTCATATATCAACTGTACAAATATTTCAAAATATATTTCAGAAGATAGGGAAGCACTATTTTGTAATTTTGAAGTATGATGGAAACAAATATTTTAATAAGAGTAAAACAACTCAGAACACTTTTCTTGGTGATGTGCAAATAATAAATATTCGCTGAAACCAGATTTCCATATATTATCATTTGTACACTATTTTATCAGTAAAACTACTTGTCAGTGGGAAGTTTACTGGCCATTTAAATGGAAATGTGCTGTCTGTAAATTACACTGTGCTACTACATCATGCTTTAGTAATGTATTTATTAAAAGCCAGATTTTAAACACAAAGGGCCCGTTTTACAAAGGTAAACTTCCACTTTTGTGTAAGTTTACTACTATTTGGTATTCACAAATGTAAATTTAGATCAAAAGTCTAACTTTTACGGCGAGGTTCAGTACCTGTGATTTTGGATGTGCGTTTGTTTGCTGAAGAACGAAATGTTTGCAATATGCTATGTACCATGCCTGTTTATTTGAGGTTTACGACAATCAAAATAAAAAAAAATTACAAAAAAAAAGCCTAACTTTACTAGTTCTTGGCATTGACAAAAGTAAATTTAGGCCAAAAATCTAGCTTCACTACTTTTCGGAATTCATGAAGGTCAACTTAAACCAAAAGTCTAATTTTACTAGTAGTAACTCATTTTTGTAAATACCGAAAAGTACAAAAGTTAGACGTTTGGTCTAAGTTTACCTTTGGGAATACCGAAAAGTAGTTAAGTTATACTTTTGGTTTAAGTTTACCTTTGTGAATACCAAAAAACTAGTAAACTTACACAAAAGTGTAAGTTTACCTTTGTGATTCGGGCCCAAAGTGAGAAACATTCCTGCTCCACCATGATACCTATACTATTAGTGAAATCAGGGGTGGACTGGCCGTAACAGGCATCAGGAGTTTCCCTGGGAGGCTGGAAGGTTGACGACAGGTTTTGCAGTAGAGGAGGCCGGTTTTGCATCAGTGCTGAGATATTGGCTCCCAGTAACAAAAGCAGTAGTGATTCACATTTTCCCCCCAGAGGCTGGTACAACAAAATTGCCAGGGCTGCTTTGGGTTCCCAGTCTGGCCCTGAGTGAAATAAGTGAAAAGTCAGGAATCATTTGGTACCTTTATGTGGGCTAGATTTTTATTTTACATGGAGCAAATGTTAAGTCTCTTAAATCAAACAAAAGAGGATTTCTACAGTAAACCTGTTGAGCTCGCATATTTAAGGGTGCTCTAGTATGTGATAATTAAGAAAAAAAAGGAGACTTGGTGAAATAAATATTTGCCTGGGATCACACAATTTGAGACCAATTATGGGTCAAGCTCATTACAATTAGGTCGAGTAGATTGGTCAAGTCACTAGACCTGCAGGTCTGGTAAAATGTTTATGATTTTTTAGGCCTGCTTTAGCACTGGTTAGTAGTGGTAAATTGCACCTAAGGCCAACAAAAACGAATTCAGCAGAACAGGAGGGGAGAAGGCAACAGGTTTGGTTGAAGATCACCCTAAGGCTGACAGGTCTAAAATCCATGTATCATACTGTATTGCATTATAGCATCTGTTCCGGGGACAAAGGGATTGCTTCTTCTAAAGCTGCAGTTTGAGTGCACAGATTGGCAAATGTGTAAATGTATCTGATGCATGTCTCATATATATTCAGTGTGCTCGTGTTTAAAGCAACAACCCTAGTGTTCCCTATGGTGGCCAAAGCATGGTCGGTATGGGACACCAAAATAAAAGAGTCCATCACTAGCAAGTCAGATAGCTAGGAAATTGGCCCACTTTGGAAATTAGGTCAGTTTTTAACTGTTTAAAGACATGCTGTCCACATGTTTCACAAGGTATGGGAGATAGCATGCTTTTGTGTTTGCTGCAGGCAATGTCTGTGGTAATGTCACATAATTCAACAGGAAAACACAGCCCACCAGACCATAAACACAGCCCGTATACCTGTCAGAACAGCCCTTTGGGCATTGCCAGATTGGTCTCTAGGCCATGTCCCCAACCTAACCTATGTTTTGACATATTGATGGATTTAGCCTGAGACAGCTAGGCTGGCATACTACATTTCCTAGTAATTTACATAACTCTGATATTTCACTTCCCTACATGAAAGGCAGAGCCACCTGTCTGGCAAACGATTTAGATGGAACTATTCACTGCCCTTGGAGCAAGTGTCTTGTTGCTTTGACCTCTGAGATCCATCGTCAATACCAGTTGGAGTTATTAGCACCTTAGCCAACTTCCTGTGGATGACCTAAGCATAGAACCTTAATCCAGAGGAGAAAAGCTCTTTAGCATCTAAAGGCGTTGATTCATCTTCAAGAAGTCAAGCACTTTTCCTGAACTTTAACCTCTTAATAAAGCTTGCTTTTGGGAAACCACTTCACTGCACCCTTAAAGATAGGAGGATGAATGTCACCTTAAGAACATCTAAAGAGATTATCCCCTATAGTAACAACCGTAGATTAAAATGGGATAAGGCTAAACTCAAGGAGGAAGATCTAGGGGCGATAAAGTTGTTGGTGGAGGGCCTGTCTTCTGATCTGGAAGATTGGGTGGGTGAAAATCATACCAGCAGGGTCCCATACCCCTCCCTTGACTCAGCCTATAAAGTTATAATTGATCTTGTTGGCAATTTTTTTATCTCGAAAGGGAAAAGGAATAGGGATACTGTTAACCCTCCCTCTTCTAATAAACCTTGGTATACACTCTTGTGCAAGGGCAAAAGGAAACAGCTGACAAAAGCCCTAATTTCTGGGGATCCTTTGCTGGTTAGAGCGGCCAGGAAGGAATACCTAAATGTACTATTATTGGCCAAACGTGAGTGGGAGGAACAGCATTGGCAAGATTTATCCAATGCTGTAAGCAGTAGGAACCCAAACCTCTTTTGGGACCTGATCAATAGATCTAGACTTAGGAAATCGCAACCATTGGCTACACATATAACCAGCCAGCAATGGTTTGACCACTTCTCATCCCTTTATGGTGGAAATGAGGAAACAACCAGCACTGGGGTAGATAGTTTGAGGGAGGGAGATTCCTCTGGGGTGGACGATCCCCCATTTACGACCATAGAAGTAGCGATGGCGATCAGGCACCTAACCCCAAAGAAAGCAGCTGGACAGGACGGCATTCCGGGAGACCTGTTGATAGCAGAGCCGCAGGTTTGGGCTAAATTAATCGCCATAATAATGAATTTGATCACCAGGGGTCACCAGGTTCCTGACTCTTGGAAAGGGGCAGAGGTAGTAACCGTGTACAAGAAGGGGGCTAGAGAAGACCCTGCGAATTATAGACCTATTAGTCTGATTGAAATAATCCAGAAAGTGGTCGGCAGGGTCATCATTTCAAGAGTAGGAAATTGGATGGATGAGGCCAGTATTCTCTCTCACCTACAGGCGGGGTTCAGAAGTAAGGTAGGCACGATGGACCAGGTCTTTTGCTTTTTTGTTATCTATTGGAAGGAAGTTACCATCAAGAAAGGCAGTTTATATATGGCCTTCATAGATCTCAAGACGGCATTTGACCTGGTCCCCCGGGCAAAATTATGGGAGATTCTAAGAGAGATGGGATTCCCAAGTGGTCTCCTGAACCTTATCATAAAGCTCCACGAGGGGAATTATGCGAGGGTCAGATGGGGATCCCAGGGACAATTGACAGAGAAGATCCCTGTGCGGAGAGGAGTACGCCAGGGTTGTGTTATGGTGCCGACCCTCTTCTCCCTATTTGTGAATGGAGTGGTGGACCATCTGAAGGGGGAGGAGACGGATGCCCCATCCCTGGCGGGGGAAAGAATCCCCACTCTACTCTTCGCCGACGACACCATATTAATCTCCAAATCCCCGGTGGGCCTACAAAAACTCTTGAACCGGTTTAGCTCCTTTTGTACCGCCCGAGGCTTAACCATCAATACCTCAAAAACCAAATTGATGGCACTCTCCCCCTCTAAAAGATTCAAAAATAACTTCCTGCTAAATGGTGTTCCCTTGGAGTTGGTCGAGTCCTTTGATTATCTTGGTGTCCGGATAAACAGCCGAATGACCTGGAAGGATCACTTGGCCAAAATGTTACTCAGCCATCAAAGAGTATCGGGGGTGATTCTGAGGGAAATCCGTGAATCAAGTAGTAAACCTGTCTCTCCGGCTATGGCCATATACGAGGGTCAGATTCTCCCAGCTGCATTATATGGCTCTGAACTGTGGGGGTTCGAAAATGTATCAGATCTATCAACAGCGGAAAACAATTTCCTAAGGAAGGTGGTGGCTCTCCCCGCTTCCACCCCACTAATTCCCCTGAGATTAGATCTGGGTAGAAGAGCACTTAAGGACATGGTAAGGCTACGCCCGCTGCTCTTTTGGACCCGTTTAAGAAGAACGGAAGAGCTTGCAAAATATGCTGAGGGGTTGGACGATCTTCTTCTACTGGACACGGGAAAAAAAATTGGATGACTGAATAAATTGAAAGACTTGGTTCTTAAGCTAGGGCTAAGTGATGCATGGGAGTCACAATCGCCGCCTCCAAAGGATGTGATCAAAAAGTTATACTGGGATTGGATACAGAGTAATGTGTTGAGGGGCATGGAAGGGGGCTCACTCACGGACCAATTTTTACTATTTAAATGTGTGAGGAAATTGGAGCCCTTCCTCGACCTGATAACTAAACCCCTTGATCGCGCATTATACTTAAAATAGCGACACGGGACGCTTCCGGTGCATGACTTTACGGTGAGGTGGTCTAATTCTGGTGCCTCCCTGCGTTCATGCCCTGGCTGTGCAGCACCAACAGAGTCTGTGGCCCATCTATTTTTTGCCTGCCCAGCTTATAAAGGGGCACGCAAATTCTGGCTGAAACCTGTGTGCAGGGAACTAGGTTTGAGGTGCCACAGTCAGGCTCTCCGTGTACTCTCTACGGACTCTTCATCTTCCTTCATGACTTGTGGGGTAGCAAAGTTCTTGGGAAGTGCATGGGTGACGCGATACCGCTTACTAAAGTTGCAGTCGGGGGGCTCAACGATCTGATGTCACATCTGCTAGTAGTATATTAGTGTCTGTGTACACCTTACTTTTTTAATTGTATTTTAAAAACTTTTGTATTGTATATCGGAAATGTATTTTATATGTCTCTTTTATGGTGATTAAGTTGCCGAATAAAGATATTCAAACAGAAACCACTTCACTGGATTGCCTATGTGCATTCCAAAAGTGGTATAATCTGTAGCTACAATCAGGAGATCTGAATATATTCATTAAATGCCTTCCACAGTTTACTTTTACGATTTTAATTAATCGAATAAAGTGGTTTTGACTGACTGACTGGCCTTCCACAGTTTACACCACACGGTAGCTTTATAATCACTGTGCACCATGTGCTGAAAAGCCCAGCACCAAGGCAAATCTGCTACTGGAAAGCTGCAAAGTTTTTCTAAGAATTCTTTGTAAAAATATATCCCCAAGTGTCTTCCAACTGGTCGAGCAGGAGCTTAATGAAGAATCCTGCACCATGTGTGGTGCGTGGGTGGGGAGCAGGGGTACTACCCCACCATAGGGAGCAGTATAAGGCCAATGAAGATCTGTGAGATATGAGAGACTCAGGGGCCCCTCTGCACACTACAGGGGGGTCATCATTTTGTGCTAGGCCATTGAGAACTAGAGTGTGTCACGTGACACTATTTTTTAAAGCTTAGCTTTATATAAATGGGGGATGAGGCAAGATACAAACCTCTCTCCTCAGCTAAGGCCCAACACGAGAAAAAAACAAACTTAACATCTGCCCACTTGGAACTCCTTGTCCTATGCATCTATTCGACTATTTCTGAGTTTGCAGCCAATTAACAATGCACTGATGTTTTTGTATAATTGCGAGAGAAGAGACAACGTGTTGTCACAAATAGCTTGCAATATTTTTTCTTAGACTTTAGTGACTAAAAATCAGTATTATCGAGTGACTTTCTTTGGATGTGTGAAAACAGCTGTTAGTCCAGGTGGAGGCAGTTCTGCTCTGTACAACTTCCACTCGATGGCTTTGGATGGCCCTTCTGTTGACCATCTCACTAGAGGCTTCACACATTCATGTGGCATGGATGGAATATAGCCTTATAGCCCGCCGTAGAGGGCTATACCGGCTATTAAAGGCCCTCTCCAGCGTTAAAGGCCCGAGCCGAAGGCGAGGGCCTTTAACAAGGGAGAGGGACTTTAATAGCGGTATAGCCCATCTACGAAGGGCTATAAGGCTATTAGAACTTTATGTCACTAGAGGACAGAATGTTCTAACAAAACAAACAAAGCCTTTTGGAAGCCTGAGGGGATTGGAATCCCCTCAGGCTCCCTGAAGCCTTTGTTCACAGCCAGAGCTGTGAAAAATGAAACCTTGGAATGTTGGAGCTCCAGGCTTACACCAGCCATTATAAGCCCAGAGCACTCCATTGTTTTCAATGGAGCTCCCAACATTCCAATGTTCTAATATAATTTCAACTACATCGATGGTTCTGTTAATTAATACCCATTACAACAAGCTTAATTCATTTTACTTTCTGAGGCTAACCCAAGGCTGTTCACCTTTTGCTGCAGTGAAATGAAATCTTAGGATGTCAATCATGTTTACACTGTGCAAAGGATAGGTAGGCGTCATCAGAATCATTAATGTTCAGGTGATGAAGGGATGGCATTTGATTGACAGTCTAACCAGGGATATAGCAGGGCATAATGTTCAGCTCAGAGGATTTTTAGGTCCTCTCCAGGCCATGCGTCTTATAATGCTGTGTTTAAAAAAACATATATTTGTCCTTCGTTGAATTCTTAACGTGCGGGCGTTTCCTTGCGCGGGCAGGGCCGCGTCGGCCGTTGAACGAGCGCAGCACTAGGAAGGTAGTGCACGCGACGTTCAACGGTCGACGGCAGCACGCAAGTTAACAAACGAGAACTCAAGTCTTGCTTGGGCTTATTTCGTTCAATTCGGCAAATAAGTCAGTCTCCCAAGCCCGCTGCACTGTCCTATGTCTAGCCAAATAAATAGAATAGCATACAATAGTGCAACAGGAGCAGTGGCGCCGGAACCCAGAAGTCTGAGCGGGCCTCAGCACTCTAATTATAGTTATTTTTTTCTGCCAAACCAGGAAATGGAGCGGAGAGGTTAACACAGGTCTAATGTCCTTTCTTCCATTAGGGCCCATGAAAGTCATGCTACTCCAATGTACACCACGGTAGACGGTATTGGAATGTCTGCACGCACCCATTTTCTTTTTAAACAAGCCACCCAAAAACAGAAGTTTGTGGGAAATGAAATCACTTGCTTTTCATGGGTAAGTGTGTGAACAGTCGGCTCTGTTTCAATGTGTCTGCTTTAGATATACACAGCTAATTTCAATTTCCCCTGCAGTAAAACCGATAAAGTCCCTGAGTGCTAAATTCAGCTTGTACATTAATTCACTGTGACAAAACTGAAAGAAATATGTGAGAATATGACACCCAAGCCCATCACCTGCAATTACCCAGACAGAAGCTTATCCGGCTACACATGGATGAATCTTACTAATTAATTAATGCGAGCTTGGCAGACTGGGCCCCAGCACCGTTCAAATTAATTCTATCCCTCTAGCACGAGAATTCGTGACAGTGGTAAGTTACCCATAGCAAGACAACATACCGGATATAAGTTCAAATGCCTTCAGGCTCACCCTAAAGTTCAAGTGTACAGGATTAATTCACCTGCTGCATTATAGTGCAAGGTTCAAATCTTGATTCGTCACAGGCTCGGGTTTTTCTCGTGGTGTAAATATTTATGGGGGTGATCCAGATGAAAGACAGTGCTAATAGACATTCTAAGTCCCTCCTTTATTGCACCAAAAACATAATTGTAAAACGGTAAAAAATGATACAGGTTGTTACAGTTTTACATTGGCTGATTTTGCTTCATATTAAGGAGAGTCAAGATTAGAATGAGGAATAACATGAAGCCATGGTTAGACTGTGTGTAAATGCTCCAATTTTCCCCGTTTTCCAAGAGCAAATGTATCAGGAGTAGTATATAGTGATACCTTCACTTCAAACTCTGGCCTTAATTTTGACAGTTCCGGCCAGGATTCCTGGCCAGAAATGTGATGGGTCTAGTCTTAAATATGACAGCTCTAGTCACGGGAAATTTGACATCTCTGGCTGGAAACCCTGGCCTTAAATTTTGACAGGGCCTGGGCGCAGGCTGGTGGCCTTAAACAGGCCTGCTTTTGAAAGGGGGTGACATGTAGGGATATTCCCAAGAAGTAACAGTTATGTTTAAAAGTGTATAAGAAAAGTGTGTGCATGTAGGGTGGAAATGTCTGTGCATGTTTAAAACTGGGGGTTGCAGACAGCTGTAGGCTGAACAGCTGCTGAGCAGGCCTGAGTCCACAGCCCAGGGCGTGGGAGGTGTTTTTTTATGTTTGAAAAAAAGGATCTTTATGTAGAAGTAACTGTTTGTAACAGGGGAGCTTTAAATGTAGTTGTTGGGAAACACATAGGCTGTTTTAAAAAGCACCAACCATGTTCACTTTTCCCAGGGAGGCTTGGACCTGTTATAAAATAATAAACCACAGCTACCCTGAGCTTTGAGATGTTGAAAAAGACAGATGTCGTGTGGTGGCAAAGCTTCCCATGAGAACCTGAAACAGGGTGCCAACTGTTAGGATGTAATTCAAAAACCCCCAAAGCCACTGGTCCCAAACTTGACAGCTAAGCCAGGAAGATGACAGTTTAGGCCCAAACTTGATGCCTCTGGCTGGAAAGATGTCAGTTTAGGCCCAAACTTGATGACTCTGGCTGCAAAGATGACATGTGATGGGTTTAGTGCTGGGACAAGAGCCTGTTCCAGGGGGTCCCACCTTCCCAGGAGCAGGACCAAACAGCTTTAACATATGAGGCCCATTATAAAAGTGTCTAGAAGATTTAGATATGTTTGCGATGGCCACCCCAGCACCGGCTCAGCACAGATAGACCAAGAGTTTAAGTAACAGATGTATACAGCATAAACTGTACAAGGATAGAAAAGGTTCCCTTTAAGGAACACTGCCCAAACACCCATTGAAAAAAACAATTGGGAGCAACATGCGTGGATTGTTCTGCACCTTGTGGATTGCCTGCACCAACAACCCATTCAAAAAACTTTGGGAGTGACTGGCCTGGATTGTTTTTTGCTGCACTTTGAGGATTTCTGCACCAACAAGCCCTTCAACACCCTTGGGGAGCGAGTGGATTGTCTTGGAGTCACAGCGCCAACCCTTGGATCTTAAGGCAAGAATGGACCTGAGCAACTTCTCCCAAAATGAAGCCGCCTGTGACAATTTAAGAAAGGTAAATAAAGCATGGCGCGAGGATGTATATGTATGTGGTATTTAAAGTATACAAAACTGTAGTTTTGAAAATGCTAAATAGTACTTTGTAAACTGTTAATGTTTAAGGCGCTGCAACATGTTTAATGTGAATAATGGTGCCAATGAAGTTTTTTACAAGACGTGAAATGTAATGTAAATGTATTTAAAAAGAATAAAGGAGATGTTGAAGGTTTGAGTTTAAAGCTATGTGTGTATGTATTTAATGTTAATAGAGGAGGTGTTGTTGGGCTGGCGCAGAGTTTGCAGGGTTTGTATTTAAGGGGCATAATGTTGTAGGCCTTAGGAGGGTACATGCAGAGGGGGAAACGTGTACTTTACAGAGCATAGAAACATTTTACCAGGATGCTGAACATTTAATGCTAATAAATGTTAAAGGCTTTGAGGTGTTGGTATTGCAAGCTTACCAGAGGGTCTTTAAATAATATACATTGCATACATATGAAAATAAATAATGCATTGTTGTACTCACCAAGCCGTTGTTTTGAGGGTGTGAAGTATGGGTCTGGATCCTTAAAAGAGAGTCTGCATGGGGTCCTTCAGTATGCGTGGCGCTGAGGGGGCTCTGGGGGTGGGCTCCATGGTCCTGGGGTTTAGGGGTATGAGGCCCTTTGAAAATAAGCCCCAAACCCGCTTCTCCATGGCGCTGCTCGGGGGAGGGTGATGTGTTCCTGGTGTCCTCGTGGCTCCTGGGGCCCTTGAGCTGCTTATTTTATTTTACAAACAAGTGCCCCACGAGCCCGCTTGCGGCAGGCGCTGCTCGGGGGGTGCGAGGGTCCTGGTGTCCTGGGGCTCAGGGCCCCGAATGCCGCTCTGTGTTGCATTTTTTTTTAAAATGCCCCCGAGCCCGCTTGCACAAGGAGCTGCTCGGGGGTGTTGTGGGGCTGGCTCTGTGTGTCCCGGGGCCTCCGTGGCCCGAGTTTTGCCACTTTTTCTTTCTAAAATGCCCCCGAACCTGCTTGCAGATGGCGCTGCTCGGGGGGTGTTGTGAGGCTGTCTCCGGGGTCGTGCTGGTCCTCTGCAGGGTCCTGGGGCATTTCCAAACAGCCCACGTGGATCCCTCGGGTCAGCGGCGGCATGGCGGCTGAGTGCTTCGCCGGGGCTGCTGCGCAAGGCCTGCGCCAACTCATCACTGACGGGGCGGGCCTTGCACAGCAGTCTCCTGTAAGTTACATTTATTTATGCGCTTTTATATAGCGCGGACTTTACCCAAAGGCGTCAGAGCGCTTCACAAAAGGAACAGAAAAATTACAAATGAACAAAATTACAAAAGCAGACGATAAGTTACATGAGGTAAAAGTGACAATTGTGAGCAAACAAAATACATGAGGTAGCAAAACAGTGTGTTACAAGAGAAAAGTGACGTGTAGCAAGTTACAAAAGGGTACAATACACAGGTACAAGGATAATACTGCAAAACAAATGGGCAAAAGTGACCTTTTGTGAGCAAACAAAATACATGAGGTAGCAAACGGAGCAGACGTTAAGATACATAAGAAAAAAGTGACATGTGTGCAGGGGTGCAAGAGAAAACCAAGTACAATTAGTGGCATAATACTGCAATATAAGGTGTGTGTGTGTGTGTGTGTGTGTGTGTGTGTGTGTGTGTTAGTGTGTGTTAGTGTGTGTTAGTGTGTGTTAGTGTGTGTGTGTTAGTGTGTGCGTGTTAGTGTGCGTGTTTGTGTGTGTGTGTGTGTGTGTGTGTTAGTGTGCGTGTTAGTGTGCGTGTTAGTGTGCGTGTTAGTGTGCGTGTTAGTGTGTGTGTTAGTGTGCGTGTTAGTGTGTGTGTTAGTGTGTGTGTTAGTGTGCGTGTTAGTGTGCGTGTGTGTGTGCGTGCGTGTTAGTGTGCGTGTTAGTGTGCGTGTTAGTGTGCGTGTTAGTGTGCATGTTAGTGTGCGTGTTAGTGTGCGTGTTAGTGTGCATGTTAGTGTGCATGTTAGTGGGTGTGTTAGTGTGCGTGTTAGTGTGCGTTAGTGTGTGTTAGTGTGTGTTAGTGTGTGTTAGTGTGTGTTAGTGTGTGTTAGTGTGTTAGTATCCTTGTGGGGACTTGGGTGTGATAATACACTCACGCGGTGAGGACTTGATTGCTCTGTGGGGACCTGAACCCAAGTCCCCAAAAGGTAAAGTCTTCTAAATGATTTTAAATGAGTTCATAAACATCTGTACCAATTGTTACACATTTTAAAAAAATTTGCCTTGTGTGGACCTGTGTTTCAGAAAGTGTGTTTATATTATTTTTTGCTCGCTCTGCCCCCGTATACCGGAGGTGGTACTGCAGCCTTAAACACACTTAGCATATTAAACACACTTCAGCAATTGGATTACATCTTGCAACAAAGAAGATAGTGATTTTAAAGAAGCATACCAATTAGAAAACATAATACATGAATACAAATGCCTTTTTAAATGTATATAACCCTTTTTCCTTTTTTTTTTCGAAACAAATTAATCTACTGATGTTGCACTTTTAATTTTTGGGTGGCTATTTTCTTTTGAAAAGCATAGACATGCAAAATTAAGAGAAGCCTATTTTTTTTTACATTTCAAACACCCACTTTAGCCACTGACTCTTGCATTGACAGTCAATACAGTTTACATGGTTGCATGGGTGCTGCACTGCATTATGCAAAATGCGCAAATCTGTCCCGAACTTACTTTGTAGCACACAATGTGCATCCTTTAGCCATGCACACAGAGCATTCCGTCTCTCACTGTGCATCATATGATATATGCAGCCCCCTCCATACATGTGCTTCATGCTTCCTATCAATTAATGTGTAGCACACAATGTGAGCAGCCTCCAGATTTGATGTGCACAGAGCATTTCAGCTGTGGAACTGCAGGAATTTTTGTGCATTCTCCTCCAGGCGTGCCCACTGTTTTCCATCACGCAGTCTACAGTAAAGGATGTCAGCAGCCTTGCCTCCGCCATCCATGTGCACACTGCCTTCCATCATTTACTGTTCAATACAAAATATGTGCAGCCCCATTATCCATGTGCACACTAGCTCCCAGCATTTACTGGGAAGCACAAAATATGTGCATCCTCCTCTATTCATGGGCAGACCACTTTCCATTAAACACTCTTCGACACACAATATTTGAAGCATCCTTTGTCCATGCGCCCACTGCATTCCAACACTCACGGTGCAGCACAGAATTTGTGCAGTCTCTGCCATCCATGTGCATGCCACTTTCCATCTCTTACTCTGCAGCACCCATTGTGTGCAGCCTCTGCCATCCAAGTGTCCACTACAGGCCATCAATCACTGAGCAACACAGTGTGTGCAGCCTCCTCAATCTCCTAGGGTTTGAGCCTCATAGCCTGCCCCTGTTTTTTCCACCTAACCGACAGGACCACTCTCTGAGATCCTGACCGGTGTAGAGCAGCTTTTCCTACTCTTGTAGGTGATAGGCTGTGTATGTAAGGGAAGAGGTGTTGTGCAGTGACCAGGGTACCCGACTCTGGACCACAGGGTTCACAGTTCGGTCCCTGGCCCCAGCAGCAGGTTAGCCCAGAGCCATGTGACTCTGGGCAATAATTTGCTTAATCTTCCAAACACCCCCCAGCGCCAGGACATCTCTCCGGAGGTAGCTGTGCGCATTATCAAATGCTGGCATTTATTTATGCTGCTGCTCTGACAGTTTCTACGGTGATGCAACCTTCATTGCAGCTGAGCTGTGGAATACAGATGTATTATCATACATCGTGCACCATGACATAGCGGGCTTTAACCCCGCGTTGAATACTTAGCAAAGCCCAACACTTCGCCATCTTTTACTTCGAACGTTGTTAGAACGGCAATGCATTGATTCCTATTGGCAAGCATGAAAGATCGCTGGCGCTTAAATCGCACACGTCATGACAACGTGATACATAATTATGCACACATTTCTTCCATTTAATTATTACAGGTCGCCGACCCCGACAGTTTTAAGATAGACACACACGCACCAGAAAGTAGGCCAGCAAGCTTAAGTAAGCTATGGCAATTTTAATTTTATTTGCACAGCGCATGATTTAAGATTTAAACTAATGCAGCCAAATGGATTTGTCTTCTTTGCTATATGATTTTTTCATTGAAAGTAACATTTCTCTGTGTTTATGATGGTAATAGTGCACATTTTCCAGAACGTAAATAAAACGTAACGAACGAAAATGGAAAAGTTAACAATCTCATTACTGTGAAATCAAAAATCTTCATTCGGCAGATAAAGAAGGTACTGGATGAATTGGGATTTTGAGTAATTCAGAAAGAATGCACATCTGAATGTTTTCCCACGTACACATTTACCTAGGAGAGACTGGCAAAACGTGCAAGAGTAAACATAATGGAATTTTTGCAGAAGTACACATTTCTGCGAGTATTCCTCTTTTCTCATTTTTTAACACTGGTAATACTGCTGCAGTACCTTCTCCAGAGATGAAGTCACCCTGCTATATTCAATTCTGGTAGCGGTATTACCAAATCTCTGACGCCTGTCAAATCACATGCCTTTGATGGGAGTCCTATGCACTGGAGGGTCTCACACCTGCGCATGCTCCAAAAACCTCGATTTGTCACATGCCAGGACCAGCATGCTGATTTGTGCTATCGACTCCGGCAGTTCTGCAACCAAACTCTGGTAAGGCTGTCTGCTGACAGACAGTTTCACACTCCCGAGTAAAATGCAGTAGCGAGAGGTCATGGGTAGAAAACCTGGCCTGGCAGGGATAAGTGCCAAAGTCAAAACTGTGCATTAAACACGAGGCATTAAATATTCAAGGAATGGAAACATGTAATTTCGCAGTTTTAAAAAAAAAACAGAACTCCCGCAACTGATGTGAGTGTTGGCATGGACAAAAGCACCACTTGACTCATCAGCCAAGCTGCTGCATAGGGTTGAGAGGTGTGGCGTCGAGAGAACAGTTAAACTCATAATGAGTGGTCGAGTGGAGATGGCTTGGATTTTGAATGCAGGAAGGAGTTTGAGTGATTGACATAGGTTTGACACACTTTATGCAGTTTCCATCCACACACTTTCCAAACTGTAAGCTAAGCTTTGTAGGTAGATACAGTTTCAACAGTTTGTGAATTATCCAGGATCAAATTGAGCATTTCTTGTATTGTTAGAAGGCTGTCACATCTTGCAAAAAAGAGACTTTATTAGTATTTGTTAAATGCATCCACCCATCATGCATCCATCCATCCACAATTTTGCTCATCCAGGCATCCATCCATCCACCCACCCACCCACCCATCATGCATCCATCAGCAATTGTCGCCACAACCCACCCAGTCCTCCATCCACCCACACTTTTGAATTTTTGGGCACCCATGCATCCATCCACCCACCGATCGATCCACCATGTAAGCATCCATCATGCATACAGCCATCCATAATTTTGGTCATCCATGCATCCATACACCCATCCACCCACCCAACCATCATGCACCCACCACCCACCCTACATCCATCCATCATGCATCCATCCACGTTTTTCCCACCCACCCATTCATCCATCCATCCACCCAATCACCCATCATGCACCCATCCACATTTTTAGCCATCCATCCACCTACACTTTTGCAATTTTGGTCATCCATGCATACATCCACCCATCCATCATGCATCCATCACCAATTGTCACCACCCACAAACCCACCCACCACCCACCCACCCAGTCATCCATCCACACTTTTTGCAATTTTGGTCAGCCATGCATCCACCCACCCATCGATCCATACACCCATCATGCATCCATCCACTTTTACACCAACCAACCCACCACCCACCAAGTCATCCATCCACCCACCCATCCATCTATCTACCCAACCATCCTGCATCCATCACCATTTGTCGTCACACTCCCAGTCATCCATCCACCCACTTTTACAACAACCAACCCACCACCCACCCACCCAGTCATCCATCCACCCACCCATCCATCCATCCACCCAACCATCCTGCATCCATCACCATTTGTCGCCACAATCCCAGTCATCCATCCACCCACTTTTGCACCAACCAACCCACCACCCACCCAGTCATCCATCCACCCACCCATCCATCTATCCACCCAACCATCATGCATCCATCACCAATTGTCGCCACCCAACCAGTCATCCATCCACCCACATTTTTACCAATTGGTGATCCATGCATCCACCCATCGATCTATCGATCCATCATGCATCCATCCATCCATCCATCATGCAACCATCACCAATTGTATGTATGTTTCATATACAATCATTGTAATAATAACATAAACTGGAACATAACATGTACTGGAGTCCTGCCACTGGAAGTGTTTCAAATACAATCAGCTTTATTTAACTTGCCCGACCTGCAGATAGATGAGCCACAGTGTTTTCATAGCTGTTTGCCCACGTTGTCATCGCTAGCGATGTAATCGCCAGCGATGTATATGTCATTGCGCCGTTCTAGCATGCGTCCCGAAAGCATGCGTTGTAAAGCCGGTCGCGATGTAAAAGTCGTGTTGCGATTGCACAACGAAGTAATACTTTAGTTGTAACGGGTGTTTCCCATGGAATACACATAGAATGTGAATAGGCACTCCAGGACCAGCGTCTAATTCCTGTGCATAGTACATTTCTCTATAATAACATAACATGATGCTTGCTGAATGCATGAAACAACT
This sequence comes from Lissotriton vulgaris, assembly GCF_964263255.1. Taxonomy (NCBI): domain Eukaryota; kingdom Metazoa; phylum Chordata; class Amphibia; order Caudata; family Salamandridae; genus Lissotriton; species Lissotriton vulgaris. The sequence goes on along the minus strand of NC_141699.1, from coordinate 749,847,100 downwards.
TTCTTCCCAAATGATGAGATGTTATCAGCATTTATTACACTTAAATGTGAAAGCGTACTTATGTTGATGCATAATCTAAAATCTACATATGATCGAAGACAGATGCTGCTACTAATGCGCCGATTTGCCAAATCCTTTGTTGGGTTGTACCTACAGCGCCCCATTCTAGGCACCTATAGCAGGCATATAAAGAGTACTGGAAGCAGACCCAACCAACGACGGCTCGTGGAGGGAGTTACGGTGGGGCAGGAGGGTGGGGAGGGGGAGGGGCAGGGTGGAGGTTGCTAAAAACCGGCATATGGATAATTGCAGGTAAGTAAACAATTTAATTAATAAAACGAATTTCGTAGCTCGCACTGCATTGCATTTTGCGATGCAAGGCGCACTACGAAATTCGTTTTATTAATTACATTGTTTACTTACCTGCAATTATCCATATGCCGGTTTTTAGCAACCTCCACCCTGCCCCTCCCCCTCCCCACCCTCCTGCCCCACCGTAACTCCCTCCACGAGCCGTCGCTGGACCCAACTTACTAGCGCTCAAAAACCACTGAAGACACACCTGTTATGCCAGCATCTTGAATTCAAAACAAAATCTGCTCTCACTGTCAGGGTAAAAAAAAAGGCATGTGAGATATTGCCTTAAAGTGCAATTTCCCAAACACAGGCATTTTAGGGTGGAAAATTTAGCAATTTTGGGCGCCTCTAGAATTAAAAGTCCACAGGGACAACCATCACCCCAGTTGTGTTAAAATTCAGTTTTAAAGTAAAAGTAACTTCTGCACGCTACTTATAATACAAGTTTGTAAATGCCAGTTTCCACTGCAATAATGCCGTCAATGTTAGCAGATAAAGGAAGTTATGTGATTTTGTTCAGATACACATGATTTTTAACTAAATAAAACGGGAATATCATTTAAACAGATGCCTAAAAGTGCTGCCGCAAATACGTACTTCAACAAAAAAAAAAATGTTGCTCGAGAAAACCTGATTCTTTCCTTGCAACTGAGCACACACCCAAAACAGCTGTTTAGGACAGCCTGCAAGAGAGGTGCTAATCACACATAATAAAAGCGTCATTATCATGAGAAGAGACCAGTATGCAGAAGCCGGCTGGAGACGGCCAAGACTTCCAGACTGGGGGATGGGACTAGGGGGGAATGGAAAGCACGTCTGTAAAGTTAAAAGACAGATGCTTGCTTTTGGGTGTGACAGACTTGAGACTCTGAAAGCAAAAATATTGGAACACATACACCTGAACGGAGGCACTCATTTGTCAAAGTTTTCAGTTCAGAGCTGTTTTTACTAGCCACAATTCTAATTCCATGAAACGTTCTATGTATGCTGTAACACATTCTTCAATAAATGTAAGTTTTATATTTAAAGAAAACATTCCTTATGATTGCTCCCAATTAAAGGAATACATTATTTGCAGAGATGTTTTAATGCAGGCTTGTTAGAGATATTCACTTTATTTTTTTTGTTGGTTAAAAGGGTTCAGTGCTGCTTTTCGAATAACTTGCTGGCAGCTGATTTAGTTGCTGCTTAGCTACATTAAATCCCAGGAAATATGAGGGCACTAAGCAACTACGCTGCCTTTCCGTTCATGTTTAGGTTTTCTTGGGAAGAAAGTTGCTCCATGCATTCAGCAAGCATCATGTTATGTTATTATAGAGAAATGTACTATGCACAGGAATTAGACGCTGGTCCTGGAGTGCCTATTCACATTCTATGTGTATTCCATGGGAAACACCCGTTACAACTAAAGTATTACTTCGTTGTGCAATCGCAACGCGACTTTTACATCGCGACCGGCTTTACAACGCATGCTTTCGGGACGCATGCTAGAACGGCGCAATGACATATACATCGCTGGCGATTACATCGCTAGCGATGACAACGTGGGCAAACAGCTATGAAAACACTGTGGCTCATCTATCTGCAGGTCGGGCAAGTTAAATAAAGCTGATTGTATTTGAAACACTTCCAGTGGCAGGACTCCAGTACATGTTATGTTCCAGTTTATGTTATTATTACAATGATTGTATATGAAACATACATACAATTGGTGATGGTTGCATGATGGATGGATGGATGGATGCATGATGGATCGATGGATCGATGGGTGGATGCATGGATCCCCAATTGGTAAAAATGTGGGTGGATGGATGACTGGTTGGGTGGCGACAATTGGTGATGGATGCATGATGGTTGGGTGGATAGATGGATGGGTGGGTGGATGGACGACTGGGTGGGTGGTGGGTTGGTTGGTGCAAAATTGGGTGGATGGATGACTGGGATTGTGGCGACAAATGGTGATGGATGCAGGATGGTTGGGTGGATAGATGGATGGGTGGGTGGATGGATGACTGGGTGGGTGGTGGGTTGGTTGTTGTAAAAGTGGGTGGATGGATGACTGGGAGTGTGACGACAAATGGTGATGGATGCAGGATGGTTGGGTAGATAGATGGATGGGTGGGTGGATGGATGACTTGGTGGGTGGTGGGTTGGTTGGTGTAAAAGTGGATGGATGCATGATGGGTGTATGGATCGATGGGTGGATGGATGCATGGCTGACCAAAATTGCAAAAAGTGTGGATGGATGACTGGGTGGGTGGGTGGTGGGTGGGTTTGTGGGTGGTGACAATTGGTGATGGATGCATGATGGATGGGTGGATGTATGCATGGATGACCAAAATTGCAAAAGTGTAGGTGGATGGATGGCTAAAAATGTGGATGGGTGCATGATGGGTGATTGGGTGGATGGATGGATGAATGGGTGGGTGGGAAAAACGTGGATGGATGCATGATGGATGGATGGATGGATGGATGTAGGGTGGGTGGTGGGTGCATGATGGTTGGGTGGGTGGATGGGTGTATGGATGCTTGGATGACCAAAATTATGGATGGCTGTATGCATGATGGATGCTTACATGGTGGATCGATCGGTGGGTGGATGGATGCATGGGTGCCCACAAATTCAAAAGTGTGGGTGGATGGAGGACTGGGTGGGTTGTGGCGACAATTGCTGATGGATGCATGATGGGTGGGTGGGTGGGTGGATGGATGGATGCCTGGATGAGCAAAATTGTGGATGGATGGATGCATGATGGGTGGATGCATTTAACAAATACTAATAAAGTCTCTTTTTTGCAAGATGTGACAGCCTTCTAACAATACAAGAAATGCTCAATTTGATCCTGGATAGTTCACAAACTGTTGAAACTGTATCTACCTACAAAGTTTAGCTTACAGTTTGGAAAGTGTGTGGATGGAAACTGCATAAAGTGTGTCAAACCTATGTCAATCACTCAAACTCCTTCCTGCATTCAAAATCCAAGCCATCTCCACTCGACCACTCATTATGAGTTTAACTGTTCTCTCGACGCCACACCTCTCAACCCTATGCAGCAGCTTGGCTGATGAGTCAAGTGGTGCTTTTGTCCATGCCAACACTCACATCAGTTGCGGGAGTTCTGTTTTTTTTTTAAAACTGCGAAATTACATGTTTCCATTCCTTGAATATTTAATGCCTCGTGTTTAATGCACAGTTTTGACTTTGGCACTTATCCCTGCCAGGCCAGGTTTTCTACCCATGACCTCTCGCTACTGCACTTTACTCGGGAGTGTGAAACTGTCTGTCAGCAGACAGCCTTACCAGAGTTTGGTTGCAGAACTGCCGGAGTCGATAGCACAAATCAGCATGCTGGTCCTGGCATGTGACAAATCGAGGTTTTTGGAGCATGCGCAGGTGTGAGACCCTCCAGTGCATAGGACTCCCATCAAAGGCATGTGATTTGACAGGCGTCAGAGATTTGGTAATACCGGTACCAAAAATTGAATATAGCAGGGTGACTTCATCTCTGGAGGAGGTACTGCAGCAGTATTACCAGTGTTAAAAAATGAGAAAAGAGGAATACTCGCAGAAATGTGTACTTCTGCAAAAATTCCATTATGTTTACTCTTGCACGTTTTGCCAGTCTCTCCTAGGTAAATGTGTACGTGGGAAAACATTCAGATGTGCATTCTTTCTGAATTACTCAAAATCCCAATTCATCCAGTACCTTCTTTATCTGCCGAATGAAGATTTTTGATTTCACAGTAATGAGATTGTTAACTTTTCCATTTTTGTTCGTTACGTTTTATTTACGTTCTGGAAAATGTGCACTATTACCATCATAAACACAGAGAAATGTTACTTTCAATGAAAAAATCATATAGCAAAGAAGACAAATCCATTTGGCTGCATTAGTTTAAATCTTAAATCATGCGCTGTGCAAATAAAATTAAAATTGCCATAGCTTACTTAAGCTTGCTGGCCTACTTTCTGGTGCGTGTGTGTCTATCTTAAAACTGTCGGGGTCGGCGACCTGTAATAATTAAATGGAAGAAATGTGTGCATAATTATGTATCACGTTGTCATGACGTGTGCGATTTAAGCGCCAGCGATCTTTCATGCTTGCCAATAGGAATCAATGCATTGCCGTTCTAACAATGTTCGAAGTAAAAGATGGCGAAGTGTTGGGCTTTGCTAAGTATTCAACGCGGGGTTAAAGCCCGCTATGTCATGGTGCACGATGTATGATAATACATCTGTATTCCACAGCTCAGCTGCAATGAAGGTTGCATCACCGTAGAAACTGTCAGAGCAGCAGCATAAATAAATGCCAGCATTTGATAATGCGCACAGCTACCTCCGGAGAGATGTCCTGGCGCTGGGGGGTGTTTGGAAGATTAAGCAAATTATTGCCCAGAGTCACATGGCTCTGGGCTAACCTGCTGCTGGGGCCAGGGACCGAACTGTGAACCCTGTGGTCCAGAGTCGGGTACCCTGGTCACTGCACAACACCTCTTCCCTTACATACACAGCCTATCACCTACAAGAGTAGGAAAAGCTGCTCTACACCGGTCAGGATCTCAGAGAGTGGTCCTGTCGGTTAGGTGGAAAAAACAGGGGCAGGCTATGAGGCTCAAACCCTAGGAGATTGAGGAGGCTGCACACACTGTGTTGCTCAGTGATTGATGGCCTGTAGTGGACACTTGGATGGCAGAGGCTGCACACAATGGGTGCTGCAGAGTAAGAGATGGAAAGTGGCATGCACATGGATGGCAGAGACTGCACAAATTCTGTGCTGCACCGTGAGTGTTGGAATGCAGTGGGCGCATGGACAAAGGATGCTTCAAATATTGTGTGTCGAAGAGTGTTTAATGGAAAGTGGTCTGCCCATGAATAGAGGAGGATGCACATATTTTGTGCTTCCCAGTAAATGCTGGGAGCTAGTGTGCACATGGATAATGGGGCTGCACATATTTTGTATTGAACAGTAAATGATGGAAGGCAGTGTGCACATGGATGGCGGAGGCAAGGCTGCTGACATCCTTTACTGTAGACTGCGTGATGGAAAACAGTGGGCACGCCTGGAGGAGAATGCACAAAAATTCCTGCAGTTCCACAGCTGAAATGCTCTGTGCACATCAAATCTGGAGGCTGCTCACATTGTGTGCTACACATTAATTGATAGGAAGCATGAAGCACATGTATGGAGGGGGCTGCATATATCATATGATGCACAGTGAGAGACGGAATGCTCTGTGTGCATGGCTAAAGGATGCACATTGTGTGCTACAAAGTAAGTTCGGGACAGATTTGCGCATTTTGCATAATGCAGTGCAGCACCCATGCAACCATGTAAACTGTATTGACTGTCAATGCAAGAGTCAGTGGCTAAAGTGGGTGTTTGAAATGTAAAAAAAATAGGCTTCTCTTAATTTTGCATGTCTATGCTTTTCAAAAGAAAATAGCCACCCAAAAATTAAAAGTGCAACATCAGTAGATTAATTTGTTTCGAAAAAAAAAGGAAAAAGGGTTATATACATTTAAAAAGGCATTTGTATTCATGTATTATGTTTTCTAATTGGTATGCTTCTTTAAAATCACTATCTTCTTTGTTGCAAGATGTAATCCAATTGCTGAAGTGTGTTTAATATGCTAAGTGTGTTTAAGGCTGCAGTACCACCTCCGGTATACGGGGGCAGAGCGAGCAAAAAATAATATAAACACACTTTCTGAAACACAGGTCCACACAAGGCAAATTTTTTAAAAATGTGTAACAATTGGTACAGATGTTTATGAACTCATTTAAAATCATTTAGAAGACTTTACCTTTTGGGGACTTGGGTTCAGGTCCCCACAGAGCAATCAAGTCCTCACCGCGTGAGTGTATTATCACACCCAAGTCCCCACAAGGATACTAACACACTAACACACACTAACACACACTAACACACACTAACACACACTAACACACACTAACGCACACTAACACGCACACTAACACACCCACTAACATGCACACTAACATGCACACTAACACGCACACTAACACGCACACTAACACGCACACTAACACGCACACTAACACGCACACTAACACGCACACTAACACGCACGCACACACACACGCACACTAACACGCACACTAACACACACACTAACACACACACTAACACGCACACTAACACACACACTAACACGCACACTAACACGCACACTAACACGCACACTAACACGCACACTAACACGAACACTAACACGCACACTAACACGCACACTAACACACACACACACACACACACACACAAACACGCACACTAACACGCACACACTAACACACACACACTAACACACACTAACACACACTAACACACACTAACACACACTAACACACACTAACACACACACACACACACACCTTATATTGCAGTATTATGCCACTAATTGTACTTGGTTTTCTCTTGCACCCCTGCACACATGTCACTTTTTTCTTATGTATCTTAACGTCTGCTCCGTTTGCTACCTCATGTATTTTGTTTGCTCACAAAAGGTCACTTTTGCCCATTTGTTTTGCAGTATTATCCTTGTACCTGTGTATTGTACCCTTTTGTAACTTGCTACACGTCACTTTTCTCTTGTAACACACTGTTTTGCTACCTCATGTATTTTGTTTGCTCACAATTGTCACTTTTACCTCATGTAACTTATCGTCTGCTTTTGTAATTTTGTTCATTTGTAATTTTTCTGTTCCTTTTGTGAAGCGCTCTGGCGCCTTTGGGTAAAGTCCGCGCTATATAAAAGCGCATAAATAAATGTAACTTACAGGAGACTGCTGTGCAAGGCCCGCCCCGTCAGTGATGAGTTGGCGCAGGCCTTGCGCAGCAGCCCCGGCGAAGCACTCAGCCGCCATGCCGCCGCTGACCCGAGGGATCCACGTGGGCTGTTTGGAAATGCCCCAGGACCCTGCAGAGGACCAGCACGACCCCGGAGACAGCCTCACAACACCCCCCGAGCAGCGCCATCTGCAAGCAGGTTCGGGGGCATTTTAGAAAGAAAAAGTGGCAAAACTCGGGCCACGGAGGCCCCGGGACACACAGAGCCAGCCCCACAACACCCCCGAGCAGCTCCTTGTGCAAGTGGACTCGGGGGCATTTAAAAAAAAAAATGCAACACAGAGCGGCATTCGGGGCCCTGAGCCCCAGGACACCAGGACCCTCGCACCCCCCGAGCAGCGCCTGCCGCAAGCGGGCTCGTGGGGCACTTGTTTGTAAAATAAAATAAGCAGCTCAAGGGCCCCAGGAGCCACGAGGACACCAGGAACACATCACCCTCCCCCGAGCAGCGCCATGGAGAAGCGGGTTTGGGGCTTATTTTAAAAGGGCCTCATACCCCTAAACCCCAGGACCATGGAGCCCACCCCCAGAGCCCCCTCAGCGCCACGCATACTGAAGGACCCCATGCAGACTCTCTTTTAAGGATCCAGACCCATACTTCACACCCTCAAAACAACGGCTTGGTGAGTACAACAATGCATTATTTATTTTCATATGTATGCAATGTATATTATTTAAAGACCCTCTGGTAAGCTTGCAATACCAACACCTCAAAGCCTTTAACATTTATTAGCATTAAATGTTTAGCATCCTGGTAAAATGTTTCTATGCTCTGTAAAGTACACGTTTCCCCCTCTGCATGTACCCTCCTAAGGCCTACAACATTATGCCCCTTAAATACAAACCCTGCAAACTCTGCGCCAGCCCAACAACACCTCCTCTATTAACATTAAATACATACACACATAGCTTTAAACTCAAACCTTCAACATCTCCTTTATTCTTTTTAAATACATTTACATTACATTTCACGTCTTGTAAAAAACTTCATTGGCACCATTATTCACATTAAACATGTTGCAGCGCCTTAAACATTAACAGTTTACAAAGTACTATTTAGCATTTTCAAAACTACAGTTTTGTATACTTTAAATACCACATACATATACATCCTCGCGCCATGCTTTATTTACCTTTCTTAAATTGTCACAGGCGGCTTCATTTTGGGAGAAGTTGCTCAGGTCCATTCTTGCCTTAAGATCCAAGGGTTGGCGCTGTGACTCCAAGACAATCCACTCGCTCCCCAAGGGTGTTGAAGGGCTTGTTGGTGCAGAAATCCTCAAAGTGCAGCAAAAAACAATCCAGGCCAGTCACTCCCAAAGTTTTTTGAATGGGTTGTTGGTGCAGGCAATCCACAAGGTGCAGGACAATCCACGCATGTTGCTCCCAATTGTTTTTTTCAATGGGTGTTTGGGCAGTGTTCCTTAAAGGGAACCTTTTCTATCCTTGTACAGTTTATGCTGTATACATCTGTTACTTAAACTCTTGGTCTATCTGTGCTGAGCCGGTGCTGGGGTGGCCATCGCAAACATATCTAAATCTTCTAGACACTTTTATAATGGGCCTCATATGTTAAAGCTGTTTGGTCCTGCTCCTGGGAAGGTGGGACCCCCTGGAACAGGCTCTTGTCCCAGCACTAAACCCATCACATGTCATCTTTGCAGCCAGAGTCATCAAGTTTGGGCCTAAACTGACATCTTTCCAGCCAGAGGCATCAAGTTTGGGCCTAAACTGTCATCTTCCTGGCTTAGCTGTCAAGTTTGGGACCAGTGGCTTTGGGGGTTTTTGAATTACATCCTAACAGTTGGCACCCTGTTTCAGGTTCTCATGGGAAGCTTTGCCACTACAAGACATCTGTCTTTTTCAACATCTCAAAGCTCAGGGTAGCTGTGGTTTATTATTTTATAACAGGTCCAAGCCTCCCTGGGAAAAGTGAACATGGTTGGTGCTTTTTAAAACAGCCAGTGTGTTTCCCAACAACTACATTTAAAGCTCCCCTGTTACAAACAGTTACTTCTACATAAAGATCCTTTTTTTCAAACATAAAAAAACACCTCCCACACCCTGGGCTGTGGACTCAGGCCTGCTCAGCAGCTGTTCAGCCTACAGCTGTCTGCAACCCCCAGTTTTAAACATGCACAGACATTTCCACCCTACATGCACACACTTTTCTTATACACTTTTAAACATAACTGTTACTTCTTGGGAATATCCCTACATGTCACCCCCTTTCAAAAGCAGGCCTGTTTAAGGCCACCAGCCTGCGCCCAGGCCCTGTCAAAATTTAAGGCCAGGGTTTCCAGCCAGAGATGTCAAATTTCCCGTGACTAGAGCTGTCATATTTAAGACTAGACCCATCACATTTCTGGCCAGGAATCCTGGCCAGAACTGTCAAAATTAAGGCCAGAGTTTGAAGTGAAGGTATCACTATATACTACTATCAGGGTAATATCTGGTGGGATTTGCATGGGGAAAAGTGCGAGGAGAGAGTGGTAAATGTTGCTCAAAATGCACAAATTTGGGCTCAAGGCTCGTTGATATTTGAATTTTTTTAAATTAAGTGCGGGACAAACCTGTTGGCGTTCCTGTTTCTGTGTGTTGCAAAGTACCCGTCCACCGTTTTCTTAAATAAAGATTAATTATGAAATAACGTGCTTATTTTATTTTGATTTTCCCATGGGAATTGTAAATAATATACCAAAAGCTACTGTTACCAATACAAAGATGTCGAAAACAACTCAGTAAAGTGTACTCTCTCTTGAAACAAAGATTGACCCGCTGAACTAAGTGGTGCGCTTATCACACTGGTGTAAGAAGCCGGTGCAGTTGTGCTCAATCGGTACATCATTATTTCTAGGGGCATGCGTGGGATGCTATACAAATTTGGATTAGTAACAAGTAGGACCAGCACCCCAGCTTAACTGGCAGACGTGCTCACCACCTCTGGTGGACCTCAATGCAACCCACAGCCAGGACACCATCAGGCTGCAGAGTAAGAAGGGTACAATAGAACAAAACAAAGAAGCAGGACCTTTCCAACTTTGTTCTCTAATGTTTTCTTTTCAACATCTTTCTTCGTGTAGGTATTCAGACAGTTTTTAGGTCCTGTTTGATTTTTTACTAGAGACTTCTGGTTCAATATTTTGCACTTTGGTATTTTGACTTCTAATTTCTATTACAAATTTCTCGGACTGTTCAATACCTTTAGCAAAATTACTGACAGCACTAAGATAGGATTCTGTACCTAACCATAGTCTTTCTTGTATTTTTTTTACTTTTGGTCTTCATCATTATTTGATCTCTAAGTACTTGTTCAAAAGTAATGGTTTCAAATGCACAAGAACTGGCTAAAGTACGTAAAGCAGATACATAATCCTCTATAGATTCTTACTCCTTTTGTGCACATGAATAACATTTAAATCTTTCCATTACTTCGTTGATCTTTTTCCCAAAACAAACCTTCATTTATCTAGTGGCTTTTTCAAAATCATACATATTGCCAGCATCTTCGATAGGAGGAAGATTATTACATTTTCTCAAACCTGCACCTCCCAAACAATGCTTAAGTAAAGCTAGTTTCCTTTTCACAGAGCAATCTTCTTTTTCAAGAGCATCAACGTACGCTAAAAACATTAAAAAACAAAACTCCCATTCAATATTAGGCTCACCTGCAACTTGTAGAAAATGTGGAGTTGCAGCAATATTAGCCATGTTGAAATTCTCGTAAATAATGTCTCTAAACTGAATAAATAAGCAACATAAGAAAATGTCAAGTAAATAGAACTGTAAGTAATTGTGACTGTAAATACGCATAGTAAAACAACAAACAGGAAAGGTGTGTACATCACCGTGATGCACAAACAGCCACTGAATAGACATAGAATGGTGTGTGCATCACCACAATGTACAAATACCAGCTGATGAATAGACAAAGAATGGGGTGCACATCACCGTGGTGCCCAAATACCAAAATGCACACAAAACTAAATAGATTAAAATGTATTGTATCCATCGATGGTTTAAACTGAATCGAATGTGTTGAATTCTAAGATGATCTCAGTGAGAGAACAAGGTGTGTGCATCACCGCGATGCACCAACAGTGTAGACTTCAACTTAACTAAGATGGCCAGTCAATTCCTGAGGTCATAGTGACAACCTCAGAGTGCTGAGGAGTGCATGTGCAGAAGTGTGCGTGTGGTGACCGAGGGCGTAAAGACTCAGCGCGAGGAAGAGCGCGAGCTGCCAATGGTCCGTTGTACCCAGAGAAACTTAATATCCCCAAATTGAGGAGAAATTCTCAATCCTACCAGACCATGACTGGCTCAGGGGAACAACACAACACCAACATAGTGCACCACACTACCTCCATGGAAAGGACAGTTGAAACAACGATGCTGAATTGAAGAAAAAGGTGACTGCTGCCTTCTTCCTTCTCCCGCTCGTCGCCAAATTCGTGAAGTAACGAGAGTGTATAAGTTGGTTCAGAAGAGAAGGTTTATTGCATAGAAGAATGACATCTTATATATCCACCAGCAGGAGCCGCCTAAGCCAGCAACCGTCTTCTCCTGCTCCCTGTCCAAGTCCCTAACATTCTCCCCGTGACAGCCTAACATTTCACAATGACATAACTAAGAACACTACACTTTCCATCAATGCACCAGGATCTGCAACAACATCCCCTTATCCATCAGGACTGCCCCAAAGCTCCTTCAATGTAAGCAATAATTTAAGATGCATCTTTTTAAAGAACACTACATTACAGTGTGGTAACTGTCCACAACCCGTTTGCCTCTCCTATGACTCATTGACGTTATGCTTGTCGAGGTCCTGTATGCCTTTTGGCGAGATCTTCGCTATAGAATTACCGCATACATATATACCTTCCAACCGCACACCCTACACATAGTTGCATGCTGCCCATGTAGGCAAGCACTTCAATGCCCCATGCAGGGGTAGTAAGCTATATATAATTCTTACAATACTGCAAAGAGATGTTAAAACTGTGACCTCTCCCTCTCTGCCCTGAGAGATTATTGCTTCTAATAATTGTTTAGTGGTCAGTTAGTTGAGGTTCAACAGATGCCGATGTCAAAATATCTTTGCTTCCTGTGGACAGGGATAATAAGCGATCAAGACCTTTTCTATGTTTTTAGGGAGTTCTGAGCAAAAAAAGGTATACCCATTGCTACACGTAAACTGTTATATCTTAATTGGAAGTGGGGAACATGCTCCTAGGCATGCATTAATATGCATATACTTCCAAGCTGTGCCCATTTAACTAGGCAGCCTGACAATCAGGTGTGAATTTGGCACAATCATATTTATTTCCCTTCTAAAAATTTTAAAAGAACATGTTGCCTAAAAATTCTGCACCCTTTCTAAAAATATTCAGCTGAATATTTTTGGAGAGTGTGCAGAATTTATAGGCAGCATGTTAAATATTTACATGCTCCTAGCCCTACTACATAAATTACTCACACATAGAATTGAAAGACTGAAAACCATTGAGCAAACCACCTGTTTTTGTTATTCTGCAGAGAATGTCCATAATTAACTGCACAGTTCTCAGCTCTCTAATACTTTGAATGGGGATTCAAATGCCACCAACTGGTGCCAGCATTTAGAAGCTGGTTTACCATGTGACCTGGAAATGGGGACACTCGTAATACCAGGAGTTGGGGCAGTTACAAATCTAGGCTTTCCCTGCATTACATCATCACAATTATCATTTAGAAACTATCATTTCTGATAACTTCCACGGGAAAATACGCACCTCCATGTCTGCAAAAGAATCTAGAGATTTATTTATTTATAGTGAAGAAATTCTGCATTGCATTCCAGAAGAAGATTATCCTTTTTCATAAATTACCCACTATGAATGAAGCAAAATAACCAGCCATAGCTGCCTATGCAACAAATGAACTCTGCAAGAGTCGGGCAAGGGTAAGATTCAGTCCGATCGCAATGGAGCATGGTTCGGATACAAAGACCAGGTTCATCCCAGCAGAAAAGTTACCTCCTCGAAGCTGACATCCTTCTGAGCAAGCAGCCAGTCTGTGCTGCTGAGAGAAGGGAGTTCAATATCGACAGAATCTGGCATTGAGATGGTGCCTCCACTAAACCATTGATTTAAGGCGGGAACAACTCCAGCAGGAGAATTTCAAGTTACCGTGCCCTTAAGGTCTTCAGCATCAAAGACTTCTTCTTCGATGCGGGAGCAGTGGGATGGAGTCAAAACAATCTCAGTGTCAATGGATTCTGATGTTGAGTGGAGAACATAGCAGGACCTACAGCAAGGTCAGGCCCACCGTCTATGAACCCTCAACAAATCGGCTGGCAGGTTGGTCCAGATCCCTCAATGGTTCTCCAGGCAAAAAGGTTTTAGGAAGTTTCTAAGTTCAAAGCTTTACGGGTTAGGCAGAAGGAGTACACTCCATTAGCAGCATAGGGTTCCAGAACCTCTCGAAGAGCACTCGGAGGTCAGGGCACACAGAAGCCACCTGCAGGGTTGAGGCCAGGTCCAGCTGAAATCATCTGGGCTCTTGAAGGAAAGTGGACTTCTTATAGATTTTGTGTCCTTGTAGCTTAACAGAAGGTTATCCAATTGAACCTTGGAGTTCACCTCTTTGTACTAGGTACATGTGAGAACTATTCCAGCCCTTGGGGTTCTATTCTCAGGTCTCAACAGCAGGTACTGTTCTTTTTCTGTCCTCCACAGGTCCATTACTGTTCTGAAGAAAGTACCCAGGGGTATCACATGTATGCCTGGTACTAACTAGTGGGTGGGGGTAATTCCTGGCACTTCCCTTTACCAATAGGGAAAAAAAGTTCACAGGGCAACCCTACCCACTTTTTCAGCAGTTCCTGTTTCCCTGGCAGAAAACAATCCCATACTGCACTTCTGTACTCAAGATGAACATATCAGAACCTTTGTTCCCCTGTGCAGAGATCCTTGTGCCCACCCAGACATGAGGCTATAGAAATGGACAATCCCTCAGGTCACTCAAAACCAATTCTTGGGCAGCTTCCCCTCCCACTGGATTTGAGGCCAGCCTGACTAGTAAGAGAAAAAGGAGACCGGTCCAGGTATGAGCTACATCGACCAGTGACATGGTAGGCACCCTTTGAGGATAATTAAGTTCATGGGAACAACCCAGATAGACATCCTGTCAGATGCACATAACACCTCTCTGGACCCAGGGCCTTTGTTTCAGCTCTGGGAGCAACGTTACACATCAACAAGGAGCTATTCAGCTCCTAGATAACAGTTGGAAGCACTTGTAAATGGGATTCTAGAGGCTTTAAGCAGGTTGATGGTAACTTTTTACAAGCACTTTTTGTAAAATATTTGTTGAAAATCCAAATTTACCAGTGAGCTGGATTTGTAATAAATGTTTTAAAAAAACCTAAGAATGAACTTTTTAACTGGCTCCTTGATGGGGACAACTGTATTTAATTTTCATATTAACTCCCAATGCTTTCCCATGGAGCAGCTAACCGATCTAGAGTGAAAATAGCCTGTGGGGTCTTGTCACTTTATGGACATTCTACATCAAGAGTTTACACATCCTACTTTTTAAACCATGCACCATTCGTTCTTGGGCATTAAGGATTAGTTAGGGGGTGACTTATTACTATCTAAAAGGAGGTTTGGGCCTGTTAAAAAGGGGGTTATTTTTATGGGTTGATTTTTGCAATTTGAACCTACACAACTGGGTTACTAGTTGCAGGCCTGCACCCATGTTTTGCATTGCCACTTTAGTGGGTGCACATTGAGTGGTGCAGTCCACTAGTGACATTTACCTTATAGACCCTGGGTACCATTTGTACAATACATAGGTCTTCTGAGTAAGTTAAATGTGCCAATTAGGAGTATAGCTTTATTTCAACACATTTTAGGGGATCAAAGTACATGCACTGGGGCCTCCTTAGCAGAGTCTCAGTGCACACAGTAATAAAGACCGGCAGCATCAGTCAAAACAAGCAAAGTAATTGGTCTTGCATTCCTGAAAGTTAGAGCTAATGGCTTTGTAAATGACAGGACACATCCCTAGCTGTAAACACTGGAAAAGGAGACTTAGGTTAAGTTAGGCAAGCAGCGTAGATGAAAGGCACGGCCGCTATGGTTGAAGTTGATGCGCGGCGTTTCGTGCTACTGAAATTAAAACGTAAGACTATGCGCAGCTGAAAAAAATAATAAAGCCCGGGAGGCTGCACTGCTTCACACAATATATATTATGTTGTGTGCAGTCTCAACATCAAGCTCTGCAAGCTGCACACAGAGAAAGAGTGACCTACTTGAGCTTCCGTCAAATGCAGGCAATTCAAGTAGGCAACTCTGAGCACTGCAGCAGGAAGCTTAAATGGAAGACAAAGCCTCAATAAGCGGGGAAGCTAATTACACCAGCTCCAATTGGAGGACACATCCGCACCTGTAAGCACTAAAAAAGGACAGATTAAGTTGGGTGAGCAGTGCAGAAGAAAGGCATGGCCACTTTTATTGAAGTTGAAGCATGACGTGCCGCACTGCTGAAATTCAAACATAAGATTATGCGCGGTTGAAAAAAGAAAAATGAAGCACGGCGTGCTACACTGCTTTTTAAAATAGTGTGCCGTACCAGGCTACTTTAAAAAACAAAAATATGCTGTTGTGTTCAGTTTCAACATCAAGTTCTGCGAGCCACTCAAAACAAACGAAAGGCATGGTCACCATTATGCAAAAAACACAGTTGATGGACAGAATGCAGAACAATGTCTTACATTCACCCCAGTACAAAGATCTGGGCCTAAATCCATTGGTTTTTTTCACACCACACCAGCCTAGGTCAGGCACTGGCTATATGCAAATCAGCCTTGACCCTGTGCCTCATGGGAACAGTCCAGCCAGAACTACCAAGCCATGTCTTTCCTAGACCGGAATCAAGTATCCAAGGACCGGTTTCTGGCTATCAGCCTTCTTCAGCCTGGATAGCTTGACTCCAGTGATGTGGAGAGCCTGGGACTCACGTCTGAGCATATCCAGCCCACTCGGGGTGAAAATTGCAAAAAACACAGTTGATGAACAGAATGCAGAACAATGTCTTACATTCACCCCAGTACAAAGATCTGGGCCTAAATCCATCGTTTTTTTGCACTCCATACCACCCTAGGTCAGATGTAAATGTAAATGTAAATGTACAGGATTTTATATAGCGCAAATCACCGAGCGGTTTCTAAGCGCTTGCTTAGGGAACCCTTCCTGGTATTCCCCTGTGAGATAACCCCAGGAGGGTATCCGCAAGGTGATAGCCAGGCATCCCACCGCGAGGGGCCGTTGTGGAGATTAAGCAAGCTATTGCCCAGAGACTCAGAGTGTGAACCCGTGAATCGAGTAGGCACCGGAGCGAGAATTGTCGAGTCCATGGACATTTTAGGACTCAAGACCCCGCCGAGCCGGGAATTGAACCCTGGTCCCGGGCTGACCTCTGCTTCCAGGTCTGCCTCCTCTAACCACTCGTGGAATCAGCCCGACTGCCTAAGGACTTACTGTTTGATCCAGCTCCCGTTTCCTGCTACAGGAGTAGCGTATCACACCTTCAGAAGCCCGCAGCGCGACTGGGAGAAGGGGGCCGCAGAGGAGGACGAGGCGCCGGCCCCAGGACTGCGAGGACCAGCATTCACCATCTCCAGCTGGTCCTCTTCCTGTGAGAGCCGCGCCCCCTTCCAGTGCCCCGCCCCCAGCGAAGCGCAATAACTTCTCGCGGCACCCGCTGCGCGGGTGCCACTCGTGGAATCAGCCCGACTGCCTAAGGACTTACTGTTTGATCCAGCTCCCGTTTCCTGCTACAGGAGTAGCGTATCACACCTTCAGAAGCCCGCAGCGCGACTGGGAGAAGGGGGCCGCAGAGGAGGACGAGGCGCCGGCCCCAGGACTGCGAGGACCAGCATTCACCATCTCCAGCTGGTCCTCTTCCTGTGAGAGCCGCGCCCCCTTCCAGTGCCCCGCCCCCAGCGAAGCGCAATAACTTCTCGCGGCACCCGCTGCGCGGGACGCGCGCGGGACGCAGCCCGGGGCGAAGCCCGGGCCAAGGGCGGGCCCGTTGTTGCCCGTTAGTGCCCGATAGAGACCGGACCGGGCCATCTCTTTTACATCAACGAACCGGCAATAAACAACATGCCGCCAAAAACCAGAAGCACCTCCAAACCCAAACCGAAATCCAAACACGCGCAGGAGGTAGCTCAGGTAACAGGCCCCATCGACCTATTCATATCGCGGGTACATGAAACAATAGACCAAAGCATAGCCTTGATGGAAAAGAGAGTCTCTATGGACCTCATGAGCGCAAAAGCCAAGCGCTCATCTCTCGGCGCCATAGCGAACGCTGCATCCCCAATTAATCCAACCTCCCAAAACAGTTCACTTTTAGTGCTCCTTCCAACCACTGAACTTAACACCGTACCATCAGTAGTAGATCTGTCAGTTACGCACTCTGAGTCGGATCCTTCATTGTCATCAGATGACTTGGAAGCAACCCCAGATCTAGTTGGTTGTCACACGCAAGAAGGCACCCAAATTTCCAACACTTTATCCCAATATGGTGAGAAAGAAAAGGAAACATCGGAAACCCGACTTTCATTCAGAGGTGAAACACAAAGTGCACCAACGACCAATTCAAATTCTCCATGCTCCAACAGCATACTGCACATTCCCGACTGCACTCTCCCGCACAAGCCAATATCCAGCAACAGCAACGCAGCCGAGCAATGCAAGACCTGCAGAATTACGTCACAAGTGCTAACCACTACAAAAGACTTACTTTACCAATACCTTAAACCTATCCAGTTGAGCGTAAGAAACCTCGAGGCCCAACTAACAATAATATCAGCTACTCTTTTAGATACAAACACCAGGATAGACGTAAAGGGCCAGCGAAATACCATACACCCACCAAAAAAGCAAACCCAAAAACATACTCAGAAAGCAGCTAA
Organism: Lissotriton vulgaris; assembly: GCF_964263255.1. Classification (NCBI taxonomy): domain Eukaryota; kingdom Metazoa; phylum Chordata; class Amphibia; order Caudata; family Salamandridae; genus Lissotriton; species Lissotriton vulgaris. The sequence continues at coordinate 749,828,904 of NC_141699.1, read as the reverse complement.
TCCTACAAATGCAACAGCTATAATACAAAAGAACCCCAATTCACTGTCTGTTATACCCAAACCAACAGAATATACATCTCACCCCCAGCAGGACAAACCACCGCAACAGAAGACAACACAAAAAGTGCAGCAGGCAGATAATAAAGGGAAGGCCACGGTACGAACCCCATGTCCAGCACAAGCCTCAGACCCTAGTAGGGTCCCCCAGGAGAAACCTGATTTCCAGCTCATGAACTCCCCACCCCCTCAAAAAACACTCAAGAACGTAACGGAAACAGCCCAGAAAAAATACCCAGTAGTGAGACGCCCTGCCCATTTGCCCCCCGAAGCTACTCCATATACAATAGTTCTAACAGGAGTACCCGAGTTAGTAGATGACATCCCAGAAACTGCTTGGTCACTTAAAAACAAGGCCATGCAGTGGCTTAGCATAAATAGACCTCTTGAATCCCATCTATCAGGAGGAATTACGTCAGCACGTAGGGTAGCCTGGATAGGCAAAACCAGGAAAACAACACGCGGTGACTGCATCATAGTAACTTGCAAAGATCCCGCAACGGTTGACTATATATGTGCCTGGCCACAACTCGAGAAAAAAGGGGGAATAGACACTCGTCACCTCTCCTTCTTTTATCCCCCAATGAAACATCAACACAACCCCCCACCATGGGAATGGCATCATCATCACAAAGGCCCACGGAACCAGGACCCATGGCGTCAAACACCATGGATCCGGAGGGATTTCCCACCCGAATACCTTGATAGGGGGGGGTCAAGAGAAAGGTATGTCGATAGCCAAATTCCATACTGGCAGGACAGATCTTACCCAACATATGAGGGGTGGCAGGGTTTTCCGACCCAAAACCGTTACGAGTGTCTCGACATGGTCGATTGACCATCCACCACTAACCTTAAACAACCCAAAGCTGCCTCCTCACATCCAGCCGACGTCTTATACTCGCTAGTTCCTGACACACACCAGATAACTCCTTTCAAACAGCCTGAAGTATCAGAGACCCGAATGACCCAATATAACAATCTGCCCATCCTTCCGGCTCCAATGAATCTGGCCGCGAACAAAGGATCACTCACAGTACAAACCCCAACCACTGAAATCTCGATCAACAGTAAAACAGCACGTGTAACCTCGACAGTCAATAAGGCCACGACCATAGGCATAGTTTTCTGGAACGTCGCAGGCCTGACCGGAAAAATAACATGCCCTCAATGGTTGGAAATCGCACGAAGCCACCAAATCTTGTGCTTACAAGAGACTTGGCTCCTATCCCCCCTCCATCTAGCGGGATACAAAACCTTCTTCACCCAAGCAACGCCAAGCACAATGGGGAGACCAAAAGGCGGCCTCTTGATTTATATTTCCAACACCTTAGCAGTTAAGGTAAAAACCACGAAAGAAACACCAACCTTTCAAGTCATTCAGATCACGCACCATAACACCGCATCAAAGAACGTCCACATACTCATAAACTATTACAACAACATAGGCACACAGGATTGCTGTACAAACTTGGACGAAATGGCAGCCCACATATCAACACTTCAAAACTCGAATCTGAGCGAGTCAATAAAATATATTTGGGGTGGTGACTTTAACCATCATATATGTCCAAATCACAAAAACGGGACCTGTGGCCTACAATCCGAAACTGGCAACCCGATTCCCCACTTCGCTCATACCCAAAGTGGAAATAAGCTGAACGAAATAGTATTTAGTCTGGACCTTGACTTTGTAAACGAGCTAGTGCACCCAGCCCAGGAATTCCGACCCACTTTCCATGGGCGAGGTAGCACATCCACTATTGACTTTATCCTAGCCTCCATCACCAGTAAGAACTCGCTAATTAACTATAAAGTAGGGTCTTGCCCGATTAGTGATCACTATCCCCTAAGTGTGGAGATTATCTTGGAGAAACCAGGTCCTTTTATAACGAAAATCAGTCCTCTTGACCAACAAACAATATCACTGAGGAAAAGAAATGGGTTCGCAATCAAATGGGCCAAAGTTGATCCTGAGGTGACCTTGCAAAGAATATTCGAAAAAACGTACCCCTGGTTAAGGGACTGTCTCTCCGCAGAGGCTTCGCCTGAATTAATTATTACTTCCTTCCATAACATTCAAGGGACAATAAGAGATGAGCTAGTTAAACAAAGGTCAAACAAACCAATATCCCAAACTAAAAGATGGTTTAACTCAGACTGCAGAAAGGCCCTCTCGTTGCTAAAAGAAGCCCTCCGGCAGGAGCCAAGAGACGTCCAACTAATCTCATCCCGGAGGAAAGCGTACAACGAAGCCAGGAAAAACCGCAGGTCCCAGATAAAGAGAGATCTTTGGTGCCAATTACACGAGAGCGCACTAAAAAAGGACAGCATAACTTTTTGGCAGACCATTAGATCACCCTTTTTTGACAAAGATACCGATCCGAATCCACTCGACGTAGCAGTAACTGAGTGCGAATGGGTTCGCCATTTTTCGAAAATTTTTGACCCACTACCTGCCACGTCTCGACCAGAACACGAGGCCGAGGCGGAGAACCACCTTCGCCCTATCAACTTACCCATTAATCTACGCTTCACCGTAACTGAGGTTAGAAAAGCAATCGCAGCATCAAAAACTGGCAAGGCTCCCGGCCCAGACGGGGTACCCATGGACCTGTTCCTACACAACAGTGACTATTGGTCGCTAATAATAACCCGGGTAATGTCCGCAGTTGTTGAGATCGGTCTCCTTCCATCATGGTCATCATCTACACTCTTGCCAATATTCAAGAAGGGGGACCGCAACGACCCAGCGTGCTACCGGCCGATTTCCCTTCTGGATGCCACGGGAAAAATTGCAGGTCGACTACTCCTGGACCGATTACAATCTTGGGCCCAGGAAAACAACATCTTTACAGACCTGCAATATGGCTTCCAGAAGGGGCTCGGTACAGTGGAGCAAGCCCTAAATTTGACCCTCTTGACCGACAAATATGTCCACGCAAAAGATGGGATAATTCACCTGGTCTACATTGATTTGAGCGCAGCTTTCGACTGCGTTCAGCACGCAAAGCTGTGGGAAATCATGTCGAATCTTGGAGTAGACCCAGCGATACTGGCTTTTCTCAGGGGCCTATACACCAACGCAGAAGGCCGAGTGCGCTACGGCATTGGCGGCGACCTGTCACGTCCTTTTAAAATCACGCGAGGAGTAAGGCAAGGGTGCGTATTGGCTCCCTTCCTATTCAATCTATACACCAACGGGATTGAAAAAGCAATGTTGGCAGGAAGCCAGGACCTCCCGCAAATTGATCGGCGGCCTATACCCATTCTACTCTACGCCGACGACTCGGTCATCCTGGCCCGAACAGCCAACCAACTCCAACGGCAACTGAATAAATATGTGACGTTCATGGACTCCCTAGGATTAAAAGTAAACACAAAGAAAACATTCACAATGTCCTTAGGCCCCAAATCTGGAAAATCAAAACCCATACATATAAACAACACTAAGTTGGAAAAAACGTCAGCTTACCTGTATCTGGGTATACTCGTGGACGACTCAATGACCTGGCGAAAAGCCATCGAAGCCAGAAATCTAAACTTTCGCCGAGCAACATCAGCACTTTGCGCTTTCTCCAGGAAACTAGGAAAACCAGCTCCGTCGGAACTACTAACACTATATTACGCAAAATGCCATAGTGTGGCGAGTTACGGAGCAGGCATCTGGGGTCACGGAAACATCAAACAAATACAGGCAACCGAGAACGCCTTCATTAAGTATGTCCTGGCCCTTCCCCAAAGCTCCCCGATTTTAGCATCACATCGAGAGCTAGGGATGGAATTCGTGACAGACACCATACGCTGCCAGCCTCTCATTCTATGGCATCGCATTTGGTGCAATCCTGAAAGTCACGTAACACGCTCCCTCATCACAGACTGCCTGAGCCTAGCACATTGGAGAAAAATTCCCTGGCTTAACTATGTCTTCAAATTTTTTAAAGACCTTAACTGTGAACAATACTTTTTTGATCCACCCTCAATTGAAGACATATCCAAGAAACGACTGAAAGATCTATGCTTAGGCCACTTGAGAGAACTTCGCAACCAGGCGGAGATAGTGAAAACGCAAAATGGAAAAATCTCCCAATTGCAAACAGGGAAATTGATACAGCCTTACCTTACGTTCTTTCTATCGAACTATGAAAAGTTTTTACTGACAAGATTCCGGTTCGATCTTTTCTTTCGCCTGGTCTCATTCCCAGAACAGAATAACTGGTCACGGAATTTGATTTGTTGTCCATGTGACGGGGCCTCCAAGCAAACAACGGTCCATGTCACACTGTTCTGCAAATATTACAGTGCGGCTAGGAAAAAATGGATTCTCCCCCTCTTACGCTCAAGCGGTCTTAGAAACACATATCCAGCGCTTGCCTACCTCCAGTCGCCGTTAAACCCTCATGAAGCCAAAATGACAGTGACTTTTTTAAAAAAAGTAATGAAAATACGACAGGACATTGTTTTATAAAACGTATCATGTGAACTCTAGCTTAATACTGACGGTTTTTAAATAATGTTGTACTTTTTATGATTATGTAAATTTTATAATCGAATAAAAGTTTATGAATTGAATTGAGTCCATGGACATTTTAGGACTCAAGACCCCGCCGAGCCGGGAATTGAACCCTGGTCCCGGGCTGACCTCTGCTTCCAGGTCTGCCTCCTCTAACCAGTGAGCCACACTTCTCCACACTTCTCCCATCTTTTTTAAGACTCCACACGCGAGTCCCAGGCTCTCCACATCACTGGAGTCAAGCTATCCAGGCTGAAGAAGGCTGATAGCCAGAAACCGGTCCCTGGATGCTTGATTCCGGTCTAGGAAAGACATGGCTTGGTAGTTTGGGCTGGACTGTTCCCATGAGGCACAGGGTCAAGACTGATTTGCATATAGCCATTGTCTGACCTAGGGTGGTGTGGAGTGCAAAACAACGATGGATTTAGGCCCAGATCTTTGTACTGGGGTGAATGTAAGACATTGTTCTGCATTCTGTCCATCAACTGTATTTTTTGCAATTTTCACCCCGAGTGGGCTGGGTATGCTCAGACGTGAGTCCCAGGCTCTCCACATCACTGGAGTCAAGCTATCCAGGCTGAAGAAGGATGATAGCCAGAAACGGGTCCTTGGATGCTTGATTCCGGTCTAGGAAAGACATGGCTTGGTAGTTCGGGCTGGACTGTTCCCATGAGGCACAGGGTCAAGGCTGATTTGCATATAGCCATTGTCTGACCTAGGGTGGTGTGGAGTGCAAACAATTGATGGATTTAGGCCCAGATCTTTGTACTGGGGTGAATGTAAGACATTGTTCTGCATTCTGTCCATCAACTATGTTTTTTGCAATTTTCACCCCGAGTGGGCTGGGTATGCTCAGACGTGAGTCCCGGGCTCTTCACATCACTGGAGTCAAGCTATCCAGGCTGAAGAAGGCTGATAGCCAGAAACCGGTCCTTGGATGCTTGATTCCGGTCTAGGAAAGACATGGCTTGGTAGTTCGGGCTGGACTGTTCCCATGAGGCACAGGGTCAAGGCTGATTTGCATATAGCCATTGTCTGACCTAGGGTGGTGTGGAGTGCAAAGAAACGATGGATTTAGGCCCAGATCTTTGTACTGGGGTGAATGTAAGACATTGTTCTGCATTCTGTCCATCAACTGTGTTTTTTGCAATTTTCACCCCGAGTGGGCTGGGTATGCTCAGACGTGAGTCCCAGGCTCTCCACATCACTGGAGTCAAGCTATCCAGGCTGAAGAAGGCTGATAGCCAGAAACCGGTCCTTGGATGCTTGATTCCGGTCTAGAAAAGACATGGCTTGGTAGTTCGGGCTGGACTGTTCCCATGAGGCACAGGGTCAAGGCTGATTTGCATATAGCCATTGTCTGACCTAGGGTGGTGTGGAGTGCAAAAAAACGATGGATTTAGGCCCAGATCTTTGTACTGGGGTGAATGTAAGACATTGTTCTGCATTCTGTCCATCAACTGTGTTTTTTTCAGTTTTCACCCCGAGTGGGCTGGGTTTGCTCAGACGTGAGTCCCAGGCTCTCCACATCACTGGAGTCAAGCTATCCAGGCTGAAGAAGGCTGAAAGCCAGAAACCGGTCCTTGGATGCTTGATTCCGGTCTAGGAAAGACATGGCTTGGTAGTTCGGGCTGGACTGTTCCTATGAGGCATAGGGTCAAGGCTGATTTGCAGATAGCCATTGTCTGACCTAGGGTGGTGTGGAGTGCAAAAAAACGATGGATTTAGGCCCAGATCTTTGTACTGGGGTGAATGTAAGACATTGTTCTGCATTCTGTCCATCAACTGTGTTTTTTGCAATGGTCACCATTATGGCATCTGAAGCCCAAAAACATCAAATAAAGCATGTTGTGCATTACGCTGGATAAAAAAATCAATCGCTGGAGAGCATGATTGTGTGTGGAGAAAATCATTTAAGAAAATGGTGCGCACAGACTGTAATTACAACATACTGAGTAACAGCACAAGTAACAGAGCCAGTCCTCATTAAAGGTACAACAGGAGAAAAGGAGATAATGAGGAGGGACTACTAAGCATATTAATTAATCAAAAGCTACCATTTAAAAAGGACCGTAACAGGAGCCAATCAAAAAGATGGGCGGGAAATAGGTGGAGCTTAAAGTCCATACCTGAATACAGTATGTCTGGTAGAGACAGCACAAACCCTGCCTAGGCGAGACCTAGAAACTGGGAATGATCGTGCATAAAGAGGCATTTATTTTGCACCATGGATGCCACTAGATGGAATCGTTATGCCTAAACTCATCATCATTATGCCAAAGGTGGATCTATCACGTCGAAGATGAGCATAGCATGCTGGGAGCAGAGATCATCAGATGCCCGATGAAGGGGGTCACATCAGTAGAACCTGTGATGCTACACTTACACTCCCCATTTCTCCTACACACACTTGTACACTAATGCTCAATGAGTCACCCTTACAGAAGTCAATGATTTTAACTCAAATGTCTCTTCCACATATCCATCCTGGACTTTGTACTCGCTGACTCTTTCAGAGCCAAGTATATGAAGAGCCTCAGTTATGCACACATGGTTGTTGCAGGAGAGTCTTTGGCAGCACACAGGTGTGCTGCCTCTCCTGAGTGCTCAAGCCTAGTCATATTTTTATTTGCCTTCCTGACATCTTATTGCTGTGACAGGTCATCCTGCAGCTTCTGGTGTGTGCATGCCCAGAAACTTACATCAAGTGGTCTCCTTTCAGCACAGACCATGTCACATCCTTCTTGCTCAGTTCTGACGTCTGAGGTCAAACCACTGTTAACCTAACCAGTTCCATGCAGACATACAATCATGGCAGCTGCTCCCTGAGACACTCTCTCAATATGGGGACCCAGACCTTGATTATATGGCTGTATCCAGCTGGATGGAGTTGGCCATTCCCAATGATGTCTTTTTCCTGCATAGCACAAACAAAAATAAGTGCATCCCTCCTTGGAAAACTTACAAAACAGCTTTATCAATAAAATTGCAGTAAAGAGGAAAACCTCTGTAGATATTAAATGGGATTACGAATCCCAGTAGCTATAATATGGATAAGTAAAAAGTCTGAATGCCACTTAAAACAAGCAGTAGCTGAGGGGACTGGACTCGTGCCTCTGTCTTTTTGTATTTTTGTCATACGTTCAGGCGGGCGGCTATAACTGTCCAGAGCCAGATCTAAAAAGAATTCTTCAACATGTACAGAAAAAAGTAACTTAGATTATGAAAATATGTTAGAAAAAAAATCAAGTTAGAATCAAACTTTCGTCCACTTTGCAAGGAATATAAATAAGTAACAGTCCACTAGAAGTCAGTTTTGTTTTTTAAAAAAAGCTGCACTAGCTCGGAATGTGTCGAACCATCCATATAGATTCTAGCTTTTCTCTAACCAAGAAGTGCAACAAATAAATATGTTCTTTCTGCTTGTCACTGTATGCTAAGAAATAGAGAACATGAAAGAAAAGTAACTTTCATTTTTATTGCTTCAAACAACTGCTTCAATTATGCTCCATGACCTGACCTGTCTTTCACCTCGCTGCTGGCAGCAGGCATTGTGATGTCAATTCTCAACTGTAATAACTTCTAATGGGCGAGTTTCGACGACTTTTCAATATAATCGGCGACTGGTTCTGTCACAGGTCGCTGATAAAGGAATGAGATACTGCAGTTTAAAGGGGGATTACAAAAGCCCAAATATTATAATGCTATTCACAGATGTAATAATAAACAAGATGGCTTTATTGGATCAATTGCTAGCAATATTATCTAAGACAATCCATTATGCAGTGTCCTCAGTTTCACTTGAGAACTACCTAGTTAGATCAGCATTTTTTTATTGTGTATCATGTAATCAATCAGTATTACTAAAACTTCCATGATTCTTGGAGACATAAAAAAAGAAAAGTCAGATTATCCATATGCAAATCAGATCCCAGTTGCGAATGGAGAGCTCTAATAGTTGTATGCTCATTGAAGAACCTTTTATTATGGGTTGCATAAAACCACACACAAGCACATGAAATATGAAACCAGATCATACATTAACAGCAGTACTTTCTTTGTGGTCTTTGTGTTTATTTGCCCATGTCACTAGGTGTGTGCCAAGAGAACAATATGATGCCTGAGACTTTCTTTGGGGAATATGTGAAAGTAAATCTTAACTGTGATTTGTTGTCATAAACATCAGTGGCGCACAGGAGAGCAAAGCAGAATTGTTTCATTTTTGTGGAACAAAATTAGGTTAACTGGCGCCCCAGTAGAAGCCAAAACACTATTAATCTAGGAAAAATGGGTCTGAGAGGCTGAATAAGGGAAGCACTTCATTGTTGTGTCTGGTTCCAAATGAATGAGTAATTGTTGAATGGGATATGTTCCAGTTTAGAAAAAGAAGGTAGCTAATTAAGTTTTGAGAATGCAAAATAAATAATATTGATTTTCACCACAGAGCCAACCACCCAGGGGCAGCATTTCTACTGAATCTTTAATTGATGTGTAACATGATTAATTTGGTGAAATGCCTTTCAGTCTTATGTTTTGCTACGGGGATGATGGTTTGCATCATTCTATTTTATGAGACTGGGCATTTGAGACTGTGATGGTAATTATTGGCAGGTATTAGAACATTGGAAAGTTGAGAGCTCCATTGAAGAAAATGGAGTAGCTCTGGGCTTATAAAGCTGATATAAGCCCGGAGCACCAACATTTATTGTTTGTCTTCATGTTTCTTCCTATTTAATTTGGAACATACTACCGGGGTGGAATGTTCTAATAACCTTATCGCCCTTACGCCTCGGGCTATACCATTGTCAAAGGCCCTCTCCCTCGGGTTCAGGGCCTTTAACAACCAGTATTGTCTCAGCAGTGGGCTATAGGGCAACTTTTATGTTGTAGTTGTTTTCCACAAAAAATAGCCAACCCGTCAAATATTTGATTGCTTTTATTTAACTTTACCAAAAGGCAAGTGGCAGCAGTTGTTGCTCTTCGACCAATCTGTCTTCAGGCCTCAGCATTGGCGCTTAAACGAGCTGTAATGCAAGCGGTTGACACTACCCTTCAAGTAATGGCAAACACTCTACTACTTGTGAATTTTTTGACGTGACTGTAATTTTTTTTTTTAATTATTTTTATTAAACTTATTCGACATAACGCACCATTTAAAATCATGAGCAAGCTACATTACAAAATCCACATTTCCGATCAAGCACACAATATACCAAATCACTTTTACAATAGAATACCTTTCAAGGGGTTTCAAGAGTCTCAGGGTCTGTCCTGGGAGAAGGCGGAGCACAGATATCGCCTTTGTACTGGTTCCAGGGCCCCCACACCCTCCTCCATTTACCTGGGCACCCTCTTGCTACATAGGCCGATCTCTCCCTAAACATACACCAGTCTAGGTCTTCCTCCCACTTTCCAGGCGTCGGCTGCTGACGTGCCCCCTATTGCTATGCTATATTCCTCTTAGCAATCATAAAGGCTAGAGTCGCCCACTGTGTGGTGTATGAGATGAGATCCGTAGGTTCCCAAATGTTTAAGAGACACCTGCGGGCCTCAGGCTGAAGGTCAATATGGATCACCTCTCTCAGTGTGTGGTGTACGGCTTCTCAATATGACTGTATGAGTACACAGCTCCATAAGACGTGTATGAATGTCCCGTCTTCCCCACACCCTCTTCTGCATTCCCCGCTTTCCACTCTACCCATCCATACCAGACCGGGCCCTGTGATGTAAATCCTGTGCAATATATTAAGCTGCACTAGTTGCAGCCTTGCCTGGATGGCAACCTCCCTCGGGGAGGAAACTGCCTCCTGCCAGTCCTCTTCTAAACCATCGCTTATCCATTTCTCCTTCAGGGATTTTAGGGGATCTTCCATGTTATTAATACATTTTTTTTAAATCAGGGAGATGGTTTTCTCCAGCAGATGCCCGTCAAGTATTCAGTCCTCCAGGGGGGAGACCTCCGGAAGTGTGGACTTGTCGCCCACCTGAGTGAGTAATGCATATCAAATTTAAAGATACCGATAATATTCAGTATCCGCCAGCTGGTACTGTCGTTGGAGGGAGGCAAAAGGAAGAATCCTCCCCCCATGTCAAACATCCTTGATCTGTGAGATTCCGATGACATCCCATTCATCGAAGCCCTTGGTTTTCCATTAACTCCCCAGCTTCTCTGAGTTCCACAATGGAGTAGCCATGGTGAATCTACCATCCCATCCCAATCGCTTATTGACCTCATGCCAAACATGAATTGAATGTGCAGTTGAACCTGTGAGAGGGAATCTGCGAGGCCTGGCATACAGTGCTCTACCGTATCCCCCCCTGGGAGCAACCATCTATCCATGGCATAACCGGGGTCGTCCAGATGGCTGTAGATCCCCTGGTTAATAGCTGCGTGATGGGGCGCTCAATAATATTTCTGAAAGTCTGGGAGACTTATGCCCCTGTCGTACCAGTTGAGGGTCAACTTGGTTAGGGCAATTTGGGGCCTGCAGTCCCATAGGAGATCTCTTAGCATAGTCTCTATTTCTTTAAAATAGGATGACGGGACTGTGTCCATCGCGTTTTGGAGAGCGTACTGGGCCATCATTTTGAAGAGGAATGCTTTGCCTACTAGAGAGAGAGGTAGAGACTTCCAACGCTTGACATCGCTTTTCAGCCTCCGTATAGGCGGCTCTAGATTACAGGCAAAGCGGAGTTCCGAGCTCAGCGTGATGTAGATGCCAAGATAGCGGAAACAGTCCATCGCAATTTGGATTGGACAGTTCCTTGGTGAGGTGGGTGGCTCCCCCTGTAAAACATAGACCACAGATTTTGACCAGTTTATGGTAAAGCCGGAGTATATTCCAAATATAGCAAGAATGTCAAGGAGACCAATCAAGGAGGCTCTGGGAGAGGTCAGATAGAGGAGAATATCATCCGTGTTTAACAATATATTATCTTCCCAACCTGGGGACCACCGCATCCCGCAAATTACTTGGTCTGTTCGGATCCAAGCCGCCAGCGGTTCCAGGGCCAATGCAAAAAGGAGGGAAGACAGAGGGCACCCCTGGCACATGCCGCGGCTCAGTCGGAAAGCCGGAAAACTATGGTTATTCACCACAACCTGGGCCATGGGGCTTGAGTACAACAAGCGGATCCAGCCCATAAATCCAAGACCAAACCCCAGTTCAGCCAATACCGCAAATAGATACAGCTATTCAACTATATCAAAAGCCATGGCAGCGTAGAGGGATGCCAATATAGCAAGTTCAAGTATGGTCGATGCCCTGCCCAGAACCCAGTGAGGACGGCGTAAATAAAGGGCTGTATTCCGGTGTTGGACAAAGCCCGACTGGTCGGGGTGCACTAGTGTGGTTATAACTTTGATCAGATGCGTTACCAGTAGTTTAGCGAGGATTTTCGGTTCTGCGTTTAATAGCGATAACCGACGATAAGACGCGCCACTAGTGTTTGGCTTGCCCTCCTTCTGTATAACAACTATATTTGCGACCCGTTGGTCATAGGGGAGCATCCCCTTGTTTCTGCTGTCCACGAACATATTACGGATATAAGGGGCTATCTTATCTGGCCTCAGTTTGTACAATTCAATCGGAATGCCTTTGGGGCCTAACGCCTTCCCCGGGTTCACTCCCCATATTGCCTGCGCCACCTCATCATCTGTGAGTGGAGATTCCAGGTATGTGCTATTTTACGCCATATTTACTTCGGAGCGGGTTTCATGAAATAGGCGTGCAGTGAGAATACTTTAAAAGTGTCTAATGAGTATCAAAAAATACTTTAATAATAGATCCCTCAGACACAGATAAAAAGTTATGTGTTAGGAATTTTAGCCAAATAAAAATGGTTTGGTTAATTCCAATTAGTATTAATATCAGTCGACATGTTTCAGCCTATGAAACGGTGTAAGTTTATCAGGCATTCTTCAGGACTCATGTAGTGTGATAAACCCTGGTGGTATGAGCACCCTAAGGCTCACCCTTACCTTGGGACGTGCAAGTGAAAATATTTTTAAAATTGAAAAAAAGTGCAAAAGTGGAAGGAGCAATTGCTCATTCCTGGTAACTCCTGGTTTAGGAGGATTTCCGCACTTTTTGGTTAAATGCAAAATTCACCATGGGTCACAGGAGGGGGGGGGTGGAGGCTTACTTGGCACACAGCCCTCAAAGCCCGGCACCCGTGTGGCACCTAGCTACTCCTCAGACTGGACCCTGAAGATAAAGAATTTCACGAAACCCGCTCCGCAGTAAATCTGGCGTCGCAGCACACCAAAAAGGTACTCAACCTTTTTGGTGGGGCCCGATGATGAAGCATGACACCAACTAGGTCGGTGTGTGAGGGCTTTCTTACCTACCTAAGTTGGGTCAGGTAATATCTATTCTCCAATTTTCTGCTCCTTCATGTGGTTGCTGTCATACCACTGACCTCTCTTCTTTTGTTGGCATACTATAACCGGGGACTAAGAGGGTGTCCTGACTCTCCCTGCCTCTCTTTTTGTTGGTACACAGCAATATATTTTTATCATAAATGTGAGTGCTGTAAATACACATTCCATCCCACATATGACATTTAACTTCCACACCCTTAGCACGATTTCTGCACCATCTACCATGGCCTTACAGAAAAGATAAATTGACCAATTGAGTGAAACACATAACACCAATACCATTTTAAATCCAGAGCACACACACTGTGGCACTGAATAGCAGTGACACAGGGGAAAGAGTTCTAATATCAGCAAAAAGTAGGATCCAGCTGAAGGCAAAAACTCAGTGGTGAAAATACAAAAAAGGCAGATTTGCACTACTTTGTCACCCAGTAAAGGAGCGGGTATCCGTAGGTATGCAAAACACCAGTGACTAGGATTATGGTGCGATACAGTTATTTTATTTGTTCATTCTTTATCAGTCCAAATGTACTGAGGTCATTTTGGTCGGGGTATATGCATTATATTGTATTGGTGCATATGGTGCTGATATCCATGATTTAGAACCAAGATCATCTTTTTGAACTTGACAGCGCAACAAGTTAGATGAATTTCTTCCATCTGTAACAATTGCACTCAGGTCGTTAACTCTCTAATGGGATTGGACACACTTGATATAGTAAAGCAGTTGTATCATGAGTCAAGACGTGATGAACTTTAATGGTTTGAAATGCACCACGTCTTTTCGAGCCAAGAGGTTGTTGGCTATATATACTGCAGCCTGTTTTGTGTGGCTCCAAGAGCCCGGCCATCCTTTTATGGTATTCTTTGAGTACCTTTGCGTGACTGCCCATTTTTCTGAGCAGACATGGTTAGGGACATATTCTAGAATTACAGCTGTAGATGTGGTGAATACATTATCTCCACGACTTGGTTGTTTTTTAATCAGGAAAAGTGCCTCTATACTCTATAATTCAAGTTTTGCCCTCATTTTTGTCATGAAGGAGAACTGACCCCTTGAACAGTATGGTATATATGGAACACACAGGTTTTTTGTATAAATAATGGCCTGAGCTTATTCCTAATATCAAGACTTCATAATTATTTCTGCCTATGTCTGCTTTGTGTTGTACACAAACTTTAAATTGAATAAGGAGTGTCAGCATAATGATGGGTATGCTTGACACATAATCTGATTTCTCTTTCAGAGCGGGCCCCCTTCCCTGAGCTGTTGCCAGGTTGAGGTGTGGCCGCTTGTCCAAGAAATTTGGGTGACTGCTAATATACATTAAACATGAATGTATAATTGCATAAAGAAGATGGGAAGGTAATATTCTTCCCTTCTAAGTTGTGCATACATTAGTCTATGAGTGATGACTTGCTTACGGTTTCTCTACTTTGTTTTCTTTGTTTTTGTCTCACTCTCGCAGGTACAAACAGTAAAATCCAACACACAAGAAGTGAAAGGATTACTGGTTTGATATCCTCTACACATTTTTTGTTTTGTTTTTTAATATTGGCAGCAGCAATATATGTCTTGGTCCTGATGAAAGCCTAAAAACTTAATGTAGGTCGACCTGGCTGAAACATGTCGAACGGCTTTAGAAATTAAGCTGTTTAAATCCATACTGCTTATTTGCACTGTCTTTTTAATCCTGTCAATGGATACAAGTTAATAAAAATGTTTTGTTTCTACTCACCAATTTTAACCTCAATACCTCACTCATTATATTTTGCTTTGCGCTGCGTCCTCGCCACAACATTACTCATCTGTGGGATTTAGTATCTTTGGTAGCTGAGTAACATCTTAAAACATCCCTGAGCTACTTCCTCTTAGAGAGGAAGTTGTAGCCCTTAATGGGACTAGGTTTTCCCACTAAGAGGAGATACCCATATGATGAAGCATGCCACCTATGGTAGGTGAGGGCATTCATCCTAAATGGGTTTTCTCCCTAGTGGAGAATGGTGTGGGACATTAGCCTGTTATCTCATAGGTATATGTGTGTATTAATATAGACCCAAGGATTAGGTTTGTGTTGAGATTGTATTTTATAGGGGACATTTTTACTTGAACGTCTTTAAACAGTTTCCCTTTGACCCCCCCTCCCCATTTTTTGTGCTATGTAAACAGTTTTTTATACCATGTGTGAATTTTACGACTTGGGTTGTATGGCTGAAGTTCCTGGTCCTTCTTATCTACTCCGCCCATGTAATTGTTGTACTCAAGTACACAGATGGCCTTGTGAACTTCGGCTAGCTGACCACAAACTGTGACTGGAGAAGTGCTATCATCCTGGATTGTAGTGAGCATATACAGATAATGGCGTTTGGAATTTTTGACTGCGAGAAGTTCATTGGAACACAACACACTGCTCTGGGATATTTGGAGCTTCTTACAAACAAGTTCATGCAGGAATCCTTAGCGGTAACATTGAACTGTACTGCCTGCCATAGTATCAGCTTTGTACAGATCACTGAACAGCTCTACTCCTTTATAGAAGTTGTCCACATAAAGGTTATACCCTTTAAGGTGGAGTGATTGGACAAGGTCCCATACAATCTTTGCCATGACTCTTAGTGTGGAAGGGCAACACACAGGATTTTGAGCAGAGTCCTTTCTTGTATACACTCTAAGACTGTATATATAACCAGTAAAGCTCTCACGCAGTGTGTGTATTTTGATGCCATTTCAAGCTCTTTTGCTCGGTATATACTGCCTGAACAGCAGCCACCCTTTGTACAGAATCAAGGTCTCATCAATGACTATGTTCTTTCCAGAAGTATAAATCTCTGGAAACCTGACAGACAAATGTTCCACAATAGGTGAAATTGTGAACAACCTGTTATGGTCTGGATGGTACTAGGGCAACACAGCAGAATTATCATTGAAGTTCAGCATACGCTGCAATAGAAAACTATGATGTCTGCTCATGAGCGATGCGAATATGAGTGTTACCCAAACTGTGGGAGTAGACCAGTAGGACTGTATGCTTGGTTTGTGCACTATCCCCATTTTGAGTAAAAGGCCCAGAAACTTCATCAACTCACCAAGTGAAGCAGGAGTCCACCGGTGTGCCCTAGAATGAGGCCTAAAAGTGCCTCCATACTCCCTCAGAAACTGTTCAACACATGTTTGTTTGATGCAAAATTTCCTCAAAGAAGTCAACATCCAAAAATAGATTGATGTAGCGAATAGACAAAAAAATGCTATATTGACTTTACATCCAGCATCTGCAGTGAATGGAGGAATTTGGGGATGCACTAAAATGGGGATCTGCTAAGAACACTCG
The DNA here is from genome assembly GCF_964263255.1 of Lissotriton vulgaris. Lineage (NCBI taxonomy): Eukaryota > Metazoa > Chordata > Amphibia > Caudata > Salamandridae > Lissotriton > Lissotriton vulgaris. The sequence continues at coordinate 749,812,622 of NC_141699.1, read as the reverse complement.
GTCTGTGTTTGCGGCTGCAGTGCCTGCTGTCAGGGCTGGTCTACCCTGCTACTGTCTCTCCACTACACAAAATGTGCTTACAAAGGGACATCATTACTGCTGTGACGATGTTCCTGCAAAACACTGGAAGACAAGTCATTGGATGGAACTCCCCCAGCGTAAAATCGCTTTCAGAATTTGCTCCATTGTCTTCTCCATCAGATGCTATCCTCCATACCTTGATTTACGGTCTGGGCAGCAGTCATCCATAACAACGTCATCTCTGGTGACTGTATAAAGGTTTCCACTGTCCTAGGTAGAAGGCAGTCGATGGATGTATAAAAGCACTTAGCATATCAATGGGGGGTGTACATCTATGAGATAAGTGTAACAGTGTAAGTAAAAAGCAATAAAGTACTTAGCTTATCAAGACATCTTCTCCAAAGACACTTAAAAAGGCAAAAAGCAAATTATTACTTCACCTTGCCATGTACCCAGTACCACAGCTTACTTCAAAGGACAAGGGGGTGAGCCCACTCCAGCCACTGCTCATTTAATATGTCACAGACATGCAGCAGAGACAATTCAAGATTGGGAGAAAACTAAAGAAAAATATATCCAAGTCAGAGGGTGCCAAAAACTAGGCTTGGGCATGTCAATAAAAGTGTCCCCATCAGCAAATCAGATACCTAAACAACCATTTGCAAAGCCAACAGGTCTTTTGATCACTGTCAGCCTTTTGGCTTTGTTAATGCTTGCTTTGTCATAGCTTATGCAAAACGTTATTGTTGGTGGAGTTGATGGGGCATTGCTAGTATAAAAATATTCTGGATGGCAATAATCTAGCTTTGATCTCAATAAGCCCACATTTACATAGCAGCCCCTGGAACTGAAGATACCTGCTTTGGGAGTAGGTGTGCTCTTTGTGAAAATTCTCAAAGTTGTCACTCACAGTGCAGTTAGCCAATGGCAGACGTAGCCTGACTCATTACCTCATGCTGCAGTAGGTGGAAGAATAATGTGAATGACAAAACAGACTATGGGTTGAAGAGGGATGCCCACACACCCCTCCCCTATCAGTACATATATATTTCAGTAAGATCAAAAAGTCATGGCTAATACCAGATCTAAAAGGTAGTCCACATTTCTACACTAGGCCAGTTTTCCATGTTGTAAACACCCTTGGAAAGACACACTGTATAGGTGGGAAGACACACTCTATAGGTGGGAAGACACACTCTATAGGTGTTTAGCACTGTATGGAAAACTATGCATTTGTGCTTACTGCAGGCAATGGTTGAGGGAAACCAAAGGAAACACATGCCCATGAAAGGGGCCATCCCCCTCTACTTCTATATGAAACTTTTTAAATTAAATGTGTGTTTTCCCCAGGGAGAGGGGGCGCGATTGTGCTACCAAGGGTAATACCCACCTTTGAAAAAAAAATTATATGGGCCCAAAGGGGGTCGACCCATATGTCAGGAGAGCCACCCCCCTAACAAAACATTTTTTAATGTGTGTTCTCCATCAATTGCCACATTTGCGTCCATTGCTCTGTGCACTCCGGAGGCCAAGGAATGGATGTGCATGTAATCTGCACACCTTTATAACCCACTAATGAGAAACAAGCAATGCCTCTGCCTTAAATGTAGTGCTCCCAATCTTTCCCTATCATAAACCCACATCCAAAACCTGAACTCATTCAGACACCTGGAGGTGACACAATTCCAAGTGTGCACTACACAAGACACATCTTGAAAATAGGAAATTCTCCTAGAGAATGCAAGGTGAAGTAAAATGTAAACAGGGATCTCATCACTGACATGGAACACCTGAAGGGTTTTTACAGTCACTAGTGACAAATTGATCAGTGTTTTAGTAGTAAAGTTTAAGAACATAGATATAGAGCCCTAAAGGGTGTAGTAGAGTAGGGTCTGCTTCCTATGGTTACCCCCACTTTTTGCTGTGTTTCACTGGTTTTTCGACTTTAGTATGGCTGTGGCCCTGCTAATCAAGCCCACAGCCTAGATGTACTCTCTCTACATTCATACCATGTACTTTAGATACATACCAGATTGGTTACTGAGTCACCCTTGTGAGCTCCGGTATATGGTACCCTAGGTACCCAGGGCATAGGTGCACCCTAGGCCTACCAGGGGCTGCAGCATGTATTTTGCCACCCCTGGTTAGCCTTCCAAACTGACACCACAGGTCTGTACTTACAGCCTGGGTAAGGTGGTGTAAGCACCCCTTACTTAGATATAGTATACCTATATCTAACTTATATATAGACACATAGTAACCTATAAGTCACTCCTATGGCAGGCCGTGAAAATCCTGAAGGCAGAGTGCCTGGTTTTGTGTGAGAGGGTGCCCTAGCATGAGCTGAGCCCCTCTGAAGCTTTCGGAACCATCTTCTTATAGCTGTTCTATGATATAGCCATACCATATGCTCTTAAGTGCATTATAATCCTTGCAGTTAATGCTAACTTTGGTTTGGCTTTATCGAAACATGTTGTGTAAGGTGTCAAACACTTTGGAATACTATCCCCCCCCGCCAGTTCTGGTGGCGGGGTAGCATTCCACCCTTCTAGAGGGAGAATACATGTAGTTACTGGTAAACCCGGTTAAAGTTAAACAGAGCCCCAGCATCACAATATGGATGCTGCTGCCACAGACACGAGTCTGCCCTTCTGCCCTCCTGCTCCTGGTCAAAACTCCAGCAGGGGAGGCCTGGACAAAAGGTTTCCTGGCCAGGGAGGTGCTAGCATCTCCCCAGACAGGCTTTAGTGTATTGGGGCAGGGTGGGTTGCATTCAGTGAATGCTTTTCAGACACTGCCTGGGGCACACAAGGTGCTCCATGCATTTCCCAGTTCAAACCGGTTGCTGGGGCGCTCAGCCCCAGCTCTGGCACGACACTGGAAAAAGGGGAAGGGGTGTAACCACCCCCTCCCCAGGTCCACCCATAGGAGGGACCTTAGAGTTAGTCCAACCCCTAAACTTGCTATAAGTAGAGAACCCCGGTCCCTAGAACTTTAGAGTACCCTGGCCGAAATTCTGATACATAATTTCTGGACCTTCGACATTCCATATCGACTGGAAGACGGAAGAAATCTCCCTTGTGGTCAAGGAGTGACCACCCTGTCCAAACAGGCACCAACAGCATCTTTGCCAATCTGCTTTTTCGAGGCCCCTGCCGGATCCCAAAAATTCTGCGACACAGGACATGGACTTCCAGACATCTCTGATGCTGACCTGCGTTCCCAGCAAAGCTGAGACCTGTAGCGGACACGAGAGACGTGGGACCGGAACTCTTGGACATCCTGCATTTTTGCTACTGCACCTACTTCCCAAGGGATTCCGAAGTTGTGCATATGGGTATTTGAAACCCCTGCCCTGAGCACCTTTTGCACTGAAGCTCAGATGCCTATAATCCATAAGTGTCCTGTGGGCCCGCTTTATGCATTTCTGCTTGAGGTCCCTTTGCGGTTCCTAGTCTATTGGCTAGCGAAACCCCATGAAGGGCCATCTTTGATTTCTTGAGCTTTCCTGGTTGCTCCAAACTTGCTCCCACTCCTCTCTAGAGGAGGAGTTCCTCAGACCTTGTTGGTATGCACCGAAGCATATCTCGACATTCTGCGTGGATTGCATTTGCCAAGGTTTGTTGGGTCCAATCTAGATTCCGACACCACAGTCAACTAGATCTTTTGTGGGACAGCTCAAATCCAGCTCCTGGTTGTCATCGACAACTCCTGGTCCTCGTGGCGGAAGAGACAAGCTTCACCTTTTCACCTGAAATCTCACCGACATCGGCTGGCATCTTCCTATCGCCATCCTGGTCACTGGCTAGTGTCCCAGACTCTGTCTCCTCTGCTTTCAGGTTCTTCACATCTCTGATCCACCCTTGGATCCACCCAGACACTTTTCCTCTGGTCGCCTGCAGAATTTCTTCACAGATCTCCATTGGAATCGACGACGAAATCAGACACCAAAATACATCTATGCACCCGGCTTCCCTGGGTGAGGTAACACGAGTACTCCGGTGCTCCCGTGGGTCTTGACTCTGGAAGTGTCCTAGTCTAAAAAGGTTCCATCTTAGTTCACAGAGAAGTGCCTTTAATCTTTAAAATTGTTACTTGTTCGTTTTCCATAGAAAGTCAATGGTGATCCCCGGCTGTGTTTAGACACTGCACGCGTTCCCCATGTGCCTCCTGCATCCTAACCTTTAGTGATTTTAGGTAGCCCCAGCAGTTACAGGCCCTAGGCCTGTTTTCTAACTCTCACATGGTTTTTATATCACTATTTTAGTATATGGTTTGTGAGGCCCCAAGGGCATAACGTATACTGTACAACTTATCGTATGCTAATTAAGTTACTTGTATTGAACTTTTAGCTCTAACCTCATAAAGAGTCCAGAGGGGTTGTCTTTAGAATAAATACATATAAATTTGATATATACCTTGTGTGGTGTGCTTTCATTTGATCATTAAAGAGATTATAATTGGAAAAGAACTAACTTAACTCGCCTCTAAGTCTTTTCCTGAAGGCTGCTCTCCACAGCTACCACTAGGATAGCTTTCTATAAGGTTGACTTTATAATCTACCATCAATAAGGGTCATTTGGCCTGGTGCAAGATGCCCACTAGAATAGTGGACATCATATACCAAGCCAACTTCTCACATTGGTGTGCAGCGGATGGGATAAGAGCTTGTATTGCTTTACCAAATAATCTTGAGAATATCATTTGAAAAATCACATCAAGGTACTAGTAGGTACATATAAATCAAGCTTATAATACATAAGTTCTACTGAACTTAGAAGTTGTAGGTGGTAAGGGCTTAGCACACCCTGATTACAACTCTTAGAGAGGTTCCATTAGAAAAACAAGTAGTGTAGGTAGGTGCACACACCACACCTCACTAGTCATGGCTTTAAAACAGGGCCTAGTTTGCCTCTGCAAGATGACAGCCTAGTGCTGTCATCTAAATATGACATATTCACCTTTCAAGAGGTATGGGGCTTGTGTGCCATATGAAATTTAAATCAAGGACAAAGTCAAACCACCCAACACCTCATAGATATCTTAGTGGAAGATGAATTGGACAAAACATCAAACCCAGATAGACTAGGTAATGGGATTGGGGTGCAACCATCAACTGAAGAGGATCCCAGTGGGGCACCCCACCAGGACTCTGAGGAAGATTAGGATGCAGACCAGGATGTGGTCACTGGATCCAACCTGGGAGAAACAGGGCTACCTGGAGATGAGGTGGGCCAAAATGGGTCTCCTTCCATCGCCCACGTAGGCCTACTGGTGTACCTAGAAGGGCAAGATCCCCTTCAGTGGAATCCAACCATTCTGGGTCATCAATAGGGTCCTCTGCCTCATCTCATTGGAGAAGAAGTTCTCCTGAGGAGAGGGAACATGAAGCAAGAATGAGAGAAGTCAATCTTAGGATAAAAAGGCAAGAAATTGCCTTAGAAAAAGAGTCCCTGGCTCTTGAGATAGAGAGAGAGAAAGAAGATGGGGTTAGAAACCCCTGGTGGCAGCAATATCCCTAGTGGTAGGGATAGTTCTTATGACCATAGAAACCTAAACAAGATTGTCCCCCCTATCAGACTGGGGGTGACATCCACAAATGGATCACTGCACTGGAAAGGGCCTGCAAAGTACAGAAGGTACCCCAGGAGCAGTGGGCTGCAATCTTGTGGCTCTCCTTTGCAGACAAAGGTAGAGATAAGCTCCTCACTGTCAGAGAAGAGGATGCTGATGACTACAAAGTCCTGAAGAGTGCTATAATAGATGGGTTTGGCCTAACCACTGAACAGTATAGATTGCAGTTCAGAGATACCCAGAAGGCACAGACTCAGGACTCAACTTATTTTGTAGATTGTGCTACTAAGGCTCTGGAGGGCTGGTTACTGGGCAGTAAAGTGTGCGACTATACAGGATTATATAATCTAATCATGAGAGAACAAATTCTTAATAATTGTCAGAACCAGTTGTTGCATCAGCACTTGGTTGACTCTGATCTGACCTCTCCCCAAGAATTGGGAAAGAGGGCAGACAAATGGGTCAGAACCAGGGTGAAGCAGAAGGTACAGAACCAAGGTGGGGACCAGAAGAAGCAAAACCAAAAGTGTGGGGAAAAAGCTAAAGACCAGAAGTCTTCACAAGGTCCCCAAAAAGCTTCTAATGGTGAGGGTCCCCAATCCAAAAAGAAATAAGGTCCCAATAAACCATGGTGCAAGGTTTGTAAGACTAATACTCACTGGACCAGTAAGTGCAGCAAGAAGGAGACAGCTACAGCCACCATTGCCCCTAAGGCAACTGTTCCCCCTAGTTCAACTCCAAGTGGTGGTTCTCAACAGAAGGGTGTAGTAATGTTAACCCTGGGAACTGAGATGGACTCTGGCCTATTCAGAGTACCAACTCAAGCTGTTTTGATCTGTGATGGAAGCATAGATATGTCCTCCTCTGTGAGTCCCAGTAACCGGGGCAAGTACAGACAAACTCCTTTAGTTAATTAGAAAAGGGCTCTGGCCTACAGGGACACAGGTGCCAGTGTCACAATGGTGATACCTGACTTTGTGGATACTGGACAGTACATACTTGGCGAAACCTACTAAGTGAGCAATGCTAGCACTGTCACTACCACACATAGTATGGCAGTTGTTAATTTCTCCTGGGGCGGGGTAACTGGCCTTAAGAAGGTTGTTGTTAGTTCAGACCTCCCTGTAGAATGTTTGCTTGGCAATGACCTACAGACTTCAGCCTGGTCTGAAGTGGAGTTTAGGACAGATGCAGAAATGCTAGGTATCCCAGCACATGTTCTTGCAGTGACTAGGTCACAGGTCAAAAAGTGCAACACTGAACATGCACTGGATTCTGGAATAATGGACCCGTTGCCTACCAGGAAAAGGAGCAGTAGGTTTAAGGCTGTGCCTTTCCCTCTGCCTCAGAGTGAGGATCAGCCTTCTGAGGAAGCTGATTATGGGCCTGAAGAAGGAACTGTCCTAGAAGAACTTGACCCTGATCAGGTTAGGTTTCTTGGTACAGGGGGCCCTTCCAGGGCAGATCTGAGGCAGGCGCAGTTGGACTGCCTTTCTCTTGAACCCCTCAGACAGCAAGCTGCTGCTGAGGCTGCTGGGAATGCTAGTGGCGCCCATACAGATTATTGGGATTAAGGGCCCCTGTATTCAGAGTGTATAGACCCCAAGCCTGGTGCTTCCAGGAGGTTGGTCATACTTTGGCATTCAGGGGCTTCCTTTTGACTCTAGCCCATGATATTCCTCTTGCAGGACATCTTGGCCAGAACAAAACTTGGGACAAGCTTGTCGCTTACTTCCACTTCCCCACATGTCAGAGGACACAAAGGAGTTGTGTTGCTCCTGTGTAACCTGCCAAGCTAGTGGCAAAGCAGGTGGCACTACAAAGGCCCCCCTTATACCACTACCTGTGGTGGGGGTTCCCTTTGAAAGAGTGGGGATTGATATTATTGGACCAATGGATCCTCAGACAGCCTCTGGGTACAGGTCTATCCTGGTGGTAGTGGATCATCCCATCAGGTACCCAGAAGCTATACCCCTTAGGACCACTACAGCTCTTGTTATGGCAAGAGCCCTCTTGGGAGTTTTCTCAAGAGTGGGTTTCCCAAAGGAGGTTGTATCAGACAGAGGTGCAAACTTTATGTCTAGTTACTTAACTGCAATGTGGAAGGAGTGTGGAATGAACTATAAGTTCACCACACCCTATCACTCACAGTGCAATGGTCTAGTTGAAAGATTTAATTAGAGCTTGAAGGGTATGATTAAGGGTCTCCCAGAAAAGCTCAGGCGGAGATGGGATATCCTGCTACCCTGTCTTTTGTTTGCATACAGGGAGGTTCCTCAAAAGGGGGTTGGATACAGCCCATTTGAACTTCTGTTTGGGCCCCCTGTCAGAGGCCCCCTTTGTCTAGTGAAGGAGGGATGGGAGTTACCTCTCAAACCCCCTAAACATGACATTGTGGACTATGTACTTGTTCTCCGCTCCCGGATGGCTGAGTACATGAAAAAGGCAACCAAAAACCTGCAGGCCAGTCAGAAATTACAGAAGGCCTGGCATGACCAAAAGGCTGTGCTGACTGTTTACCGGACAGGACAGAAAGTGTGGGTGTTGGAGCCTGTGGCCCCAGCAGCTCTCCAAGACAAGTGAGTGGACCCCACACTAGTGTTGAACAGAAGGGAGAGGTTACCTATTTGGTAGGTCTTGAAACTCCCAGGAGCCCCCATAGGGTGTTTCATGTCAACAGACTGAAACCTTATGTTGGCAGGGGATACATGGGCTTGCTCATGGCTACTGATGACGGGCAGGAGGAAGAGAGTGACCCTCTCCCAGACTTGCGCTCTCAGAACCCTGATGATGGGTCAGTTGATGGTGTAGCCTTGACAGGCAGCCCCACTGACCAGCAGCAAAGTGACTGCAGACAAGTTCTGCAACAATACATACATATGTTTTCACTGACTCCATGTCAGACTACCTGGCGCACTCATGAAGTGGACACTGGGGACAGTCTGCCTGTTAAATATAAGATTTACAGGCAACCTGATCATGTCAGGGACTGTATCAGGACTGAAGTCCATAAAATGTTGGAATTGGGAGTAATTGGACCTTCAGATAGCCCTTGGGCTAGTCCAGTAGTCCTACTGCCAAAACCTCACACCCAGGGTGGTAAGAGAGAGATGAGGTTTTGTTTAGACTACAGAGGTCTCAATGATGTCACTAAGACAGATGCCCACCCACTACCCAGAGCAGATGAGCTCATAGATAAGTTGGCCCCTGACAAATTTCTGAGCACATTTGATCTAACAGCTGGCTACTGGCAGATCAGGCTAGTTGATGATGCAAAGTCAAAGACAGCATTTTCAACCCCTAGTGGGCATTATCAGTTTGTGGTGATGCCCTTTGGTCTGAAAAATGCACCTGCCACATTTCAAAGGTTGGTGAACAAAGTCCTCACATGCCTGGATGAATACTGTGCAGCTTATCTTGATGATATTGCTGTCTTTAGCTTCACCTGGGAAGATCACCTGTTCCACCTGAAAAATGTTTTGGAGGCCCTGCAGAAGGCAGGTTTAACTATCAAGACTACTAAGTGCCAGATAGGGCAGAGTCAGGTTGTGTACCTGGGCCACCTTGTAGGTGGAGGCCAGGTTCAATCATTGCAGAGCAAAATCCAGACCATAAAGGACTGGGTTGCTCCAACCACCCAGACTCAGGTCAGAGCTTTCTTTAGCCTGTCTGGGTACTACAGGAGATTTGTCAAGGGTTATGGTTCAATTGTGACACCCCTGAATGACTTAACTTCTAAAAGAATGCCTAAGAAAGTTCAGTGGACAGTCAGCTGTCAAAAGGCATTTGATGACCTGAAGCAGGCCATGTGAACTGCACCAATTCTGCAAGGTCCTAACTACTCCAAAGAATTCATTGTTCAAACAGATGCTTCTGAGTTGGGGGTAGGGGCTGTGCTATCACAATTGAATGAAGAAGGTCAGGACCAGACTGAAGCTTTTATGAGTAGAAGGTTGACCCCTAGAGAGAAACGTTGGTCAGCTATTGAGAGGGAGGCCTTTGCTGTGGTTTGGGCCCTGAAGAAGCTGAGGCCATACTTGTTTGGTACTAACTGCACAGTTCAGAAAGACCATAAGCCCCTCTTGTGGCTAAAAAAGACGAAGAGTGAAAATCCTAAACTGCTCTGGTGGTCCATTTCCCTACAGGGATGGACTCCTCCCCAAACTGTAACAACAGCTAGGAATCTCGGCGTCCTATTTGATTCTGACCTATCATTCAACCAGCATGCCAGGACTGTAGCCGGCCGATGCTTTGGAATAATAAAATCGCTAAAAAAGTTCTTCGACTTCCTTCCTCTTGAGGCCAGAAAAACAGTTACAGTAGCTCTCATAATTTCACGCTAGGACTACTGTAACGGTCTCCTCGCAGGGGCAAAAAAGGCTACTCTGAACAAGCTTCAAAGTGTTCTTCATACAGCCGCCCGACTGGTCCTAAAACTACCCCGGAAATCATCTATCTCCGCAGCCCTAAAATCCCTTCATTGGATCCCCCTCCATAAATGAATACTTTTTAAGATACTGATTGTTGCCTTTTGAGCTTTTAACAAATCAGGTCCAAAATACCTCACCAGACGCTTTCCCCACTATAACCCCAGTCGCTCCCTCCGTTCTTCCCAGGACAACCTCATTCTCCCCGCCAGGTACAACTTGAAGACCAAGGGTGGAAACCTTAAGCTGCCTTGCCACTAAAGCCTGGAACAACCTGCCCAAAAATCTGAGACAACAAACTCACGAAAAACCCTTCAGAAAACTCCTAAAGACCTGGATCTTTAACCTTTCCGACGACTACACTAAAGCAGCCATCTAATGTCATACCGTCACCATGACTGATCTATCAGGAATTTCAGCGCCAAGATGCTCCCTCCGGAGCGAACGCCGCGCTCTAGAAATACCCCCACAAATATCACAAATATCACTATACAGTGGAACATAGACCTGGGAGACACCATGCCAATGCAGATGGACTCTCCAGATATTTCCACTTAGAACTTGAAGACTCAACTGGTCAAGGTTAGTTTAATGTCCCTGCGTTTTTTTTTTGGGGGGGGGGTTGTGTAGGAGAGTAGGGTCTGCTTCCTATGGTTACCCCCACTTTTTGCTGTGTTTCACTGTTTATTTGACTTTAGTATGGCTGTGGCCCTGCTAATCAGGCCCACAGCCTAGCTGTACTCTCTCTAAATGTATACAATGTACTTTAGGTACATACCAGATTGGTTACTGGGTCACCCTTGTGAGCCCCTATATATGGTACCCTAGGTACCCAGGGCATAGGTGCGGGCTAGGCCTACCAGGGGCTGCAGCATGTATTGTGCCACCCCTCGTTAGCCTCCAAAACTGACACCACAGGTCTGTACTTACAGCCTGGGTAAGGTGGTGTAAGCAACTTATATATAGACACATAGTAACCTATAAGTCACTCCTATGGCAAGCCTTGACAATCCTGAAGGCAGAATGCCTGGTTTTGTGTGAGAGGGTGCCCAAGCATGAGCTGAGCCCCTCTGCAGCTTTCGGAACCATCTCCTTATAGGTGTTCTATGATATAGCTATACCATATGCTCTTAAGTGCATTATAATCCTCGCATTTAATGCTAACTTTGGTTTGGCTTTATCGAAAAATGTTGTGTAAGGTGTCAAACACTTTGGAATACTACCCCCCCCCCCCACTACGTCTGGCGGGGGAGTATAAATTCCACCCTTATAGAGGGAGAAGACATGTAGTTACTGGTAAACCTGGTTAAAGTTAAACAGAGCCCCAGCATCGCAAAATGGATGCTGCTGCCACAGACATGAGTCTGCCCTCCTGCTGATGGACGAAACTCCAGCAGGGGAGGCAGGGGAGGCCTGGACAATACATTTATACATTTCAAATTGCATTATTTCATCATAAATCACAGTACAAAATACATTAATCCTGTAACTTGGCCAAGTCTCTGTAAAATCCCACTAAAGTGGTTCCATGTTGGACAACAGATAGAAAAAAAATAGAATGTATTATGTATATGAATGGATGAAGTTGTGAATGTGGATGTGTATGAGAGAGTTCTGTGTTTTGGTTGTTCTCTCCCTGGTGACAAGGTTATTTATATATTGTTACAGGATTAATGAATTTTGTACTGTGATTTATGATGAAAATAATGCAATTTGAAATGTATTAGAATGTATTTTTTTAACTCTGAATAATGATGAAAAACATGAAGTTATTAAAATGAGAATGTAAAAGGATTGTGTTATTGTAAAATGTTTGTGCGCATATAACCAGAGGTTGTATCCTGGAAAAAAATAGTTTATAGGTCACGAGGGAGTTTTCTTTGCTAGGATTATGAGGCCCTTAGGGCATAACGTATACTGTGCAATTTATCGTATGCTAATTAAGTTCCTTGTATTGTACTTTTACCTCTGACCTCATAAAGAGTCCAGAGGGGTTGTGTTTAGAGTAAGTACATATATATTTGATATAAACCTTGTGTGGTGTGCTTTCATTTGATCATTCAAGAGATTATAATTGGTAAAACAACTAGCTTAACTCGCCTCTCTTAGCCTGAAGGGTGCTCTCCACAGCTACCACTAGGATAGCTTTCTATAAGGTTGACTTTATACTCTACCATCAATAAGGGTCGTTTGGACTCGTGCAAGGTGCCCACTAGAAAAGTGGACATCATATACCAGGCCAACTTCTCACAAAGGGAACCCTTTCAGAGTCAGGTTTTCAATTACACTCCTACATAAATCCGTGATTTGAGGTCAAAAACGTCTTGTGGAGCCCTCTTTCTAGTTCTGCAACAAGGAGTTACTGGAAAAAATATTGAGAACGGAGTCGTCTTTAGGGCAGGGGTGTAATGCAATCCCCTTCAGCCCCTGTGGCGCAGGAGGCCCCCAAAATCTTCAAAGGTGGCCATATTTAGTACAAGGCTGATGAATATCTGTGAGATATGGGAGACTCAGGCCCCCCTCCTCACATTCTACGGGGGGGGGCACCATTTTGCATTAGTCAACTGCTTTCAGAAATTGAGTACGAAATCTCCTACATACACAGACACACATGCACACATACTCGCACACAGATACAAGACATGGATTTAGAGCCCAAACGGGACCTGTTTCAAAGTTAGGGGCATATTTACGAGAAAATGACACAGTGCGGCGCTGCCACCATCTTGCTGCCCCGAGCTGAGTCAGTAGAAAAGTGCAGATCTGAGTCTTATTTACAGCCATACAAAGCATCCCTGTGCTCCTCTGTGCTGGTGCACAATTGGCAGCCTAGAGCCAACGCAGACGCCCATGCACCATGGTGCAAGGGTGCCTGCGTTGCAGGGATGAATGTTTATGTGCAGGAGGGTCCAACAGCGTGGCTTTTCTTGTCCTGTCCTTGTAAATATGGCCCCATTACACGCAGTACTTTGCTTGAAAGGGGTGTTCCATGGGTGTTCCTGTGGGTGTTCCCACGCAACACCCATGGAATCTGACACATTTCCATATTTACGAGAAATCGTAAACTTGGAAATGTGTCTGAATGCTATGCCTCCCCAAGGGAGGCGTATGGAAGCACGAGGAGAAGTTTTTTTCACGCTGAATAAGGCGTGAAAGGGGGCTATATTTACAAAACCATAAAAGTCACGCAGGGTGGCTTTGAGTGGCCTTATGAATATGGCTCAGCACTGTGCACCACCGGAGAGAGTCAAAACATGGGACGCTCAGGTGAGGCAGGGGCCTTGTAAATATGCCCCTTAGGTTTTTTTCAATCAGACCCGCCCTCCTTAGAGCATAGTTCCCCTGATCTTATTTACATCTGACATATTTCGCCTTAACCTACCCACTTGCTTTGAATGTGTATATATGTGATCGTCATCCAATAAAATAATTTGAACTCATTTACAGAGAATTCTAAGGAGACATTCTCTTAAAAATGTGTGAATGTGCTTCCTTCCTCACATGCTAAGCTTCCATTCAACAACTTCAAACATCTTTGCCTCACGCGTCACCGACCAGAGGGCTCGTTTCTCACTAAAATGTTTTGCTAGCGTGTATATTCTATAAATGGTAACCTTTAGGCCTGACCTCTAATAATGACGCACATATGAATGACGTGCAAGACAGTAGTGTTTGTGTGGAGAGCTTTTTGCTCGGCGGGTTCAGGTCGGTCTTTGTGCGCAGACACGTCAGCCATGATTCTCCTCGTTTTAAATCATTTTTTGTCTGTTATCTCAGGCTCGTCCTAGTCAGTAACCACTAATTCACCGGTTTTGAAGCATGTTGTTACAGTCCCACCTTAAAGTTAAAAAAAAAATTCGATTAGCATTTCCTTAATCATTAGCCACCGTCTGAAAGGGTCTCACCTACGCTTCCCCTCTATCTGCTGCGCTGCATTTTTAATGTAACATTTTGAACAAAACAGTGTTTTCAAAATTAGCTGCTTTGCATAATCAAGAGCGGCCTTTGGTGGCTGAAAGGGGGTTTCTGTTTTTCTTACACCAACCACATCTTCTCGAGTAATGGCATGCGAATAAATATGGAAGCCTCATTCAGACCCCGGCATGAATGAGAGGCGATATCTATCTTGTATGACAGCAACAATTTGATTAAATTGACTTAAGTACAAAGAGCAGGGGTCCCCCGGGAGGCAGCTGCCTGGAGCTGTCATTACCGCGGCATACGGGTTTGCGTCACTCGGCTGAATTTAAAGTCAAAACACACGCAGGTTTTTAGAATTGCAGTCAGAAGCTCTGAGTCACCCTCTACCGAGACCGAGAAATTCTGACGGGGAGCAGCGCACGTGGACGGAATGGGATGTTGCCGCGCGCGCCTGCTGCTTTCTTTCTGGGCCCGAAATAGCTCGGGTGATGCGGCCTGGGGAGCGTCGGCGCTCACTAATTGACATCCTAATGTCAATGGGACTTCAGGAGGCGCTGAACACAAAACTTAGAGCAGTTTCCTGCAATAAACGGATTAAAAAGTTTTCCATGAGATAATCTGTATTTGTTATGTATTTCTGTCTTTTTAAAAGTTACTTGAAAAATAAAATCCACACGGGCCACGTTGTGAGCTGACCTGTAGCCAGTGGTTAATTTCAGCTGGTGGTTGCAACTGGGGGCCACCGGCGTGCATCTTTTTTTTGAGACTGGGATTTATTTTTAATGATCGGACTTTGACTCAGAACAATAAGAGGGAAAAGCAGGGGGGGGGGGGGGGCGAGTGAACGAAAGATGGAAAATACGAAACACCTGCAAGATTGAAACAAAGAGACAGGGAGAGAATGTTGGTGAAAGAAAAAGGCATGTGTTGAAATCAAGAATATGCAAACTTTTTTATTCTACAACCCCGACATGCCACAGTGACCTTGGCAGGCTTTTGAGCAAAAATGTGTGCCCTACCACCTATTCTTTTACAAATTAAGCACTGCCTGTAACACCGATGGGGCTTAAGAAACAGCTACACGCAGCTAAAATCTCCAGGTGAACCACTGGGGAGAATGCGAAAATACCAGGGGAACCAGATTTCGATTTACCAGTCCCCTGTGAATGACTCATTAAGGCTAACATGAAGAAAGAAAGATGGGATGATAGGAACGTGAAAAAGGATTGACAGTGAATGCATGAATGGGTGAAAGGATGGATGGAGGAAAGGATGGGTGGATAAAAAGATGGATGGATGAGAGGATGGATGAGTGAAACAATGGGTGGAAGAGTGGGTGAGAGGATAGCTAGATGGATGAATGAAAGGATGGCTGAACAACTGGAAATCTTGGTGGTTGGATGGATGGGTGGGTAAAGGGATGGCAGAGTAGATAGAAGTCAGAGAGGATGGATGGATGAAAAGTGACAGAGTAAATGGAAGTCTGAGAATGGATGGATTGATCGTTGAATGAAATGATAGCAGAGCAAATGGATGTCTAAGAAGCTGGATAGATGGGTGCGTGAAAGGATGACAGAGTAAATGGAACCCTGAGAGAATGAATGGATGGCACTGTAAATTGAAATTTAAGAGGATGGATGCACAGCTGGTTGGGTGGTTGGAGAAAGGCTGGCAGAGTAGATGAAAATCTGGGGATGGATGGATGAGTGATTGAAAGGACGGTAGGGTAATTGGAAATTAGAGGATGGATGGATGGGTGGGTGAAAGCATGGCATAGTAAATGGAAATCTGAAAGAATGAATGGATGGATGGGTAGTTGGAAGAATGGCAGGCTAAATGGAAATATGAGAAACTGGATGATGGGTTGGTGAAATGATGGAAGAATAAATGGAGCCCTGAGAGGATGGATGGATGGCATTGCAAATTCCAAATTTAATAGTGTGGATGGATTGCAAAGTAAATGGAAATCTGAGAGAATGGCTGGATAATGGACAGGCAAATGGATGGATAAAATGGCAAATTGATGGATGAAATGCTTTATTGCTGTAGGGGTAAGTCACATGATGGATGTATGGAGTGGAGGAATGAATGGAATGAGCAATGGATGGATGGATTGGTAAGAGATTGAATGACGAATGAAAGAATGAATGAATGGATGGAAGAATGCAAACATGAAATGATAAATATCAGCGGGTTGATGAAAGGGTGACAGAATGAATAGTTAGACACTTGGATGGAAGAAACAAGGCAGCTTTTCTCGAGAGCATCAGGCTCACTTGCTTCGCTTGCTTGTTGCCAGCAGAGCGTTGGCTCAAAGTGGGGAGTATTTTAATTTTGCAGCAACTTAGGGTAAAAACATTCCTTTAGCTACATTATATCAAGATTTATAGTTGATCAGCGATCGATCATCATGTTGTCAGGTCAGTCCTGGGCTTCTCTGTTACCAGTCATTGAGTAGCTCCTTTGCGCCATACTAAATGGTGGGTTCCATTGTAGTGCTAGCTGAGGGGTGGTGTGGTGTGCTTAAATACCATGCTGCGAGCCAGTGTGGGAGGAGACTCGTTAACAACAAGATTGCACAGTCCCTTAAGACACCAGTTACAGCCAGCTGACCTGCTTAGTAGCCAGTGCTCTTCATATGACCAGATCATTACATCATGTAGGCAAGGTGTAACACTATAGACTTGTCCCCTCTTCCATGCATCCTAAAAGACTTAATAGGACACTAACACCCAAAGTCACAGTTAGATATCAGTAGATACCAGTAGAAGGGATCTCCTATACCTGATGTATACCCTTGACCAGTTAGGGTCACAACATTTAGGAGGCAGAAACATATTGACATGGTTCTAACCTGTTCTGAACTTCCTGTGGGCTTATATCCCGCCCACTGCTTATCATTGCATGTCCTTATTGTCACTCTCTTGTACTTCTTTAGTATTTGAATCCTTTCCGTTTGATCTGGTGTTTGTCCCCCACTATGGCTTCGCCTTTTAATCATTTTTCTGATTGGCTGACTTGCATTCTTCCATCGCTTTCTCATAGGGAACTACCATTTTTTTTTTCCAGCAGGCCATTGGAGTGCATGTATTTTCTTGCTCTCTCCTGTGTGCTTTTTCTCTCACTTATATCTCCTTACTCTCCATTTTGCTCTAATCAACCTTGTTTACATTGACAAAGTACATCACCATGAATCAGCAGTCTCTGGGAACCTAAATTATCCTGCTAAAGGGAAACACTTAACTTACTAATTTGCTGGGTAAGGGTGTTAGGACAGAATATTGAGTTGGAAATGTCGACTTACACAAATATCAAGTTGCAAATATCGTGATTCAGAAATATTGACAGCCAGAATATCGTGGTCAAGAATATCAAATTTAAGGTAAGAAATATAGTTTAAAAAAAAATATGTCACTAATATTGTTTGCAAAAATATAGCTGTTTAAAATTTCGATTTTTAATTAGTGTTATGTATTTTAGTTTATATTTTAAATGTATGTGATGTATGTTTTATTGTTTAAGTATTGTTTATGTTTTTTAGTATATGTGTTACATTTTTAGTTGTTATGAATTTTATTTTAATAAAGCCTTGCATTTTTTAGTTCTGTAGCGTGTTGTGGGTCTATGGGGGAATAGGGTGGGAAGTAATTTAATTATAATAAATTAATGATTATTTTTTATTTATTTAATTTAAATTTTATAGTGTTAATTGTGGAAAGCAATTTATTTTTCATTATTAAGTAGTTGTTAATTAATACGAATTAATTAATTGATAATTATGGAAATTGTGAAACAAAAATTAGGTGGGGGCTGTGGGGTTTATAGGGGTAAAGGATGGGAAGTAATTTATTTTTGATGAATGAATAATTAGTTGTTAATTTACATTAATTAATTGATTGCAAATTAATTATGGGAATTGTGTAATTAATTGTAGGTGTGGGTTGTGGGGTTTATAGGGGTAAAGGGTGGGAAGTAACTTATGTTTAATTAATTAATAATTAGTTATTTTATATTAACTAATTAATTGATAATTATTATGTAACTGTGTGATTTCTTTTTGTTGTGGGGTGTATGGGGTAAAGGGTGGGAAGTAATTTATTTTTAATCAATTAATAAATGGATCCTAATTAATATTAATAAATTGATTGAACATTAACAATGGAAATTGTGTAATTAATTTTAGGTGCAGGTTGTGGGGTTTATAGGGGTAAAGAGTGGGAAGCAATTTATGTTTAATTAATTCATAATTAGTTGTTAATTCATATTAATTAATTAATTGATAATTAATTATGGTAATTCCGTGCTTTTTTGTAGGTGTTGGTTGTTGGGTGTATGGGATAAAGGGCGGGAAGTAGTTTATGTTTAATTAATTATTAATTAATTGTTAATTAATATTAAGTAATTGAAAATTAAATATGGAATGTGCGTAATTAATTTTAGGTGTGGGTTGTGGGGTTTATAGGGGTAAAGGGTGGGAAGTAATTTATGTTTAATTAATTAAAAATTAGTTGAATAATAATATTAATTAGTTAATTTATATTTAATCAGGGTTTTATTTTTATAGGGGTACAGTCTGGGGATTAAAGTAATTTTACTTACTTAATAAGTAGTTGTTAAATACTTTTAGTTCTTTAATTGAAAAAAAGTTTTAATTATGTAATTACTTTTTTTACAGCTTAATTTTAGATGTGGGTTGTGGGGATGATAGAGTAAAGTGTGGGAAATAAAATACTTTTTATGAGTTTTAATTTGTTTTTTAATTAATATTTCATTAATTAGTAATTAATTATGTATATATATATATATATATCCAATTCACGAAGGTTCCTGCTGAGATCCTCTCCCAAGTCATAAAGACGGCGAACCCAAATGCCATTCCAATTCAATCCAATTCACATACAGCGCTCGTAAGCAATGCGCACTCAGAAGCTGGTTGCTCAAGAATTTTCTTTATTCCCAAATAACGCTACGCTTTTCGACACTAACTTGTGTCTTGCTCACACTGTAAAGCTCCGACATCACCGGCATGTTAAATAAACATAAACGAGGGTATGGCCACATGTATCACAGATCACATGATTATATGCGAACCTCGATCCGCCATTGCAGAATGGTTAAAAACATCGTATACTGCATTGCAAGCCATTCTATCATGCTCCTTCATTCCACAGGTTTGTCAATTACATACACATTTGAACTTATGAAATATAACGGCATTGAATAATATTGTAAATTTCTTCCGTAGTGACAAAATACAATAAATTAATTGCAGCTGGGCAATACATTTGCCCCATGTTAGTAAAGTCATGAAGGAATCCCCCTTGCTTAGAACATGATTAATAACCATTTTTGTACCTCAATCACTTGGTATAGTACCCGTCAGGCACAAACTAATAACATGCTTATACTTGGATTGAAGTATACGCCGCCCTATTCGGGAAGTTTACACTCGTTGTTGTACTTGTAGACAAATTTAAGATTTCACTCGGTTTAGTACCCATAACATGCAAGAAGGTGTTGTGCCTACATAGGGGCAAGAGTAATTACCCAAATGTAAAAGGGAAACCATGATGTCCTCTATTTAGGAGAGTTCATCTAATAATAATTCCAACATTGCTCCTATCTGGAGAGTCACATAGCTATTTCTACACAGGCATATGTGAAACACACTTATAGGTAAGTACCTATTTTCCCCGGAGATTACGGAGAAAGCCCAATGATCTCTAATCTAACTTTGTACAAAAAAGTGACCCCACGAAAAAGTGAAATTCAGTAGCAGCGACTGTCTGACAATGTTACTAACGACTGGCACTAAGCATTAGTTAAGGCCAAAAATATGTTGTGCACCTAAAGTTATTTTTATAAAAACGTTTCCTGTTAGATATTTAGTCCCTGAGTTATAGTTATAGATTGAGTAAGGCTTCTCTGTTGTAGTCATAGATTGAGTTAGACTTGATCACATGCAGTACTTTATATTTCTACTTCCTGCCTTGTAGAATACACTGCCCAAACATAAATTAGCTCTTAAAAACTCCGAACTATGTTGTACACGTTAAGTTAAAAATAAAATTGTTGAAGTTTCTTACTTAAACTCTATTTCTCTCTCTCTTTTTATTCTACCTTAACAGCAATTATGGATAAAGAAGCACAGGAACCCAAAGTACAAGCTGAAATACAGGACAATAATGACGATTTTTTTAATGTGACAGTAGACGAACAACTGTTGGAATTTATGGATAATTTTGATAAACAAGAGACAATTTATGAAAATAAAGATCATGAAATTTCAGATGAAGTACTACTTGAAATTTCCAAAGATTTTTAAAATTAATATCAATAAAATTGTATTTATAAATTAAAAATTGTTTAAGACATTATTCATTTTTTTTTCAAAATTTAAGATATAATAGTAGAGTAATTATAAAAAAAGTCAGACTAATGGTAAAGAGTACAACATTTTTATATTACTATGTGCTCAGGGAGTGCTCAAAGGATCTGTTTCTACTTTCCCATGAATCTAGGAGAATAATTTACTTACTTGATGTGTTTTAAAAATGAGTTTTTTGACTTAAAATGGCTCAAAGGCTTTGTAAATATGCCCCATGCTGGCTATGAAACTCTAGCAGTACATATCAAGAAACCTAAATGACTTCAAGAAACGTTTTATACACATCAAGTAAGCAAATTATTCTCCCTGAATCATGGGGCAAGTGAAATATTTGTTTAAAGAAGCAGACACCATTTTTTCCTTCTCTGGGGTAGGTCTGGAAATGCTTTTAAAGGACACCTTTGAGCAATTGATGGCACTTTTTCCTCAAACTGCCTTGGTATATTCCAATATATGCCAAAGACAGAAATGGAAGTGGTCCAATCAATTTTGTCCACAAATTGAGAAAGCGAGGAAGCATGTAAATAAGTCTGTTTCAGCTTACATAACAAACCATGGAATGGGCTCCATCTACAACAATAACTTGCGTTACTACATGCAAGATATCTACAGAGGAGATGTTGTGCACTTCTCAGATGAGGGAAACAGAGTTTTCATACAAAATTTAAGACTGTGTATTGGTACCTACTTATAAGTACCTAGAACTAACACAGAACCCAAAAGCTCTTTTCAGAGCTACCTGAACTATAATTACTCTTTTAAAATTTTGAATGTACCTTTTTTCACTAATTTTCACTTATGTTCGCGTCCCGGTTCGCTACCCGGTTCGCGTACCGGCAGCTAACCGCGCGAAAAAAATCTAAATTTGTTTTTTCTTACGACATATATGAGCCTCCTCAGCTACCCTTATAGGGGGTCAAGATACTTCTCCCATGCCCCCTTACACCCATTTCCCACATTGTTATTCCTCCATCTTGTGATAAAATTTGTCCAAAACACAAAATGGCGAACTCCCGTTAAGCTACCGGTAAGCTACCCGGTTCGCGTACCGGGATGCGCCTCTACTACGAAAAATCGAAAAATTATTTTTTTTTTTTTAGCCCCACGGGGCACTTTAATATCCCCCTCATCAATCCTAGGGGGTCAGGAGGGGTCTACCTTGCCCCCTTTCCTTCTTTTCCCCCTTCGTTTTTCACCACATCTTGTCTCTCGATCCTACCGAGAGACAAGATGGCGGCTGGCCCGGACTGTTTAGAATGTTGACAGACAACGGAGAGCCAATCAGCTTCGCTTCGCGAAGTTCCGTTACGCGTCAGGTACGCGAACCGGGGCGCTAACCGGAGCGCTGTTACAGATATATCTGTTTTTTAAAACGTTAATTTCTCAAAATCCACTGGAGCACATATATTGAGACATAGCAAAGGCACGTCGGGCAAACCATATCTACAATTCTGCCAAGTTTCGTGTAAATCCATTCAGCCGGTCGAGCTAAAAGTGAGTCCAACCGCCCTATGGAAAACTCAATGTTAACACGTTTTGGGACCCCCCTTTTTTCTCAGCCCCCCCTTGACGAAACCCCCCCAAATTTTAAGGGGCTGCTCAGAAACAAAATGTGCCATTTTCCTGACATTTTCAGCCAATTCCGTCCACAAACGCAAAAGTTATTCGACATAGAATTTTCAGAAATCCCATAGGAAAAAAATCCTAACTATATATACCTACTGGCGACCGCCAGTAGGTAATATATATATATATATATATATATATATATATATATATATATATATATATATATATATATATATATATATATATATATATATCCAATTCACATACAGCACTCGTAAGCAATGCGCACTCAGAAGCTGGTTGCTCAAGAATGTCATTGTGATGTCATTTGAGATGTCATCAGTGATGTCATCAGTGATGTCACTGACCATGTCATGAATGATGTAATATGTGACATCATCAGCAGTGGATTGCAGGTGCGCGATATATAGTTAGTGCAACTAACTATATATGGGAATTTCAATGGTTTTGTGCGAGTAAAATAAAGTTTTGTAAATGCTAATCCCTAACTATATATGGTCTATAACCTATGGTTTTTTCAGTGAATTTTCAAGGTTTTGTAAATGCTAATTCCTAACTATATATGGTCTATAACCTATGGTTTTTTCAGTGAATATATATATATATATATATATATATATATATATATATATATATATATATATATATATATATATATACATATATATATACATATATAAATTCCACCTTACTCTACATTACGTGGTTCCCTGCCTTCGGCGTCGGTGCCTGCCCGCGGCAGCAGCAGCCGCTTGAATTTTTCTAGGATTTTCTGAGTAAACGCCCCAATCGGCAATGACACAAGAGGCGGCACACCAGGAAACAGCACAATCATTTATTGTGCACCAAGTGAAAGGCACTGTCTCCTTTTGTGCCGCCTCTTGTGTCATCGACAATTGGGGCGTCTACTCAGGAAATCCTAGAAAAAAATAAATATATATATATATTTGTACAATTCATATAATTTTAAAATTATAAAAATGTGTAGTTTATTAAGTGTTTTAAAGTAATTGTATACGAATTACTATGTATGTGTGTTTGACCTTTTTTAATTAAGTTTATTTATTATATTGTTTTAATTTATATTAAATCTACATTATTTTTATATTATTTTTAACAAATTAACATATTTACTATCTATTATTGTATATATATATATATATATATATAATTCAATATTTTATACAACTATATTTTTTACATCAATATTTTCGTACTTACCTGTTTAAGTATAGGGAGTCAATATTTTCGCATTCTATATTTTTTCATCAATATGTTTTACTTCTATATGTTTCACATCGATATGTTGTCAGTGAACCCCAGGTAAGGTAACATTTGGCATGACCTGTGAAAACACCCCAACTACTTAATGTGTGAGCTGCATAGCCTTCTTACTATTCACAGGGAAAACCAAAGGTACACAGTTTGCTCCATTCTTGGGAGATGATAAGATGAGCTCAACTGGGATAACACAGCTGCAGTGACACATCCACACATAATGAGAATTGGACAACTCAACATTGCTGGGAACCAGGGTAACTGAATAATATATTAGCGGACAATGTTCCCTCTGATTTATTAAAGCATAAGCATAATTGGGAATGGAGGCATGTGAATTCAGAAGAAAGTATTTTTACAGTAAATGATCAACACAAAATGATAGTGAAAAACATATATTATAGGGCTATAGGCAATTTGGGAAACATATATTATGAGCAAAAGACTGTAAATCAACAATGTTGCAAATACAAAGATGCTACTAGTGAGGGCACAGTGCAAGTATTGAGTGAGACAGTGAATGGTGCACAGGCGCAGGGTAAATAAACAGTGGTCACACACAACAGTCTGCCATACATCTCTTTATTAGCATATTTGAGCCATAAGATACTACAAAATAACATGTTAATGATAATAAACGTTCCAGTTACACAGAATATATTGTTTAAAACCTGAAGATAATAAAAGCAGTCTCAATCAGATGTAACTATAGCAAATCAATAGCCACAGAAAATGCCTTCTGTGCTCTTGTCGTAAACCAGGTTCCGATGATGTAACTAGCCCCAGGCTTGTGAATGGTTTGTGACTCTGACCTGACGCAAAGGGCTAGTGCTTGTGTGCAAGTTGCAATTGAGAACTGTTTGAACAAAGGCATAAGCCATTTAGTATGTAAATGCTTAGTCTTTTTTTTGAAAATCTTTTTATTAAAACAAAACAGCTCCATCAAAAGACACATCAGGTATTAGTGAGAAAGCAGTAGTCTTCATTCATTAAATGAGTATAGTACAACAGTCATTAAGGGGTAATACTACAGTCTACCCCCAGGTCTTGCCCTACAGAATATAAGCTGATCAACTAATCCGCCCCGCCCTCTCCTCCAATCCTCCCCTCCCTGGCCATGACCCACCCACCTACCTCCCTCATCCCCCATCCCTCGGCGATGCGATCAGACTCTACTACCAGTCGAGGCCCAAGGCTTCCGAGGGAGAGGTCTTGTCCAAGGTCGTGGTACCTCATCGGGGGAACTTCTACGGTGATGCATCCGGGGTATCCATCCATTCTCCTCTATACCTCCTCCACGCATGCCATATCTTTTCCCATTTTTTGGGGCACCCCTTGCTGTTATAGATGACTTTCTCTGCCCTCTGGCACCAATCTACATCCCGTTCCCACTCCTCAATTGTCGGAACTAAGTCACTCCCCCAGAGCCTTGCGATGTTCCTTTTGGCTACCATACTCGCAAAAGCCAGCCATATCTTGTCTCCTTTTGGCCACGTAATGTCCCCCGTGACCCCCAAAACGTGCCACCTAGCTTCCAACGGTACCTCTGCCCCCACTACCTCCTCCATTATGTCTTTCAGCCTTACCCAATATGTACGGATTTTAGGGCAATCCCAGAGGATGTGAAAGAATGTTCCCTCTTCCCCACAGCCTCTCAGGCAAAAGTGTGACGCTGCGTACCCCATCTTGAATTGTACCGTTCGTGGGGTGTAGGACCTGTGGAGGATGCTCAACTGCACCAATCTGAATCTGGCTCGAATCGCTACCTCCCTAGGACACTGCAGGGCCTCATTCCAGTCGTCGTCCTCTAGCAAGCCAAGGTCGGATTCCGACTTCTCCCGCAGTGGCCCCAGGATATCAGGAACATTGTTAATGAGCTTTTTGTAAGTAAGTGATATGGCCTTGTCAATCATGGGGTCTAACAGCAGTCTGTCTTCAAGAGGGGCATATTCTGGGATCTGATCCTCCTGTGTCAGATGTCTATATAGGGCGTGTTTGAATTGCTGATAATGCAGGAATTCGCCATCCCCCATTTGGAATTCCGACTGGAGAGTCGTGAACTCCACCACCTGCCCCCTCCTCCATACGTCCCCCAACGTATCTATACCGATCAGGCTCCACTGTCGCAGGTCACGGAGTTTCACCACTTCTCTAAGGAAGTCTCCCTTCCATAAGGGCGTTTGGGCCGTGAGCCTCCTTCCCCACCCAAGCAGTTTTGTTGCTCATTGCCATACATCCACCACTACCGCCATTTGGGGAGGCAAGGATTGGTCGCGCCGTGGTTTGGAGTAAAGAGCTGCTAAGTAGGAGCCCGCCCCTAAGGCCATCCGGTCCACTCGGTATGCCGGCTCCTCCTGTGGGGCGAACACCCATCCATTGATATTAATCAGTTGTGTGGCCCAGTAGTACAGGCGGATGTCGGGTACCGCCAGTGCCCCTTCGTAGGGACCCCGTTGCAATTTTCGAAGAGCAATCCTTGGACATCCCCCGCCCCACAACAGGGAGCGTTGCTCCGATTCCACCGTTTTGAAGACTTGGTCCGGGATCGGGAAGGGCGAGCTCTGCAGTACATATAGCAGACGGGGCAAGGCCATCATTTTGAATAGAACGGCCCTGCCCATGAGGGAGACTGGGAGGGTTCGCCAGTGCTGCACGTCTCTGGGCAGGCGTTTCAGTTGCATCTACACATTGAGCTGGAAAAACTCGGTGTTGGACGGCGTGACCCAAATCCCCAGATAACAAAATGCTGCGCGCCAAACAAGGCCCTCGCAGCCGGGCACCGCCTGCGGCCCCACCAAGACATAGCCAAGGGATTTGCTCCAGTTGATTCTATACCCGGAGTATTCTCCGAACGTGCGTAATACGACCATCAGTCGCCGTATGGAGTCCGACGGCCGCTGGGTGTAGAGCAATATATCGTCCGCATATAACCATATGCGTTCCTCTCATCCACCTCCCATATCTATACCCCATACCCCCGGGTCCGTCCTCACCCAGTGCGCCAGCGGCTCCAATGCCAGGGCAAAGAGGGTCGGGGACAGGGGGCACTCCTGTCTGGTGCCGCAACCCAGTTGAAATTCCCGTGACATAGTCCCGTTGACCCGAACCCTCGCCAGTGGTCCTGTGTAGAGTAGCTTCACCCAGGAGCAGAAGTTGTCTCCGAAGCCCAGCCTCTCCAAGACTGCGTAGATGTATCGCCACTCGATACTGACTCTTTGACCGTGATATCTTCATCTAGCAGATCCCTGTCTGCAGGCTCTAATACCGGGAGCTGCAGAGGGGCCAGGAAATCTCGACACTCCTGTTCGTCCCTCGCCGTGTGCGACCGATAGATCTCTTCATAGTATCGTGCAAAGTCCTCAGCGATTGCCGTGTTTGTGGTGCTTACTGATCCATCCGATCGTTCTATCTTCGGCACCCAACTGCGGTCTCGGTCTCTATTTTCCAACCAGGCGATCATTTTATTCGCCTTGTCTCCTAGGTCGTACACCCTCTGCTGTGTGGCTAACGCGTGTGATCTTGCCGGTTCCGTCAGGACGTCCCGTATTTCTTTACTCAAGAGGCGTGCCTTATGCAGTCTGTCTCAATCCTGGGTCGGAGTGGTCCCTGCCCTGTTTTCCAGTGCCAGAAGCTCCGATTCCAATTGCTCCACCTGTACATATCTGTCCTTGCGTCTCTGCCTCACCTCAGCCTGTACAAAGTCTCTGGCTACAGTCTTGTACGCCTCCCACACTATCCCGGGGGAGTCAACTGACCCTACGTTGTCTTCAAAGTACAGAGCAACCCTCTCCCTGAACCTCTCCTGGAAATCACTGTCTTTGAATATAAAGGAGTCAAGCCTGGGTGGGGCGATCCAATCCCGCTTGGGCCCAATCAATTGCACCCCCACTGGTGCACGGTCAGAGATCCCCCTGGCCTTGTGATGTCCGTCACGAAACAGGTTCACGCCACCTGCCTGTGTGAATATCAAATCTATCCTAGAAGAGGACCCATGAGCTGCGGAGACGTGTGTGTACTGTCTCATGTGCGAGTTATGTGTTCTCCACAGATCGATCAGACCCAGTGCCTGGACAAAGTCCCTAAGGTGGCTCACCCCTCCCCTACCCAGTGTAGACGTTGATCTGTCTAGGTCTTTATCCATCACATCATTCATGTCCCCTCCTATGACCAGTATTCCTTGAGGCATTTCTAGCAGGAGCTTTCCCACATCAGGAAGCTTGGACGCATGCAGCTTCGGAGGTACATATAGTGAGCAGAGGTTTAAGGTGCGGCCCTCCCATTTCACAGACAGTGCCACATACTGGCCCAAGGGGTCTGACCAGCATCGCCCCAGGACCAATGGTAGGGAGTTCTTAATGAGTATGCCCACTCCCCTAGATCCGGACGTGAAGCCCGAGTCAGCACGGAGGGTATAACCAAATCTATCTAGGGCCTTGCAGTGGTTCCCTAGTAGATGCGTCTCCTGTAGGAGGACAATATCTGGGGCATGTCTGGGGAGGTACTGCAGTACCACAGTGCGTTTGATCTTATTCTGCAGGCCGTTCACATTCCAGGATAAGACGTCTATGTGCTGCGCTTTATATGTGGGTGGCTCTACCATTGTCTCTGTTGAATCGAGTGGGCAATGCCCACTTCTCCCCCCCCACCCCCTTCCCACCCGTTCCCTGTGTGTGTCGATGGAGTCAACGCCTGTAAACAATGCAAAAATAAAAGATAACAACCAAAAAATTCCCCCCTAACCTCCCTCTGAACAACGCCCCACCCTGCTACCCTGCTACTCCGGCCAACCATGCCAGACATCCCCAACAAGCAGAGCGCCTGTAGCCCTCAGAACGATAAACTCAGGGGTGAGTGGAGCAACCAAGTTCAGCATCCAAGGCTCCCCCCCTGATCCCTCTTCGCTGTCTAATAAACAGTCTGACGAACATCCCAGGCTAGTTCAGTGTTGTGTATTAAAGTAAGTGCCTCCCATGATCCAGCTCTGTTTCCCCGCCCGACTGGCAGCTAGCAATATGGTCAAATACCTGTGCAGGTTATCCATCAAGTCTCGTAGAACCCACTACGCAGGCCAAGGCCTCTCCCCATACAAAGCCAGCCTACAGTGCTGGCAATCATAGCTACCCTCAACATTGCGAGGCTGCAAAATCCTACCAGTGCGAGTCCATATAGTCCACCTCCTCACTCCAGGTCCGGCGACGCCGAGAGGCTGCGGGTCCTTCTTGTAGCCTGTTGGTGCTGGTTCTCCCGTTGCCGTCGCGCCCTCCCCGTGGACTCCATCGATGAGGCCGGAGACCAGGGGGCCGCGCTCCTCCAGCTCCCCTCCCGGTCCGGGCCTCCCCGCTGTTGTTGATGGCGCTCTTCCAGCCAGCTGTGGGCCTCCTCTTGGGTGTTAAAGAAGATGGATTTTCCCTCCACCAAGACCTTCAATCGCGCCGGGAAGAACATCATGTAGCGGAGGCCACGCTCTCGGAGTCGCCCCTTAACCGCGTCAAATGATCTACGCTCCTGCTGGACCTTGAGGGTAAAATCAGGAAAGAAGCATATCGTAGCATCCTCCACACGCAGATCTCCATGTTGTCTCGCCGCCTGTAGGATTGCATCCCTGTCCCGATAGTTTAGTATCCGCGCGATGATTGTTCTCAGCGGGGTCCCGGGGTGCGGCGGCGGGATCGGTGCCCTGTGCGCTTGCTCTATGACGAAGAACAGTCTATGACGAAGACAGTCTCTTGGATTTCAGGGTGTTCAAAATGAGATCCTCCAGGAACAGTTCCACGCTAGCCCCTTCCATTTTCTGCGGCACACCTACCACCCTGAGGTTGTTCCTTCGGGCTCTTCCTTCCTGGTCCTCCAGTCGTGCCGCCATTTGCCTCTGTTGGTGCGTGAGCTGTTGGACCTGTTGCTGCAGCGTTTTGGTGGTCCCCTGAAGGTCCGTAATGGCGGTAGAATTTTGCGTAGCTTTTTCAGACGTTTTGTTCAGGTCCGCCCGCTGGAGCGTCAGCTCAATAGACATTTTGTCTATCTTAGATTCCAGTGTGGTGCCCAGTGACTGAATGGCCTGCATAATGGAGGAGAGAGACGGCTCCCTGGGCTCTTCAGACGATCCGGGGTGGGGCTGACCACTACCGCCCGGGTCCGCCGTGTAATTGTCCATGGTGTTGGACTGGGTCGTTGTGGGTTTTTTGTTCCGCATGGCCGCTGGAGATAGCACGGGGCAACCTTCAGGTCCTCCACCGGTCCCTCGTACCCGGTCGTTCCAGAGAGGAGCAGGAACAAGCCTTCTTAGCCCCACACTGCTCGTGGGCCCGGGCTCGGATCAGTGGCCCCCCCTGGCACCCCTTCGCCGCCGCCGCGGGTCTCCTACGGTGCCCCGCTGTCCGGGGGGTCTCGCGCTGGAGTATTGGGCCTTGCCGCCCTATGGCCGTACCTCGTGGCCGGGTGGGTTCGGTCTTCACGTCCCTCACCCACTGCAAGGGGGGGGGCAGCTGGTCACATTCCCTTTCCATGCAGGGAAGAAGACAAAGTTCACACCACTCCTGGACACCCCTGCACCGAGCAGCACTCCTAGCCTCTTCCCCGCGCTCTCGCCGCGGTGTGCCCGGCACCTGAGGGCCTGCGGTGCCTGGCACTTAATTTACAGTCACTCGCCTTTGGGGTCCTGGGTCCGGATGTAGTTTTCTCTTGGCGGTCCCACCACACAAGACAACACGGGGGCCCCAGTTGGCGCGGGCACGACTACCAATGCGTGAGGCCCTGTCGCACCACCACTGTTTTCCCGCTGGCTGTGTGGGCCCGTATTTCATGTCCCCACTCCCCCGGTAGACAAGAAGGGGGAGGGAGTCCACGTCTGATGCCTCCGGTCCAGAAAGGGAGGAGGAGGCCTCACTTCGCCACAAGCAGGAGCTTCCCGGGGCCGGGAATTTCAAAGTCTGCCACCTCGCCTCCCCGTCTCGGCCTGGTGATCACTCGAGGCCGGTGCTGCAGAGGCGGGCCGCACACGTCCGTTCTTTTTTCTCCGCCACCCGGGGCCGGCTCGAGACCGGGAAGGCAGCGGCAGGCGTCGGAAGGGCAGATCTCCCTGATGCCGGCACTGGATGTCGTCTATTTGCTGGATAAGTCACGGAATTCGGGGGTTCTTGGGTTCGCCACTGGAGCGCCGCAGATCTATGCGGCCATCTTAGTCGCCGCCAGGCCACGCCCCTGTAAATGCTTAGTCTTAGGGAAAAGGAGTACCCACCGCAACACTCAGTCTGGAATGGGGTCCCCCTCAAGTGTGATATAGAGGCAGTAAGAGAATACTCCCTACCTACATTTGTAAAACCAGAGAACATGAAAAAGAATACTTTCTTTACCATAAATCACTTATATTGGACACCAGCCAAGATAGCAAAGTTTGCCTCTAATTCTCTGCCCAAGTGCCTTAGGTGTAACTCTATCTGCTGCTCCCGATCCATGAATTAGGTAACGGTGGATTTGCTTGTGGTGACAAACAGTCCCCTTGCGACACTACGTGTGACGGGATCCAAGTATCCAGACACTCGTAAAGATAACATACTTTACGTGCCGGATCCGTACGTATGCTGATCCACTACATACACAGCGCATTTTAGGATGTGCGCTGATAAAACTCACCTTAGTGGTCGCCTAAGAATTTTGGCCACTTTACACCTATGGTCCCGAAGAAAGCCTCACGACTACCGTAGAAGGCTGAAACTAGTCGACCTACTACACCTCGCATAGGGATATAGAGGCATATTTTTACCTCAAATATATCCTGCCTATGTTTTTTACCCATGCCATAGGACCCTTCCATTAAAACTTTTAAAAGGGCATTTCCTATAGGCATTTTTATCATATAATTCACTTCACATAGCACTTCACTTTCACATAAAATCCCGCTCCCGCTGTAAACAGGCGTTGCAGCACAGCTGGATTGCAATCGGTAATCCAGCTGGGCCCCAATGAAGAAGCATGCCACCTACCAGGTAGGTGGGTAAGGGGTTTCTAAAACAACACTGACCTATTGTTAGCATCCTGCAATCAGGTGACAGGGGATCATCCCTGACCTTTACCTGCTGTAGGACTTGTACATGTTGTTCTAAAATATATTTCTGGGGAAAAGGACAAGCACCACGGTCTGCTCCTCTCTCTCTTGTTGTTACTTTGTAACTCTATAGGAGCCAATGATTTGCATATATTCTTCGAATGTCCGAAGCTGAGAGACTTCTGGGGTGGAATCGAGAATGCTTTTAGGGGGATTTTTGGCAGATAGATTACTCTTAACTTGGCACTTGTTTTATTTAGAGAAGATGGTATAATTAGTAAGAGGCTGAAGAATACACATGGAGGGCTGAATAATCTATGAATAGGTTTTTTGAGTGTTCAGAAATTTTGGCGCTCATCTTCTCACGGTAAAGTATTAGGTTATCGTGGTATCAAGGTAGGTGCTTCTTGGACAGAGGAAAACCTTAACCTCTGTAAAGAGAAGAGGTACACAAACCTCCCTCTTATTCTGATTGGGCAAGGATCCAGAGCACACTATACGTATCTAAATGATATTCTTATGTTCAAGTATTCATTCCTTCGGGATAGATCAACCAAACGTAAGTTTTCAAAAGTTTTATTTATCAACAGTGTTCACCCCTTGGGAATCACTGTGCCTGTCACTTGAGCCTACACGTGTTTCATCACAGCATGTGGCTGTGACTCTTCAGGGCTATAAGAGATATAATAAAATCAAAATGATATCACAAACATACGAAAGGTACGTGTAACGAGAAAGGACACCAGTGAAGTGGAAACCAACACAGGAGGGGCGGGAGTACAACAAAAGGGTGACTTATTGCACCGAAATTGAAAACCGTTATTTTATTTGTATTCTTAAATCTAAACTTGTGCGATAGAGTAATGTGTCGTGACATACGGCGCAGTATGAGGTTAGATAAGCCTCCAGTAAATTCCTATCTTAAATCATCAAATAGGTGCGCTGTGAGGTGAATTACTAATATTGACTGTCTCACTTCAAAATTAGATTGACTTAAAAAAACAATTGTATTTTGACTGATATTTAGAGTATAAATAACCTGGTCTACACGATATTAGTAGTATAATGTATGGCGGTTCATTATAATGCTCAAAGTAGCAAAAGCAAATTATTTAAGAAACAAACATGCCTTAGTTATAACTTCAAAACCGATGGTTCAACGTTAATTGCAAATAATCACAAAGGTTGTTAAGTACTTGATAAGCAGTAATCATTACTTATAATTTCAATGAGGCTCTCAATACGTAAACTGTATTTCTTGAAGATAAAACATAACTAACCATTGATTAAAGCGGGTTACAATTAATTAAATGACAAATTCCTTTGTCATCACACATATCATGTTAAATGATTACACAGGTGGCCCTCGAATAATAATATAAGCAGTGTAAATAGCACCAAGTAATTGTCGGTTCCAAGCCTTAACAGCGTCCTCAACATCTCCCTTCGTTTGTAAGTTAAAGGAGTACCATTTTACTTGGGCATACGGTGACAATGAAATAACAAGCTGTGTCACTCCATTAAGACAATAATGGTGACTAAAATCTAGCAGGACCACTAAATTCAGGTCAAATCTTAATTTCAAAAGGTAAATCAGTACGCAGCTGCGAAAGAAACTAAAGGTAAGGGTTGGAGTCATTACCTGATCTTAATGATCGAGGCGCGTGGTCTGTAAATAAGGAAAAAAGGGATTGTTGGTGCATTTATGAGCAAAGCTATCTCGCGTAAATAACGTTCATGACTCTCTGGTTAAATAAACTCACCGGGGAACCGGTGATAGTTCCAACCCGGTCCTTATCGGGTGGTTTATTATTTGAAAGGTTACGGCACCAGTCGGTATGTCCGGTTGCCGTCAGCAAATTGTTTGACTGCGAGGTTCACAGCGGAAAGTTTTCATTTAACGGTATTCAGGCTGGAAGTTTAAAAAATAGAAATATGGGTGTCAGTAGTGGGGTTCCTCCGATGTGAATGTGTTCACAAGGAGAAGTGGTCTATGCGGAGATCGTCTGGAATCTTACCCGTGATAAAGCCTTCTACAGCTTCGGTCTCCAAGTGCGGGAACAACGAAAGCAGTTGTTCCCGCCCCTTTTCAACGCGCAGGTCGCGAGAAACGCTAGACTGCTCCAGGTGGAATTCCCTGGCAGAAAAAGGAAGAGTTACTTTCAATAGGACCCGTAACGGATTATTCTTGATTTAATAGCCTACATCATTTGGGTTAAGTGAATCTCATCGGTATAAGAGATGAGAGCAATTAATGGAATAATATCTTCGGATTATTCTTGATTTATAGCGTAGAGAAGTTAGGTTAAGTAAATCTCATTGGTATGAGAAAAGTAAGCAATTAATGATATAATATCAAGTTGGAATGCTCAGGGTATATCACGGGTGGATATAACATGAATGAATGATGTAAGGGGAATCTCCAATTCAATAATCAAACACAGTTATTGTTGTCAGAGTGAGATTTACAGTGAAATAGGTTATATGAATATTTTGATTCGTTCGCAGCTGCTAACAAGTATAGTGGTTGGGTGAGTTCAAATTTGATGAGAGAAAGACCACTCTATGGGTCCAGTTGATACATTTAGAGTCTGTTTAAAATTAATATAACAGAAATCGGCAGAAATTGAAAACAAACTCCCTAAAAAATGGGAGGAAAAGGATATAGGATCCTCAAATCTATGATATTCAATGAGGCTCTCATTCCTTTTGGAAAGATAGATCTGCATAGTCTGTATAGTCATTCCCTTAACAACGGTCTATGAGTTTAGCCTAACCTAGCAATTACACATATTTTTTTGAAATTACACATATTTTTTTGAAAGACACTATTGAGTGAATGCATTGGTAAAAAATATCGTTTCTCTTTGAAGATTCAGTTGTGCACTTGCTACATATGATACAGATATTTTGGATGGAATGTTCGATAGGGGATCATCCTAGGTGTCTGACCCCAAGAAGAAATGCAGTTCATCATCAGTGTTCTGGTCGTATCCAGACGCATGATCCATAGCGCCTCTTGTCTTCTAAGGCGTAGTTCCCTGTTTCCTCCTCTCACTGTAGCTTGTACAACGTTAATGCCATAGAAGATGAAGGATTTGATATTTCCTTGCGAAGGACATGAGGCCAGCCATATGTATAGCCATAGGGTATCTCGGATCCTTAGTGGCATATGCTCTAGCGTGCTCTCTTATGCGTTCTCTGAGTGCCCTAATCGAGCTCCCCACATATCTGCTTTTACAGGCACATTCAATAATGTACACCGTGAATTTCGTGTCGCAGTTGATGTTTGTTTTGATTGAATATAGTTTAGATCTGTGATCCAAAAATGTCTTAGTTCCATGATATGCCCATCTGCACATTGAGCACATTCCGCATTTGAAAAAACCTTTTGATTTCTGGGTCAGCCAATCACAAGTCCTTGTGTCTTTGGGCACAGTTGGGCTTAGTCTGTTCTTTAAATTCCTTCCTCTGCGAAAAGTTATTTGAGGATGACTTCCTATTGCAGTTGCTAAGGTTCTGTCGACACTAAGGATCCCCCAGTGTTTATGAAAACTCTTCCGTACCACAGGACTTAGTTCGTTGAAGTCTGTGATGAGTCTCACCGGTTGTTGATTTTTTTCAGTTCTAGGATTTTTGGGTGTTAAGGTTGACTCTCTGCTTATTTTTTTTAATCTTTTTGTCCGCTTTAGAAATGATCAGAGGTTTATAACCTCTTTTGGAAAACCTGTACTGCATGTCTTGTATGCAGGTTTCAAATTCTTGTTCCTCGCTACAGTTCCTTCTCGCTCTCATAAATTCTCCATAAGGGATACCGTTTATCTGATGGATAGGATGACAACTGTTGCTATGAAGAATTGAATTGCATGCTGTTGTTTTGCGGAATAGTCTGCTATGTAGAGTCCCATTTTTTACATATAGTTCTAAGTCTAGAAAAGAAACATTGGAAGTACTGATATGCGTGGTGAATCGCATATTCATCTCATTGTCATTCAGATATACACAGAATTCCATAGGTGTAGTCTCAGTTCCTGACCATATTAGGAGGCAATCGTCTATGTAGCGACCCCAGTAAAGTATATAGTCAATCCATTTGGTGCCTCTGATGCTCCAGATCATATCAGTCTCAAGAGCTCCCATGTAAATGTTAGCAAAAGAAGGGGAAAACCTTGAGCCCATGGCTACTCCCCTGGTTTGTCTATACCATCTTTTGTCAAATACAAAGAAATTTTGATTTAATATGATATCCATCATTGTTACCAGTATTTTGGTGTGTTCAAGCAGTGTAATGGGTCTGGTATTTAATGCTCTGGTTACGGCTGCTAATCCCAGGTCTGGCTCAATGGAGGTATAAAGGAATACCACATCAAGGGTCGCCATTATCAGTCCAGGTTGCCACGTGATGTCTGCTAGGATACTCAAGATATGTTTAGAATCCTGTATGTAGGATGGCATGTTCTTTACCAATGGATTCAGGAACTTATCCACGTATTGTGAGAGTCTCTCTGTCGAACCCCCAATCCCGGACAAAATTGGTCTTCCTGGTGGAAATGAAGCAGGTTTGTGGATTTTGGGGAGAGTGTATAACCAAGGATAAGATGGACGTGTCACTTTTAGGTACAAATATTCCGCATCATTTATCAGGCCCGCATCCTTCCAATCTCTCAGATGGTTATTGATCCGTATTGTTAAGGGACCCATGGGATTGCTGGATATTGCTTCATAACAGGAGTTATCGGACAGTTGAGAGAGAATTTCTGTGTTATAATCTATTTTATTCATGACCACTACATTTCTCCCTTTATCCGCTTCACGGATAACAAGGTCCTGGTTGTCACTCAAAGTTTTTAACGCTATTCTTTCTTCCCTGGTTAGATTGTCTCTTTTAATATGTCTGTGATTAGAAACTTTAGTCTCATATTTGTTGATATCTTCCAACACAACTTTATAGAAGGTGTCAATAGTGTTGCCACTGGGCAAAGTGGGTGTCCATTTTGATTTACTTTTTAGGCCACTATCTATGGTACTGTTAGTCTTTAGTTCCAAATCAGTTAATAAGTCATTGAAGGAATTTAGGGGATCATCAAAATCCGTGATTGATAATAACAAGTGTGAGGCCAGGACCTCTTGGATGCTGATAGGGTTGGTAGAAACCTCTACTAAATTGTCGGTGCCTGTGGCACTATCTGTTGGTGTACCCCAGAAGTGTTTTTTTAATTTGAGTCCTCTAATATATTTGAACAGGTCAATCTTCATCCTACATGGATCCCCTTGTTCCGTAGGGTTAAAACTTAGACCTTTGCTCAGCAATGAAATCATATGTCTGTCCAGGTTTACGGATGAGAGGTTAATCACCTGTACATCCTGATCAGGTGTATCACTCACTTCTTGTTGCCGGACCGCAGTCTCTCTCTGTAATCGTCTTTGTCCTCCTCTCTGGCCTCTGCGGGTTTTGTGTAGGTTTGAGTTACTCTTGTGCGATTTGTTATTTTCATTGTCCTGACTTCCCGAGAAAAAGTATTGCTGGCCCCGGAGGTCGTTGGTGTGGTTCTGGAATCTTGATTGGCTCTCGTGTTTTCTGCTGTTTCACTCTCTGTTTCAGGAACACTGCTTAGAGAAGTATTGCTTGAGGAGATATTGGAAGCACCAGATCTGGCAGTTTGTTGGTTGCTGGCTGGTTTTTGGAATTGTTGGTCATATTTTTTCGCAAAGGTGAATACTCTGCCTTCACGATAATCTGCTTCATCTCTGCGCATTTGCCTTGCCTTGCGATCCTTAATATCATTTTGATGTTTGATCAGGATCTCTTCCAGGATTTTATAGTTTTTTTCAGATGCATCTTTAAGATTGAGGGCTTCTATCTCCTTCTCTAGTTCCACAATTTCTGCCTGTAATTTCGTCACTTTTCGGTCAGCGTTTTCTATCAAAATTCTCATCAAGTTGGTGGAATTCATGGTTACTGATTCCTCCCATTTGTTCAGGAGGTCGCCATCCAGATCATCAAAGGTTGGAAAAGTCTGTGACCGAAGACCTCTCGGTATTCTTTGCACCCTTAAATACTGCTTCAATGTTGCAACCATCCCACCAACGTGAGTTTTCTGTTTTTTTGAGTCTCTCTAATTTGAGAAATTTTTGTTTCAAGCT
Source organism: Lissotriton vulgaris (assembly GCF_964263255.1). Taxonomy (NCBI): domain Eukaryota; kingdom Metazoa; phylum Chordata; class Amphibia; order Caudata; family Salamandridae; genus Lissotriton; species Lissotriton vulgaris. The sequence continues at coordinate 749,775,238 of NC_141699.1, read as the reverse complement.
GGTTCCTTTTTGTTGATTTCCACGTGTATTGGTATTAGATGACTGTGTGCCTTTAGAAAGATTCTCAAACATCTCTGAGGCGATCTTATCCCTATCCATTCTGAGCCTGGTAGTAGGTGGATCAAAGACCGTAGTGGCTGCCTTTCTGAGTCAAGATTTTTGAATAATCTATGAATAGGTTTTTTGAGTGTTCAGAAATTTTGGCGCTCAACTTCTCACGGTAAAGTATTAGGTTATCGTGGTATCAAGGTAGGTGCTTCTTGGACAGAGGAAAACCTTAACCTCTGTAAAGAGAAGAGGTACATAAACCTCCCTCTTATTCTGATTGGGCAAGGATCCAGAGCACACTATACGTATCTAAATGATATTCTTATGTTCAAGTATTCATTCCTTCGGGATAGATCAACCAAACGTAAGTTTTCAAAAGTTTTATTTATCAACAGTGTTCACCCCTTGGGAATCACTGTGCCTGTCACTTGAGCCTACACGTGTTTCATCACAGCATGTGGCTGTGACTCTTCAGGGCTATAAGAGATATAATAAAATCAAAATGATATCACAAACATACGAAAGGTACGTGTAACGAGAAAGGACACCAGTGAAGTGGAAACCAACACAGGAGGGGCGGGAGTAAAACAAAAGGGTGACTTATTGCACCGAAATTGAAAACCGTTATTTTATTTGTATTCTTAAATCTAAACTTGTGCGATAGAGTAATGTGTCGTGACATACGGCGCAGTATGAGGTTAGATAAGCCTCCAGTAAAATTCCTATCTTAAATCAACAAATAGGTGCGCTGTGAGGTGAATTACTAATATTGACTGTCTCACTTCAAAATTAGATTGACTTAAAAAAACAATTGTATTTTGAATGATATTTAGAGTATAAATAACCTGGTCTACACGATATTAGTAGTATAATGTATGGCGGTTCATTATAATGCTCAAAGTAGCAAAAGCAAATTATTTAAGAAACAAACATGCCTTAGTTATAACTTCAAAACCAATGGTTCAACGTTAATTGCAAATAATCACAAAGGTTGTTAAGTACTTGATAAGCAGTAATCCTTACTTATAATTTCAATGAGGCTCTCAATACGTAAACTGTATTTCTTGAAGATAAAACATAACTAACCATTGATTAAAGCGGGTTACAATTAATTAAATGACAAATTCCTTTGTTTTCACACATATCATGTTAAATGATTACACAGGTGGCCCTCGAATAATAATATAAGCAGTGTAAATAGCACCAAGTAATTGTCGGTTCCAAGCCTTAACAGCGTCCTCAACATCTCCCTTCGTTTGTAAGTTAAAGGAGTACCATTTTACTTGGGCATACGGTGACAATGAAACAACAAGCCGTGTCACTCCATTAAGATAATAATGGTGACTAAAATCTAGCAGGACCACTAAATTCAGGTCAAATCTTAATTTCAAAAGGTAAATCAGTACGCAGCTGCGAAAGAAACTAAAGGTAAGGGTTGGAGTCATTACCTGATCTTAATGATCGAGGCGCGTGGTCTGTAAATAAGGAAAAAAGGGATTGTTGGTGCATTTATGAGCAAAGCTATCTCGCGTAAATAACGTTCATGACTCTCTGGTTAAATAAACTCACCGGGGAACCGGTGATAATTCCAACCCGGTCCTTATCGGGTGGTTTATTATTTGAAAGGTTACGGCACCAGTCGGTATGTCCGGTTGCCGTCAGCAAATTGTTTGACTGCGAGGTTCACAGTGGAAAGTTTTCATTTAACGGTATTCAGGCTGGAAGTTTAAAAAATAGAAATATGGGTGTCAGTAGTGGGGTTCCTCCGATGTGAATGTGTTCACAAGGAGAAGTGGTCTATGCGGAGATCGTCTGGAATCTTACCCGTGTTCAGCCCGTGATAAAGCCATCTACAGCTTCGGTCTCCAAGTGCGGGAACAACGAAAGCAGTTGTTCCTGCCCCTTTTCAACGCGCAGGTCGCGAGAAACGCTAGACTGCTCCAGGTGGAATTCCCTGGCTGAAAAAGGAAGAGTTACTTCAATAGGACCCGTAACGGATTATTCTTGATTTAATAGCCTACAGCATTTGGGTTAAGTGAATCTCATCGGTATAAGAGATGAGAGCAATTAATGGAATAATATCTTCGGATTATTCTTGATTTATAGCGTAGAGAAGTTAGGTTAAGTAAATCTCATTGGTATGAGAAAAGTAAGCAATTAATGATATAATATCAAGTTGGAATGCTCAGGGTATATCACGGGTGGATATAACATGAATGAATGATGTAAGGGGAATCTCCAATTCAATAATCAAACACAGTTATTGTTGTCAGAGTGAGATTTACAGTGAAATAGGTTATATTAATATTTTGATTCGTTCGCAGCTGCTAACAAGTATAGTGGTTGGGTGAGTTCAAATTTGATGAGAGAAAGACACTCTATGGGTCCAGTTGATACATTTAGAGTCTGTTTAAAATTAATATAACAGAAATCGGCAGAAATTGAAAACAAACTCCCTAAAAAATGGGAGGAAAAGGATATAGGATCCTCAAATCTATGATATTCAATGAGGCTCTCATTCCTTTTGGAAAGATAGATCTGCATAGTCTGTACAGTCATTCCCTTAACAATGGTCTACGAGTTTAGCCTAACCAAGCAATTACACATATTTTTTTGAAAGTACACATATTTTTTTGAAAGACACTATTGAGTGAATGCATTGGTAAAAAATATTGTTTCTCTTTGAAGATTCAGTTGTGCACTTGCTACATATGATACAGATATTTTGGATGGAATGTCCGATAGAGGATCATCCTAGGTGTCTGACCCCAAGAAGAAATGCAGTTCATCATCAGTGTTCTGGCCTGTTCTGGTCGTATCCAGACGCATGATCCATAGCGCCTCTTGTCTTCTAAGGCGTAGTTCCCTGTTTCCTCCTCTCACTGTAGCTTGTACAACGTCAATGCCATAGAAGGTGAAGGATTTGATATTTCCTTGCGAAGGACATGAGGCCATATGTATAGCCATAGGGTATCTCGGATCCTTAGTGGCATATGCTCTAGCATGCTCTCTTATGCGTTCTCTGAGTGCCCTAATCGAGCTCCCCACATATCTGCTTTTACAGGCACATTCAATAATGTACACCGTGAATTTCGTGTCGCAGTTGATGTTTGTTTTGATTGAATATAGTTTAGATCTGTGATCCAAAAATGTCTTAATTCCATGTTTTGCCCATCTGCACATTGAGCACATTCCGCATTTGAAAAAACCTTTTGATTTCTGGGTCAGCCAATCACAAGTCCTTGTGTCTTTGGGCACAGTTGGCTTAGTCTGTTCTTTAAATTCCTTCCTCTGCGAAAAGTTATTTGAGGATGACTTCCTATTGCAGTTGCTAAGGTTCTGTCGGCACTAAGGAACCCCAGTGTTTATGAAAACTCTTCCGTACCACAGGACTTAGTTCGTTGAAGTCTGTGATGAGTCTCACCGGTTGTTGATTTTTTTCAGTTCTAGGATTTTTGGGTGTTAAGGTTGACTCTCTGCTTATTTTTTTAATCTTTTTGTCCGCTTTAGAAATGATCAGAGGTTTATAACCTCTTTTGGAAAACCTGGACTGCATGTCTTGTATGCAGGTTTCAAATTCTTGTTCCTCGCTACAGTTCCTTCTCGCTCTCATAAATTCTCCATAAGGGATACCGTTTATCTGATGGATAGGATGACAACTGTTGCTATGAAGAATTGAATTGCATGCTGTTGTTTTGCGGAATAGTCTGCTATGTAGAGTCCCATTTTTTACATATAGTTCTAAGTCTAGAAAAGAAACATTGGAAGTACTGATATGCGTGGTGAATCGCATATTCATCTCATTGTCATTCAGATATACACAGAATTCCATAAGTGTAGTCTCAGTTCCTGACCATATTAGGAGGCAATCGTCTATGTAGCGACCCCAGTAAAGTATATAGTCAATCCATTTGGTGCCTCTGATGCTCCAGATCATATCAGTCTCAAGAGCTCCCATGTAAATGTTAGCAAAAGAAGGGGAAAACCTTGAGCCCATGGCTACTCCCCTGGTTTGTCTATACCATCTTTTGTCAAATACAAAGAAATTTTGATTTAATATGATATCCATCATTGTTACCAGCATTTTGGTGTGTTCAAGCAGTGTAATGGGTCTGGTATTTAATGCTCTGATATTAAGGATCGCAAGGCAAGGCAAATACGCAGAGATGAAGCAGATTATCGTGAAGGCAGAGTATTCACCTTTGCGAAAAAATATGACCAACAATTCCAAAAACCAGCCAGCAACCAACAAACTGCCAGATCTGGTGCTTCCAATATCTCCTCAAGCAATACTTCTCTAAGCAGTGTTCCTGAAACAGGGAGTGAAACAGCAGAAAACACGAGAGCCAATCAAGATTCCAGAACCACACCAACGACCTCCGGGGCCAGCAATACTTTTTCTCGGGAAGTCAGGACAATGAAAATAACAAATCGCACAAGAGTAACTCAAACCTACACAAAACCTGCAGAGGCCAGAGAGGAGGACAAAGACGATTACAGAGAGAGACTGCGGTCCGGCAACAAGAAGTGAGTGATGCACCTGATCAGGATGTACAGGTGATTAACCTCTCATCCGTAAACCTGGACAGACATATGATTTCATTGCTGAGCAAAGGTCTAAGTTTTAACCCTACGGAACAAGGGGATCCATGTAGGATGAAGATTGACCTGTTCAAATATATTAGAGGACTCAAATTAAAAAAGCACTTCTGGGGTACACCAACAGATAGTGCCACAGGCACCGACGATTTAGTAGAGGTTTCTACCAACCCTATCAGCATCCAAGAGGTCCTGGCCTCACACTTGTTACTATCAATCACGGATTTTGATGATCCCCCAAATTCCTTCAATGACTTATTAACTGATTTGGAACTAAAGACTAACAGTACCATAGATAGTGGCCTAAAAAGTAAATCAAAATGGACACCCACTTTGCCCAGTGGCAACACTATTGACAACTTCTATAAACTTGTGTTGGAAGATATCAACAAATATGAGACTAAAGTTTCTAATCACAGACATATTAAAAGAGACAATCTAACCAGGGAAGAAAGAATAGCGTTAAAAACTTTGAGTGACAACCAGGACCTTGTTATCCGTGAAGCGGATAAAGGGGGAAATGTAGTGGTCATGAATAAAATAGATTATAACACAGAAATTCTCTCTCAACTGTCCGATAACTCCTGTTATGAAGCAATATCCAGCAATCCCATGGGTCCCTTAACAATACGGATCAATAACCATCTGAGAGATTGGAAGGATGCGGGCCTGATAAATGATGCGGAATATTTGTACTTAAAAGTGACACGTCCATCTTATCCTTGGTTATACACTCTCCCCAAAATCCACAAACCTGCTTCATTTCCACCAGGAAGACCAATTGTGTCCAGGATTGGGGGTCCGACAGAGAGACTCTCACAATACGTGGATAAGTTCCTCAATCCATTGGTAAAGAACAAACCATCCTACATACAGGATTCTAAACATATCTTGAGTATCCTAGCAGACATCACGTGGCAACCTGGACTGATAATGGCGACCCTTGATGTGGTATCCCTTTATACCTCCATTGAGCCAGACCTGGGATTAGCAGCCGTAACCAGAGCATTAAATACCAGACCCATTACACTGCTTGAACACACCAAAATGCTGGTAACAATGATGGATATCATATTAAATCAAAATTTCTTTGTATTTGACAAAAGATGGTATAGACAAACCAGGGGAGTAGCCATGGGCTCAAGGTTTTCCCCTTCTTTGGCTAACATTTACATGGGAGCTCTTGAGACTGATATGATCTGGAGCATCAGAGGCACCAAATGGATTGACTATATACTTTACTGGGGTCGCTACATAGACGATTGCCTCCTAATATGGTCAGGAACTGAGACTACACTTATGGAATTCTGTGTATATCTGAATGACAATGAGATGAATATGCGATTCACCACGCATATCAGTACTTCCAATGTTTCTTTTCTAGACTTAGAACTATATGTAAAAAATGGGACTCTACATAGCAGACTATTCCGCAAAACAACAGCATGCAATTCAATTCTTCATAGCAACAGTTGTTATCCTATCCATCAGATAAACGTTATCCCTTATGGAGAATTTATGAGAGCGAGAAGGAACTGTAGCGAGGAACAAGAATTTGAAACCTGCATACAAGACATGCAGTCCAGGTTTTCCAAAAGAGGTTATAAACCTCTGATCATTTCTAAAGCGGACAAAAAGATTAAAAAAATAAGCAGAGAGTCAACCTTAACACCCAAAAATCCTAGAACTGAAAAAAATCAACAACCGGTGAGACTCATCACAGACTTCAACGAACTAAGTCCTGTGGTACGGAAGAGTTTTCATAAACACTGGGGGATCCTTAGTGCCGACAGAACCTTAGCAACTGCAATAGGAAGTCATCCTCAAATAACTTTTCGCAGAGGAAGGAATTTAAAGAACAGACTAAGCCCAACTGTGCCCAAAGACACAAGGACTTGTGATTGGCTGACCCAGAAATCAAAAGGTTTTTTCAAATGCGGAATGTGCTCAATGTGCAGATGGGCAAAACATGGAACTAAGACATTTTTGGATCACAGATCTAAACTATATTCAATCAAAACAAACATCAACTGCGACACGAAATTCACGGTGTACATTATTGAATGTCCCTGTAAAAGCAGATATGTGGGGAGCTCGATTAGGGCACTCAGAGAACGCATAAGAGAGCACGCTAGAGCATATGCCACTAAGGATCCGAGATACCCTATGGCTATACATATGGCCTCATGTCCTTCACAAGGAAATATCAAATCCTTCACCTTCTATGGCATTGACGTTGTACAAGCTACAGTGAGAGGAGGAAACAGGGAACTACGCCTTAGAAGACAAGAGGCGCTATGGATCATGCGTCTGGATACGACCAGAACAGGCCAGAACACTGATGATGAACTGCATTTCTTCTTGGGGTCAGACACCTAGGACGATCCCCTATTGGACATTCCATCCAAAATATCTGTATCATATGTAGCAAGTGCACAACTGAATCTTCAAAGAGAAACAATATTTTTTACCAATGCATTCACTCAATAGTGTCTTTCAAAAAAATATGTGTAATTTCAAAAAAATATGTGTAATTGCTAGGTTAGGCTAAACTCGTAGACCATTGTTAAGGGAATGACTATACAGACTATGCAGATCTATCTTTCCAAAAGGAATGAGAGCCTCATTGAATATCATAGATTTGAGGATCCTATATCCTTTTCCTCCCATTTTTTAGGGAGTTTGTTTTCAACTTCTGCCGATTTCTGTTATATTAATTTTAAACAGACTCTAAATGTATCAACTGGACCCATAGAGTGGTCTTTCTCTCATCAAATTTGAACTCACCCAACCACTATACTTGTTAGCAGCTGCGAACACATCAAAATATTCATATAACCTATTTCACTGTAAATCTCACTCTGACAACAATAACTGTGTTTGATTATTGAATTGGAGATTCCCCTTACATCATTCATTCATGTTATATCCACCCGTGATATACCCTGAGCATTCCAACTTGATATTATATATTTAATTGCTTACTTTTCTCATACCAATGAGATTTACTTAACCTAACTTCTCTACGCTATAAATCAAGAATAATCCGAAGATATTATTGCATTAATTGCTCTCATCTCTTATACCGATGAGATTCACTTAACCCAAATGCTGTAGGCTATTAAATCAAGAATAATCCGTTACGGGTCCTATTGAAAGTAACTCTTCCTTTTTCTGCCAGGGAATTCCACCTGGAGCAGTCTAGCGTTTCTCGCGACCTGCGCGTTGAAAAGGGGCGGGAACAACTGCTTTCGTTGTTCTCGCACTTGGAGACCGAAGCTGTAGAAGGCTTTATCACGGGCTGAACACGGGTAAGATTCCAGACGATCTCCGCATAGACCACTTCTCCTTGTGAACACATTCACATCGGAGGAACCCCACTACTGACACCCATATTTCTATTTTTTAAACTTCCAGCCTGAATACCGTTAAATGAAAACTTTCCGCTGTGAACCTCGCAGTCAAACAATTTGCTGACGGCAACCGGACATACCGACTGGTGCCGAAACCTTTCAAATAATAAACCACCCGATAAGGACCGGGTTGGAATTATCACCGGTTCCCCGGTGAGTTTATTTAACCAGAGAGTTTTGACCGTTATTTACGCGAGATAGCTTTGCTCATAAATGCACCAACAATCCCTTTTTCCCTTATTTACAGACCACGCGCCTCGATCATTAAGATCAGGTAATGACTCCAACCCTTACCTTTAGTTTCTTTCACAGCTGCCTACTGATTTACCTTTTGAAATTAAGATTTGACCTGAATTTAGTGGTCCTGCTAGATTTTAGTCACCATTATTGTCTTAATGGAGTGACACGGCTTGTTGTTTCATTGTCACCGTATGCCCAAGTAAAATGGTACTCCTTTAACTTACAAACGAAGGGAGATGTTGAGGACGCTGTTAAGGTTTGGAACTGACAATTACTTGGTGCTATTTACACTGCTTATATTATTATTCGAGGGCCACCTGTGTAATCATTTAACATGATATGTGTGATAACAAAGGAATTTGTCATTTAATTAATTGTAACCCGCTTTAATCAATGGTTAGTTATGTTTTATCTTCAAGAAATACAGTTTACGTATTGAGAGCCTCATTGAAATTATAAGTAAGGATTACTGCTTATCAAGTACTTAACAACCTTTGTGATTATTTGCAATTAACGCTGAACCAGTGGTTTTGAAGTTATAACTAAGGCATGTTTGTTTCTTAAATAATTCGCTTTTGCTACTTTGAGCATTATAATGAACCGCCATACATTATACTACTAATATCGTGTAGACCAGGTTATTTATACTCTAAATATCATTCAAAATACAATTGTTTTTTTAAGTCAATCTAATTTTGAAGTGAGACAGTCAATATTAGTAATTCACCTCACAGCGCACCTATTTGTTGATTTAAGATAGGAATTTACTGGAGGCTTATCTAACCTCATACTGCGCCTTATGTCACGACACATTACTCTATCGCACAAGTTTAGATTTAAGAATACAAATAAAATAACGTTTTTCAATTTCGGTGCAATAAGTCACCCTTTTGTTTTACTCCCGCCCCTCCTGTGTTGGTTTCCACTTCACTGGTGTCCTTTCTCGTTACACGTACCTTTCGTATGTTTGTGATATCATTTTGATTTTATTATATCTCTTATAGCCCTGAAGAGTCACAGCCACATGCTGTGATGAAACACGTGTAGGCTCAAGTGACAGGCACAGTGATTCCCAAGGGGTGAACACTGTTGATAAATAAAACTTTTGAAAACTTACGTTTGGTTGATCTATCCCGAAGGAATGAATAATTGAACATAAGAATATCATTTAGATACGTATAGTGTGCTCTGGATCCTTGCCCACACATGGAGGGCTGTTCCTATACCTGATAGTCTGGAAGGAAATCCGTATAAAATGGAGGGATCCCCTGTTCCCAAAGGTAGAAGATTGGGTAAAGGCAGCCAGCAAAATTGCCCGTTTGGATCAGGCAGTGGGGAAGGAGAATAACCTTAATATCTGGCTGGTCTTTTTGACCTGGAGTAGAGCCTTGGGGCTCGAATATTCCTTCTCGCTTTCTTGATCCGATGCTTACACCATCGCACCAATAAAGGTGTGGGTCTGGTAAGGTTTACAGACTGCAGCGAAGGCAGAGGCAGCAGGGCACACAGGTCAGCAGGGCGGCTATACAAAGTATTGTAGACTCTTTTTGGTGATATGAGGAATAAAAAATAAATTAAAAAATAGGCAAAATGTCCAGATGAAATTCTAAGTATAAAGAGCGACATGAGCCGGGACTGATGTCATTCACATATTGTTCCATGCCCAGGGTGTGCTTTATGTGCAAATAATTGCGGGTTAAAATGGACAAGCACACTGAGCCAATACGACCCTTAAGCTTAGTGTGCAGGAATACTCCTTTGACCATGATATCAGTAGCACTGGCAATATGAACAGGCTCTAGCTAAAATTCTCAATACCAAGGTTCTTTACTCAGTTTGCCCTGGGATTGTGATGGATTCTCTCTATGGAAGACACTTTGAGCGTTGCTCTCACGTGTGATTCTCCATCTTAGTCGCCGCCAGGCCACGCCCCTGTAAATGCCTAGTCTTAGGGAAAATAGTATAATGTGTATTATTGGCTCCTTACCACCCACTTCGCAATCCATGAATTGAGAATCAACACAGCTGTTAGCCATAAGCGTTTTAATAGGCAAAATGTCTGAATAATAACCTAGGCCCCACCTGCTCCTAACCTTGTACCATAGATAGAGGGAAGACTTCAATATTTTTAAGCACACCTTTTTTGAAATACCTAGGAGCACCAAATGTATACAAAAAGCCATCTCCACCTTCCTGCCTCACCATTTCGCCCAGGAGTCTCCCCCAAGTTGAGTCGTCAGCCTTACCAAGTAACATCCAGATGTTTTTGAACTGAAAAGCTGCACAGTACCAATTAATATCAGGAATAGCCAGACCTCCTTTAATGAGCCTTCATCTTAGTTTCTTCCATGCTAGCCTCGCTCCCTTATAGGCCCATATAAAACTTGCAATCTTCCCCTGGATTTTGCTGATTTCTACCTTGGGAAAACCGAGGGGGATGGCATTGAACAAATAGGTAAGCTTGGGAAGTATGACCATTTTAATTAGGTTAACCCTTCCTTAGATGGTTAGGGGAGGTTTTTCCACCTTGCTAACAGTCAATCTATTTCTTTTGCAACCCTTATTAGATTAATCTGTGGGATCATATCTATTTCATTAACAATTTTGATACCCAGGTACTTAAAGTCCTAACTGACATCCCCCTCCCAATCCTGTATATTCCAGCACATCACCTCGGTTTTATGTGTATTAACCGAATATCCCGATGGAGATCCAAACTCCTCTAATAGCTGTTCAACCCTTGGTATTGCCACAACTGGGTCTGCAGTGTATAACAGCAAGTCGTCCACATATGGAGCAACCTTGCTGCTATAATGGTGAGATTTAAAAGGAGTTATCGAGGTGTCTGATCTCATCGCCTGAGCTAATGGCTCTATATATAGATCAAACAACAAGGAAGAAAGGGAGCATCCCTGTCTTGTTCCTCTCAATATATAGTGTCAAGATTCCATTTAACAACATCCTGGCTGAGGCACCCTCGTAGCATTTTTCTAATGTGTACATAAAATAGACCGGAAACCCATTGTTCTCAACACTTCCCACAGATATGCCCAACACAATATCGAACGTCTTGGCCTCATCCAGAGCTACCATGGCCAAGGGCTCAAATCATTCAGATGTGAGATCTGTAGTGTCTATGAGTTGTTGGGTCTGTTCTTGGATATTTCTTTTGGGGATAAATCCTTTCTGATCTGGATGGATCAGTTGTGGTATATTCTTAGCCAATCTACCTGCCAAAATGTTCATGAAGATCTTATAATCTGCATTCAGGAGGGAGATCGGTCTGTAAGACTCTGCTCTAGACGGATCTTTAGTGGGTGTCAGGATAAGCACAATAGTTGCCTCTTTCCAGGACCTAGGAACTTGACCCCCTAATTGGTAGATCGAGTTGAACAGAGCTTCCATTATCCGGACTAACTCCTCTATAAGGAGATTGTACAGCTCATTTGGAAGCGGATCCGTGCCTGCTGCCTTATTTCTCTTACTTTTTCCGAGACTTAAACAAATCTCATCTCTAGTTATTCAGGAATCAAGCAGTTTGCAGCTCTATGGTGTTAAGATAGGTAAGGGTTTTTCCCTTAGCCAGATTTTAAGGGCCTCAGGGTTTGGGACCTATCTTCCTTATATAGCTCTGAGAATAAGGTGAGTAAACAGGCTTACATATCCTCCGGTTTATTAGATGTATCTCCATTTTCATTTATTATTAGTTCATTTATGTGGTTCCTAGACCGGTCCACTCTAGCCCTCCAAGCTAGGAGCGCCCCTGATTTTTCCCCATACTCAAAGTTCTGCATTGATTTTGCAACCCGTTGTGCTTTGCACTTCTGGTCCAGCTTGATCCTGTAGTCCGGACGAGCCTCATCCAGCTGCCTCTGCGCCCGTAACTGTACCTCAGCCATCCCTGGGTTCAACCGGGAGAGCTTTGTCTCTAATTGGCCAACTTTGTCTTCCATTTATTTATTTATTTATTTATTTATTGGGCTTCTAAAGCGCGACAGCTACCCAAAAAGGGTTTCCCGGCGCTAGGAGATACTTAACCAATGAGCAGATCATAAAACTCAGAGGAGAGGCAGGAGCAAGTTACTGATAAAAAAGCCATTTTTTATGGCTTTGCGGAAGTGGATGTAGCGAGTTTCCAAGCATAAATTCAAAGGGAGAGAATTCCATAGCTTGGGGCCCAACAGGGAGAATGATCTTCCCCCCATCCTCACTCGGCGCACTTTGGGCACACAGAAAAGGCCTTGAGATGAAGATCTCAGGCAACGAGCCGGCGTGGAGGTTTGCACGAGGGCTTGTAAGTATCTGGGGACATTACCCCATTTAATTCTGTGCATAAGGCTCAGTGTCTTAAATTTGACTCTGTTTTCAATTCGAAGCCAATGGAGTGCCTTAAGATGACCGGACATGCGTTCCATTCTGTGGCATTTTCAGAGCAGTCTTGCAGCGGCATTCTGCACGAGTTGAAGGCGTCTCATGACTGCCTGTGATGTTCCCAAGTAGAGGACATTTCCGTAGTCTAAACAGGAGGTGATTAATGCATTGACCACAGACTTCTGTGTGTCGTCAGGTAACATCCAGATGATTTTCCTGAGCCATCTCAGGATGGTGAAACAGGTAGATGTTAGGTTAGTGACTTGGGGCTCCATGGTTAGGCCACTATCGATGATAATGCCGAGATTGCGTACTTGGTACGACGGAGTGGGTAGGGAACCCATTTCGGAGAGCCAGTGTCTTGGGTTCCAGAGATTTTGATTTGGACCCAGTATTAAAACCTCCGTTTTGCTACCATTTAATTTGAGCATATTGTCACTCATCCAAATGGCAATTTTCCTAAGGCCTGACTGCAAGAGGGAGGAGGAGTCATGGTCTCCGTTGGAGAGTGAAAAAACAATCTGCGAATCGTCGGCATAGGTGAACATATTTAGACCTGCTGCTTCGGCGATCTGGGCGAGAGGGGTTACGTATAGGTTGAAAAGCAGAGGACTCAACACCGAGCCCTGAGGGACTCCATAGGGGGATAGATGGACATTTGAGGCCGAGGTATTGGAAGTGATCTGAAATGTCCTAAGTGTCAGGAAAGATGCTATCCAGTCCAATGCTTTGCCCCTAATGCCCATGGCAGAGAGCGACTTTAACAGAATGTTGTGGGAGATGATGTTGAACGCTGCGCTGATGTCAAGTAGAATCAGCGCAGCGGAATCCCCCCTGTCTACCAGAAGGCGAAGATTGTCCATCACGCCAAGCAATGTCGTCTCTGTCAAAAAGCCAGGTCGGAAACCCGATTGGGAGGGGTGAAGTATGTCATTTACCTCCGTGTACCTGGAAAGGTGACCATGGACATGTTTCTCCAAAACTTTGGAGAAAGCAGGTAGGAGGTTTTAGAAGTACAAAGTCACTCAAAACGGATAGTCTTTTTGTAGATTTATTCGTGAGAGAAATCTCAGGTATGCATCAGGATCCAAGAGTAATCATAAAGTGTCAGTAAAACATTCTGACAAGAATCACTAGAGTATTAACATTCTAAAACATTAAAGGGACATAGCAAGTACAATGTAACACATCTTCCCTTCTAGAAAATAAAAAAAAATAATAATAAAAAAAAAAATAAGTTACAACGAATAAATATGTTACATCATATAATCAAATAAATATGTTACATCATATAATCATTGAGCTTAACAGGCTTAACAATAATCCTTCCAGATAATCTCCTTGAACATGGAGAAGATGTTTCAGTTGATACGGTTGATGAAGTAGGAACTTTAGGTGATACCACATTGGAATTGGATTTGGTTGTAGGAGAACCTACTGGAAAGGGTTTAGATGTGGAAACATCACAGTTCCTGTTTAACCATAACTTACGTTCTAATTCATTGCATAAAACAACGTTACCCATATTCCACTTGCGACCATCATCCAACAGAACACAATTTCCCACAACTCCCAACACCCTTTTTGGAAGAGACCATCTAGAAGAACCATCCTTAGACAAACCAAAACGGGATGATCTTACAATATCACCAATAACAAAAGATCTCTCCACCTTCTTAATTTTACTGTTGTGTCTATCCACATATTTCTGTTGATACACATGCATTCTCTCACCCAGACTCTTTTTAAGAACAGGACTAGGGGCCTTAAGCATCCAGGCAGGGGTTACTTTATTGCCAGCAGAACGCCCTTTAAGAAGATGGAAAGGTGATATTAAAGTTGCAGAATGTGGAGTATTGCGGTAGCTCCAAATCATATCTTTGACGGCAAGTTTGCAATCAGTACCCTCAAATGCAGCTAACTGTAAACACTCCTTCAACACTCGGTTGAATCTCTCAACCATGCCGTTTTCTCTAGGGCAATAAACAGCAGTAGTTGAGTGTCTCACACCACACGAACGTAAATACGCTTGAAATTCATTTGCAACAAACTGTGGACCATTGTCAGTGGTGATGGTTTCAGGAAAACCTTCCCTATGAAACAATTCATCACAAAAATTGATGATATTGGCAGCTTTGATCTCCTTCACAAATGCCACTTCAGGCCACTTGCTGTAATAATCCATTAAAACAATAGCGAATTTTCCAACAATATTCCCAAAACTAAACGGACCACAAATGTCCATGGCTAACCTCTGCCATGGTTTATCAGGAAACACAACAGAACTAATATGAGATTCTTGAGAAATATGGGATTTATCACTACATGTGCATGCAGGACAATTTCTGACACGTCTTTCCACATCTTTATCCATACCAGGCCACCAAAAATCACATCGGCACCTCCTTTTCATTCCGGACATTCCCGAATGACCCACATGGACAAGATCAAGCAATCTATCACGTAAGCTAGATGGTACAACAAGTTTATCTGCCCTTCTGACTATACCTGTTTCTATACAATAGGAAAGTTCTGGCCACACAGTTTTATACTCAGATAGCTCGCAATCACTCCACGAAAAATTCTTGCACGGTGAGGTTAACCGTACAATTACTTCTTTCAAAATAAGGTCATCTTCCACAGCCTTTTTCCACTCCATCTCATCAATGACCCCACTACATACCTCAAGAACAGAAGCTACTGACCATTCCTCATCTTGGTCAGATGCGGAATCCTCACTACAAATAGGGAGGCGGGATAGACAATCCGCATTAACATTTTTAATGCCTGGTACATACTTCATAGAAAAATCATACTCTTGAAGTTTATAGATCCACTTCGCAATTCTGGGAGTAGCCTTCCCGGCACCCTTGGTTGAAAATATGTCAACAAGAGGTTTGTGGTCGGTTCTTAACTCAAAATTAGTGCCCCATACATAGTTTCTAAAGTAATTTACACCCCAGAAACAAGCAAGAGCTTCTTTCTCAATAACCGAGTACGATGGTTCAGCGCCCTTCAAGGTACGGGAAGCAAAAGCTACCACCCATTCCAACTTGTCCTTACCTTGCATCAAAACTGCACCCAAACCATATGCACTAGCATCGACAACAATGATGGATTTCTTGTTGGGATCAAAAGGTTTGAGTGCGACAGCATCTATTATTTCCTTTTTTACATCTTGAAAAGCCGATTGGCATTCAGAACTCCACACAAATTTAACACCTTTTTTCATCAAAGATCTTAAACAAAACACCTTGGACGCAAAATTTTGTACAAATTTTGAATAATACTCCGCGAGCCCTAAAAATGAGCGAAGTTGGTCTTTGTCTGACGGAGATGGAGCATTCTTGATAGCATCTAATAGATTTTTCTTTGGTTTAACACCTTGTGCAGATAAAGTATGTCCTAAATACTCAATTTCATTAGTGGCAAATTTACATTTTTCAGCAGCCACCGTTAAACCTGCATCCTGAAGTTTCATTAATACATCATTCAAAATTTCATTATGCATATTTTTGTCTTCCCCCCACACCAATACATCATCTTGAAAGACTAACATGTTTGGTATACCTTGAAGAACTCTAGTCATGACTCTCTGGAAAACAGCAGATGCAGAAGACAAACCAAAAGGCATTCTTAAAAATTGAAAAGCTCCCTCTGGAGTAATGAAGGACGTTAGATGACGAGACTCAGGATGTAATTTTATCTGATGATAAGCATTTGACAAATCAATAGATGAAAAATACTTAGCATCTCTGACAGAAGCAACCATCTCATTAATATTTGGTAATGGGTAGCGATCTACCCAAATATTCTTGTTTAAATCTCTTAAATCCACACACATGCGCAATTTTCCATTGGGTTTTCGTGCCAAAACTACTGGACTAAGCCAATCTGATGCTTCTATGGGTTCAATGATGTTTTGTTGACATAAACGGTCTAGTTCCACTTTAAGCTGGGATCTTAGCACCAAGGGAACATTGCGTACTTTGTGGACAATGGGAATGCAGTCCGGTTTAAGAATAATACGATGTTCAAACTTCTTAAGACATCCTAATTTTGTACTGAATAAACTAGGAAATTTTTTGTGCCACTCTAACCCAGCATCATCCTGAGTTAGTAGGACTGTATCAGACTCTCTTTTGTGCCAATTTGGTGATAATACAATTTTATCTGGATGGTTGGGATCTAGAGTCATACCAAGATTCCATATTTCTTTCCATCCTAATAACGCTCTTCCTTTTTCTACAACATAAATAGTACCTGAAGTATTCCTGTCTTTGAAAATAATTTCAGATACAAAACATCCAATAACAGGTAATTTGATATTCAGATAGCCTACAGGTGTTCTTTGTGAACAATTGAGAGTAGGTTTTCCACAAGCTTCCCACATATTTTTATCAATTATGGTATATAGTGAACAGGAATCAGCCCAAAGCATTAACGTGTGACCATTGATTATGATATCACATTTGGGAGGTTGAATTTCATCATCAACATGGTTGACCTCATTCCAAATAGACATAACCTCTATGTCAGTATCACTATCAGAGTGACTAAACTGATCAATATAATTGACAGAATTTTTCCAGGCACCAGGATTGTCAGATCTACACATTTTTGCAAAATGACCATTTTTGTTGCATTTAAAACATGTAACATTAGATGCAGGACACCAAGAATTTTCTGAAGTATGTTTTGCATTTCCACACCTGAAACATAACTGTTTGTTGAAATTAGGAGGTTTGCTAGAAAATGTTTTATTGTATGGCATAGGTTTATTGTATGAACTAGTGTTCTTATTAGTATTGGAAAATGTTTGGGGTTTAATTCTAAAATCGCGTTTTATGTTTTGTTTATAGTCAAAAGATTTTGATCTGTTATTAACTACAGCGCACACATCATTGGACTCTTTGTTGTCGCCAAACTTAGAATCTTTGCTATGTGTAGAGTTTAACTCTTTAACATATTTAGAATTGTTTTCTACCCTTCTAGCAATTGAAATGGTTTTGTGGAGAGAAGGATCTTTTAAATCTAACAATTTTTCTTGGATTTTAGTATTGTTGGTTCTATTAATAAATTGATCTCGTATAATTTCTTCATGCAAATCTTTAAATTTGCAAGTGACTGCTAACCTTCTTAAAGCAGAAACATATTGTTCTACATTTTCACCAGGTAACTGTGCCCTTGAAAAGAACTTGTGTCTTTCTACTACTATACTTGTTTTTTTTTCCAAAATTCTCTTCTAAGGCCTTCAAAGATTCAAGGTATTCATCTGAGGAAAATGTCTCAATTTTTGAAGAATCAAACACAACCTCTTCATCACTGAGGTCCTCATCAACAACATCACATAGCTTAGGGGTAATTTTATTGGACAGTAAGGGTAATGTTTTTAACACTTTCCTGCCTTCTACACCAAGGCTATGTTTAAGTAAAGCTAATTTGCGTGAAGCTAAAAATACCTCACCCCCAATGGCTTCTAAGTATGTTTCAAACGATTCACGCCAATCCTCCCAGTTCATAGGAGGAATACCAGGGTCCTGTAGGAATTTAGGAGGAGCTAAAATGGTGTTAGTTTCCATAATATTAATTAAAAGTCAAAATATATATTTTTGAGAAGAAGGAGAAAAGAAAAAAAATAAATTAACAAAATAAAAGTAGTCACCGTAGTCTTGTTCTTGTAAATGCGTGTTGATTGTAGGTAAAATGCAGTTAAGATCGAGTTTTCAATGAATCTGTGGTATGTAAACAGTTAATTCAGGAAAATAACGAAAAGTTGCTAAGCAACGCGCCCCAGAATGCATTGCAGTTCCCAGAATGCATTGCGCGTCATTCGTGTGTTGCTTGGAGTTTGCCGTTGAAGCCAGGAAGACACAGCGCATGCACGAGGTAATGTGTTTAAAAGTATACACAGCTCGTGCAAGGTTTTGTAAAATGCCAAAGATTGCCGCTTTTGCGCGTTCCGCTTTTGCGCGTTTAAAGTTGTTGCTTTAGTGCGTTTAAAATTGCAGTTTTAGGACACACACACGCTTCACGCTTCTTTTAAACGTCACTCTCGCCTTGTCATACCTTCGTTATTGACACGGATACCTTCGTTATTGACACGGAGAAGATTAACGTTTCCTTGAGATCAGACCGTTGCATGTAAGCGTCTTTTACAGCGTTTCATTCAGCGTTCACGTTTTGATTGAAGCGTTGAAGCAGCGTCTTGCAGATAAATCCTTCAGGATGTATATTTGAGAATAAATTGAATTGCACACAGGTTGAAAAATGAATGATGTCCGTTTTTGTGAAAAATCAAGAAAAAAATGAACAAAAATGGTGAAAATAGAGATGGTTCGTTTCTCCCTTCGTCGCCACTTTTAGAAGTACAAAGTCACTCAAAACGGATAGTCTTTTTGTAGATTTATTCGTGAGAGAAATCTCAGGTATGCATCAGGATCCAAGAGTAATCATAAAGTGTCAGTAAAACATTCTGACAAGAATCACTAGAGTATTAACATTCTAAAACATTAAAGGGACATAGCAAGTACAATGTAACAGGAGGGATATGGGACGGAAATTGGCCAGGATTTTAGGATCTGCCGATGGTTTCTTAAGCAGTGGTGAAACCATGGCATGTTTCCACATGGAAGGGACCTTTGCCGTGGAGAGGGATAGATTCAAAGTTTGGCAGATAACGGAAAGTTGTGGAGTATCCAAGAGTCTGAGTACAGAAATTGGGAGGGGGTCAATTGGAGAGCCAGATTTCACTTTCCCTAAGATGTCTTGAAGGCCCTGCACATTAATCCCAGGCCAGGATGTAAGTGGCTCATAGGACAGGTCTGGTGAAAGGGAGATGACCTCCTCCTTCGGGCCAAGATCCGGATTCGTCGCGGCTTGTGCCTGGTGCTGTTTGACGATGTCCTGATAGATAGTCTCAATCTTATTTGTGAAGAACTGCGCCAATTCTTCACATTGAACATTATCCAACGGAAGGGGTTTGGCTGTGGTGTTTGAGCCCGCTAACTCTTTTACAAGATTGAACAATGTTTTTGATATATTTGTGGCCTCAGAAATTGTCTTCGCCACGTAATTGGCTCTAGCTGTAGTGCAGGCTTTGTGGTAGAGCTTAAGTTCATTTCTGTAGGTCGAGCCGGATGCAGGGGAATAATCTTTCCTCCAGAGGCGTTCCAAACGTTTACACTTGGATTTTACAGCTTTCAATGACTCATTGTAGCATAACGCTGGAGAATTGTGGGTTTTGTATTTTTTGTGAGTCAGAGGCAGGCAAGTGTCTAAGGCTCCATTGTTTTGAGAACTTGGGATTCCTCTCTATACTTCGTGCATATGAGGCTATGTAAGGTGCCTAGCAAAATGGCCTTAAAAGCGTACCATACAAAGTCAAGAAAAGTAGACCCCATATTTACTGTAAAGTACTTGAGACATGTACATTTAAGCTCTCCAGCAATCCCTGGGTCCGTCAAAATCGCTCTCTTAAGTGTCCACCTAGGTCTTGGTACATGACTACTTCCTGCTAAAGAAAAGGCCACAGCAGAGTGTTCTGATATATGGCTTGGATGCACCTTAATCGATGTTATAGCATCCATGATATATCTGTCTGCCAACACATAATCTATTCGTGAGAAATGAATGTTTTTTCTGCTATGGAAAGTAAATCCATTAATTCTTCCCTTCTTAGCTCTCCATATTTCTGAGAGTTCGAGATCGTGTATCACATTATTTAGGCGCCCCTATATGTCTACTCCGATTCGATCTATCAAGCTGCGGTCGAGCAAAACATTAAAATCCCCCCCTATTATTATAGGAGCAGTTATTTCCATCAAGTTCCATTGTAGTTGGCATAGATATGTAGGGTCATCTATATTTGGGCCATAAAAAGATGTACTGCTCCTCCAATATCTAATATATAGCTATGATCCACCTCCCAGTATTGTCTGTTTTCAAAGGTTTAATTACACAACCAGCCCCTCGTTTAATTAGGATAGCAACCCCCTTGCAGTGGACAGTCTTCTCTGATATACAAGAGTTCTATCCAGGGATATCTCCCGAAAGTGATTCTACTCTCTCAAATATCCAGATGAGTTTCCTGGATTAGGCATATTTGGGCTGATCTCTGCTCTAAATATTTCATGACTAATCTCTGTCTGTGCATACATCTTAAACCATTGACATACCATGACAGAAAATTTAAAACCTTAGCTCCCATTAGAAAAAGTCGTCCCTCCAAGTATCGCGCTAATCACGGCTATAGTTATTGTGATGGTCATAGGGCTGGCTTTCTGACATGATAGAGCATTATTTTTTTTAATTTTTCCCCACTGCTTCCTACCCCGTGCTCCCCCCTCATCCCCCTCCCTTCCCCCATGCCCCTATCAACCCCACATCCCCCTGGGGAACACTCCCTACTTACCCCAATTTGGGACTCTCCGGGGACCCCCTTATGCCTGAAAGACAGCCTTAGTATACCAATTAGAAAGGCAGGCATTATAAAATGGTCAGACCTGTTATCACCGGGGTTGTTCACCCATGAGAGGCCCTATGAGCAAAGATTGGGAATGTTTTTGCTAAATTTAAATATATCCAATTAACCTCTTGGTTCATGTCCAAAAAGAACGAAACTGGCGGTGACTGGGAGTTCGAGCTATCTCTGCAAGATGTTCATCTTAAAAATAAGGAGATTTCCAAGTGGTATGAGAAGCTCTTGGAGGCAGATGAGAAGGAGTGCCCACCGCAACACTCAGTCTGGAATGGGGTCCCCCTCAAGTGTGATATAGAGGCAGTGAGAGAATACTCCCTACATACATTTGTAAAACCAGAGAACATGAAAAAGAATAATTTCTTTACCATAAATCACTTATATTGGACACCGGCCAAGATAGCAAAGTTTGCCTCTAATTCTCTGCCCAAGTGCCTTAGGTGTAACTCTATCTGCTGCTCTCGATCCATGAATTAGGTAATGGTGGATTTGCTTGTGGTGACAAACGGTCCCCTTGCGACACTACGTGTGACGGGATCCATGTATCCAGACACTCGTAAAGATAAAATACTTTACGTGCCGGATCCGTAAGTATGCTGATCCACTACATACACAGCGCATATTAGGATGTGCGCTGATAAAACACACCTTAGTGGTCGCCTAAGAATTTTGGCCACTTTACACCTATGGTCCCGAAGAAAGCCTCACGACTACCGTAGAAGGCTGAAACTAGTCGACCTACACCTCGCATAAGGATATAGAGGCATATTTTTACCTCAAATATATCCTGCCTATGTTTTTTACCTATGCCATAGGACCCTTCCATTAAAACTTTTAAAAGGGCATTTCCTATAGGCATTTTTATCATATAATTCACTTCACATAGCACTTCACTTTCACATAAAATCCCGCTCCCGCTGTAAACAGACGTTGCAGCACAGCTGGATTGCACTCGGTAATCCAGCTGGGCCCCAATGAAGAAGCATGCCACCTACCAGGTAGGTGGGTAAGGGGTTTCTAAAACAACACTGACCTGTTGTTATCATCCTGCAATCAGGTGACAGGGGATCATCCCTGACCTTTACCTGCTGTAGGACTTGTACATGTTGTTCTAAAATATATTTCTGGGGAAAAGGACAAGCACCACGGTCTGCTCCTCTCTCTCCTGTTGTTACTTTGTAACTCTATAGGAGCCAATGATTTGCATATATTCTTCGAATGTCCGAAGCTGAGAGACTTCTGGGGTGGAATCGAGAATGCCTTTAGGGGGATTTTTGGCAGAGAAATTACTCTTAACTTGGCACTTGTTTTATTTAGAGAAGATGGTATAATTAGTAAGAGGCTGAAGAATACACATGGAGGGCTGTTCCGATACCTGATAGTCTGGAAGAAAATCCGTATAAAATGGAGGGATCCCCTGTTCCCAAAGGTGGAAGATTGGGTAAAGGCAGCCAGCAAAATTGCCCGTTTGGATCAGGCAGTGGGGAAGGAGAATAACCTTAATATCTGGCTGGTCTTTTTGACCTGGGGTAGAGCCTTGGGGCTCGAATATTCCTTCTCGCTTTCTTGATCCGATGATTACACCATGGCACCAATAAAGGTGTGGGTCTGGTAAGGTTTACAGACTGAAGCGAATGCAGAGGCCGCAGGGCACACAGGTCAGCAGGGCGGCTATACAAAATATTGTAGACTCTTTTTGGTGATATGAGGAATAAAAAATAAATTAAAAAATAGGCAAAATGTCCAGATGAAATTTTAAGTATAAAGAGCGACATGAGTCGGGACTGATGTCATTCAAATATTGTTCCATGCCCAGGGTGTGCTTTATGTGCAAATAATTGCGGGTTAAAATGGACAAGCACACTGAGCCAATACGACCCTTAAGCTGAGTGTGCAGGAATACTTCTTTGACCATGACATCAGTAGCACTGGCAATATGAACAGGCTCTAGCTAAATATTCTCAATACCAAGGTTCTTTACTCAGTTTGCCCTGGGATTGTGACGTATTCTCTCTATGGAAGACACTTTGAGCGTTGCTCTCACGTGTGATTCTCCATGACGATTGAGGTTTAAACGCAACCAATAGAATACCGGGGCTAGGGCTATAAGCTCAGAAATTGGGACCATACCAAGTTCCAGGTATAAGGAAAGGAGTAGTGTACCAGGACTCAGATGTAATATCGATCTCAAAAAGAGTTTTCCTAATTTAGGTCTGCACCATAGATTGCTGCTGCCATTGCTTTTTGTTTATAAACTTGAAGACCAACACTCAATGAGTGTCAGCCGATCTTATGCTTGAACCTTATAATTGCATTGACGGACCACCGTAGGATGGTAGTTGCATTGTTAACATGGGCACGCTAGACAACTTGTAGTTAAAGGAGATCCCTAAATATTCATAGACCTTATTAATTTCTTGGTGGTTTTTATCAGCGATGACATGATCACATTGGCATTCTTTTTGCCTTTTGCATGTTAATAACGGTGTCTTTTAGGTAACAGTAGGTTTTGAAACTGTCCAGCCTCTTGTGCAGCTTATTTTGTGTGCAGGATAGTATTACTGCATCATCTGCAAACAGGAGGATGACTGTTTTTTTTTCCCAGCTTCGGTTCATTTGTGCGACCCTTCAGTAAGAATTCCTCAGAGTGGTTCAGGAAGAAGGAGAACAATAAGTGGGTGGAGACGCATCCCTGACGTATCGCCAAACAGATGTATTCCTTTTAACACCACTGACTCAATCCCAGATCAGGGATATGCTATCAACAGTTTATATGTGACCAAGGGTAAACAGACAATTGACATTTAAACCCACAATTTCAATTGGGAAGAGTCTTCAATATGACAGAAACAGGTAGCACCTCTCATATGACTACCAAATAAATTTGACGGTTCAAAAAATCATATATATCTCATAACATAGGATATTGGAATTACTGGACACCAAAGTAATCACTCTAGCAAAATATGTAGCCCTCATAAGAGACTGCAGACAACAGTTTTGGTAAATGTCCCTTGTGAGTAATGTAATACTGCGGACTGTTGAGAAGATCCTGAATTATTTATCCTTCAGCTTATCATTTAATTTCAGAGGCTCCACATCATGTATTTGCATTCTGTAATGCCAACAGGAATGGCAATCATATATCCCCCTCCAGTCAACCAAAAGCGATCCAGTTACAGCACTGCACCGAGCATCCAGAAGACCCCTCAGGCCCCAAATGAGGTCTCTGGAGCTCCCAATGTTAATCTCCCGCCAGAATGTCAGCCGTATGTTGTTGTGCTAACTAGTGTCCCGCCCCTGAAGGCTGATCAATATGAATCCTACCAGGAGCTTTTGAACAAAACCGTGCACTGGTTAAGAAATAATAGACCCCTCGCTAGCGAGTTAGATGGTCAGATTCTTCATGTTAGAAGGGTAGGGTGGGTTGGCAATAGGCCAAAAGTTTGTCAGGTGGACTGCATTGTGGTAAATTTCAAAGATATAAGGGTTGTACGGTTTATTTGTACTGAGTGGGCATGGTATGGTGGTGCAGGAATTGGTACAGTTGATCTGAGTTATTTCTATGCTAGAGCGCAAGGTCCCATGTATGTCGCTCACCACTTTTGGGGAGGAAGGCAGGATGGTTTCTTTCCCAATAGCTTTAACGACTTTATGCCTCACCAAACTATTGCAGGGTGTGGGGGATATGGTAGGTTGGTCCAACGGTTACTGACGTGGTGCCAATCTTTGTGACAACGTCAAGCTCCCAAATTCAGTGATTGTGCCTAAGCCTAGTAACCTGGGTTTAGATAGTGTAGTAAGTACACCTTGTGGCTCTATGGTTCCCACTGGAAGACTTTTTATCTCTAGTACTTCTATGCCTAGGTCATTGTCAGTGTGTGAACCCTGCTCTTACCAGACTAATAATGGGCTGTGTGTGGGTGAGGGACCACCAGTAGAGACCACGCGAAGGGTTGGCTCTCTTGAGCTCAATCCCCAAGTGGAGCCAGCTGTGGCTGATCCAGTCTTTAGGATCCTCAGCTGGAATATCGCGGGTATTTCCCGGAAGTTAGACCTACCTGACTGGAATTCACTAGTGGAGGCGTATTCGATCTGTATCTTCCAAGAGACCTGGAGAAAGGAGCCCTGCTATAAGGTTAGTTACACCACTTACTTTGCACCAGCAGTCCCTTCGTTCTCAGGGAAAGGTCGGCTTTCAGGTGGTCTTCTCATATGGGTCGACATTTCTCTGGGTTGTAAATTGTGCAGAGTGCGACCAACTCCCCTGACATTCTCAGAATTTCACTAAGGGGGTCACGAAGAGGGCATACTTTAAACATCTTTAACATCTATGCCACGGGTACTAAAGGAGATTCTTTGTCCCCCACAATCTCGTGCCTGGAAGATCAACTCAGGCAATGCCCTGCCAGCACGCTTGTCCTGGTCGCGGGGGATCTCAATTGTACTTTTGAGCCCCTAGCGTCTGAGGACATTTTGGACATTGCCGACGAGGATGCTAGGAGGGGTATACCTGCACTAACCGTCCAACCTATAAGGAGATGGTCCCAACGGGCCATACAATTGAATTCCTTGACACTGGAACTAGGATTGAGGGCAGCAAATGGGAGAACCATTTCTGACCCATCTGGAGCCCACACCTTTAACAGAGTGCACCATACTTCGAGGATTGACTACATCTTGCTTGATCTTAAGCTCTGGAGCTTTATGCATGACATGGAAGGTCTGCCATCAGTAGATAGTGACCATAATCCGCTTTCCCTGGCGTTGCACCCCTTGTGGACGTGCGCGCCTGGTGTGGTTATGCCATCTAAAGTGCTCTCGACTATGGATGTCTATCCCTCAAATTGCGGGAGGCGTCTCAAGTGGGGTAAGGTTGCTATGGATGAGGGGAAAACCCAAGCTATAGGGGCACTCCTTGCGGCAGCTCAGATCAAGTTGGATCCCCCCTCCCTGGCATATAGTGATGTGACTCCACTTTTTTGTGAGACTATCACGGCTTTGAGTAATTTCTTCTTAATCCCAAGCAGGGACCCTCCTTTGGTGAGTGTAAGAAATTGAAGAGCCTTTCTGGCTGGTTTACTAAAAAATGCAGGGGTAAAAAATCTGCACTTATTGCAGCAGTTAAAAGTAACTCTCCGGCCAAAATCAGGCTGGCTAGGAAAGATTATAAACAGACCATTAATGCAGCAGAGAAAGAATGGAAGGACAGGTACTGGTGTAACCTAAAGGAAGCCAGTGCAGTAAGGGACCCTAGAGGGTTTTGGAACCTAATTAGGGGGAGGAGCAGCCCAGATAATACTCTCATTACGTGCAACATCACAGGCCAAAGTTGGTATAATCACATCTCGTCCCTTTATAACACCATCTTGGAGGGTAATCAGGTGACGTCTAACTCCCATTCTATCCTAAGTGACCCCCTAGTGGACCAACTAGGAGACCCCTTCTCTCCAAAGGAAGTTGAAATGTAATAAAATCTTTGGTGCCACTTAAAGCAGCTGGCCCCGACGGGATACCGGGAGACCTGTTACGCGCTAGTTATATTGAGTGGGGGAAGATAATTTCATCCCTACTCAATGCTATTAATAACGGAGCATCAGTCCCAGACACTTGGAAAGGGGCGGAGGTCGTCCCAATTTTTAAAAAGGGGAGCCGGGACGACCCCGCCAATTACCATCCAATCAGCCTTATTGATGCCACACAGAAGGTGGCAGGGAAAGTGGTGTTGGGGAGGGTGCTCCAGTGGGAGGCTGATAACAACATTTTATCAGACTATCAGGCTGGTTTCAGGTCCGGAACATGGACCATTGAACAGGCTTTTAGACTGGTGCTTATTTATTGGAAGGTGGTGGTACTGGGCAAAGGCAGTCATTATTTAGCGTTTATAGATCTAAAGACTGCCTTTGACCTAGTGCCCCAGGAGGGGCTGTGGGAGGTCCTGTCCGGACTGGGGTTGCCCCCGTATATTTTGTCCCTACTGGTGAGGCTTCATGCTGACAACTTTGCTCAGGTGCGGTGGGGCTCGAATGGCCAAAAAACAGATAGGATCTCAGTGAAAAGGGGCGTCCACCAGGGATGTGTGCTCTCTCCCACTCTATTTTCACTTTATGTAAATGTAGTGGTTGAATATCTATTAAAAAATCCATCAGATGCACCCTCCCTGGCGGGCAAGCGAATACCAACCCTACTATTCGCTGACGACACTCTCCTCATTTCGAAGTCCCCCGTGGGCCTGCAGAGCCTCTTGGATAGCTTTCAGGCCTTCAGTACCCAAAGGGGATTGATTATTAACACTAACAAAACCAAGTATCTGGTTCTGAACCCGCTTAAAAAAATGGGTCGACCTCCATTATTGAATTCTGTACACCTGGAGAGGGTTGCAGAATTTGACTATTTAGGCATTCGGCTAACAAGCACCTTGCAATGGAATTCGCACATCCAAAAGATGTATTAAGTCATAAAAAGGTAGGGGGGGCTCTCCTTAGGGAACAGCGCTCCTCATCAGCAAAACCTATCGCCCCGGTTATTGAGATTTACAAAGCAAGAGGGGTTAGTGCGGCCCTCTACGGGGCAGAGTTGTGGGGCTTATGTAACACCGAGGTACTAGCCAAATCCGAGAATAGATTCTTGAAGGATCTGATGGCACTTTCCCAGAGCATCCCGAGCTTACCTTTGTTATTAGAAACGGGGTGCAGCTCGATTAAAGACTAAGGACAAATCCGCCCGCTATTACTATTGGCCCGGTTATGGCGAGTGCCTGAGTTGGATTCTCATGCTGAAGGTTTGAGGGAGGTCTTGTCTATGCACGGCTGGTCCAAAATCAAATGGCTGAAAGGTGTAAAATTTCTGCTAGGGGAGTTAGGTTTGGGAGATGCTTGGGAATCTAGATCGGCTCCACCTAAAGCTGTTCTTAAGAAGGTGTACTGGAATTGGATCACTAATAAAAATTGCTCCGTGTCGAGGCATTGTAGATCCACCATCGAATTCTTGATGGTTAAGGATGTGGCTGCCTACGAACCATATCTGGACACCATCACGAACCCTGTAGATCGGGCCTTGTATTTTAAATTTACAGTGGGGTCTCTACCAGTAGGCGAATTGACTGCGCGCTGGAAACCTCCTCAACAGACCTCACCTTTTTGTCTGATTTACATGACACGGGTAGAGTCTGTCGCCCACTTGTTAATCGAATGCCCGGCCTACGAAGTCCCAAGGCGTTGTTGGTTAAAACCAATATGTAGAGAACTTGGCACTCGACATTATAGTGTGGCACTACGTATCTTGATGTCAGACACTCGGACTTTGTTTTCATGTACTGTGTCCAAATTTTTAGGATGGTCATGGTCCATCCGATCCAAAAGGCTTTCTTTATCCATTTAATAATTGTTTTTACAATATATATATATTGTTGTTTTAAGTCAGTTTGTATACCACCAAGTATGTTGTATTTATTGTGGATTTTAAATGTGTTGTAAATTGCTTTTAGATATATTTTTATCGAAATAAAGCCTTTAAACTAGAAACTTGAACATATAAGTAACTATAGGTCTCCTATTGTCCCTGGCTTGATATGTTCCAATTGTGTGCACTGGGCCCAGCGACACAGGTGGGATAGCATTTTTAACAAAATAAGTGTGTGATCGCTGGGTGGTAGGAATCTTCTGACTCCCAGAGATTCCATACCTTTATCAAACAGAAATCTGAGAAAAATGTGTGTTTTTAGTCAAAGGTTGAGGTTTGCATGGTCTTATGGGTTAGAAAACGTTATGGGGTTCACTTGAGTCACACCATGCTGCAATCTTCTTGGTGTCTATTTTTCTGAAATGTTTACATTTGGTAGGTTTTCCTAGGTGGCAATGGAGCTTGGACTCAAAATTCACGGCTACCCACACTTAAAAAGGATTGGCTTTGAGTAGAAAATGTGATCTGTCTATGTTGCATTTGGAGGCCTTTCCTGTCCCATGTGCTGAGCCCACACACACAAGCTGGGTATAGCTTTAATTGTGATAAATGTAGGAATGCTGGGTGGTAGGAATTTTGCGGAGCCCCGTGGATACCAAAGCTGCTAACATTGCAAAAGAAAGGGTTGGTTTTGAGTAGTAAAATTTGGCCTGTCTGTGTTCCGATTTGGTGCCTTTCCTTCAGTGGTCATTGGGCAGACTCAAACAAGTGTGGATACCGTTGTTTTGGGGACAAGTGTAGTAATGCTCGGTGGTAGGAAAATTGTGGATCATCATACATTCTGGAACTTTCTCTCACGTAAATGTGAGAAAAATTTGTGGTTTTCACTAAAGTTAGAGGTTTGCAAGGCAATATGTGTAAGAAAACATTATGAGATCCATACGAGTAACACTACCCTTGACTCCCATGGGTGCCTAGTTGTCAAAAGTACCTGGGTCTGGTAGGTTTTCCTGGGTGGCGTCGGAGTGTGAGCCCAAATTCATCAAATACCCACATCACCATACGGGGTTGTTTTTACCCTCAGTGTTTTTGTATGATTTCACGTTGTGTTTTGGGGCGTTTTGTGTCATCCGTGCCAGGCCCAGCTACACAAGTACCATTTTTATCAGAAGACGTGTGTTAATGCTTTTTTGGGGATTGCTGACGATTCCAGAACTTTTTTTCACAGAAATTTGAGGAAAATGCATGTTTTTAAGCAAAGTTTACAGTTTGCGAAGCCTTATGGGTAAGAAAACATTATGGTATCCGTCACACCACCTTGGACTCCCCCAGATGTCTATCTTCCAAAAATGCTTATGTTTTGGATATGGTAGGTTTCTTGTTGTGGCGAATAAACTAGGGGCCAAATTCAGCAGCTACCCACATTGTAAAAAAATCATTGATTTTGATGGGTGTAGTGTTTTGGAATGTTTTCTGTCACGGTCACTAGGAACAGCCACACAAGTGTGATACTGTTTTTATTGGGGGTAGTATGGGAATACAGAATGCTATCCCAGGTGGCTATTGTGGGAGGCAGGCAAAAATCAAATAAATTAATATAATAATGACTGGTGTCCCCGCAGGGCCTATTGGGCCTGTACAGCAGGCATGTGAGGCAGGGAAAAATCTAATAAATTAACTCATAAAAAGTTGGTGTCCCTCCAGGGCTCATGGCGTCCTTATATGTGACAGGGGAGGGGGAAGCAAAAATCAAAGAAATCCATTTTAAAATACCCGGTGTTCCTCTGGGGAGACTCTTGTGGACCCTTATGAGAGTCGGCAGGCAAAAATAAAATAAAATAAAATAATAGAAAAATACCTGGTGTCCCTGCAGAGAAGATTGTCGCCCCTATTGGAAATAAGGGAGGCTGGCAAAACTGTAATACATTTATTAACAAATCATTGGTGTACCTCTAGTCCCATTGGACCCCTATGGAAAGCAGGGGACAGGAAGCATATTAACCGCATGCGCGCTACGGGTTTTCCCGCTGTGCGCTGAAATTTGAAAATCGCGCGGTTTGTGACAAAGCCAGCTCGTCATCCGCGTAGCGCAGGTAACGCCCATGACGAGCTGGCTTTGTCATCCGCAGCGAAGGGGTTAATAAATGAATATTAAATACCTGGTGACCCTTCAGGGCCCATGGATCTCCCATGGAAGGCAGACACAATTCTAATAAATTCATTCCAATCAACAACTGTATGCTACAAACTACTACACTCAGCCATAAGAAGAAATTAATATAATCAGGAACTTTTTAAGGATAAAACACAAAATGAACAAAAATGGCACAGCTTCTAATATCAATTAAGCTACAAAATGATTTTAAAAGTGTAACAAAGTTATTAATCATAAGAAACACACATTGGCCCAAAGAAATGGTAGTTGATCACCACATTGACAGCAAAGGAAACATGGAGAGCAAAGACAAAATGATATCTCTCTCTCTCTCCTCTCTCTCTCTCTCTCACTCCCCCACACTATCACATGGCCAGCAAAGAAAAAAAAGGAAGCATGGAAAACCAAGAGAACACTAACATACTTCGTCTGCAATCCTGCTAATTCATGCACTCTTGAATTTTTTATGCATATGTGAAAATGAAGAAAAGGCAGTTTAGCAGTGTGCAAAGCATTAGATGTTTAAGGGAGTGCAGACACCAGTATGTTTTACCCAATGTCTTCATTTTTATTTCATTTTGCTTGTTGCTGGAGTGCTTTGAGTTTGGACTATGTGATACAGAACAGGCCCAAATGAGGATTAAGAATAAGAGTGTAAGGGCAATAGGTTGTTTAGGGCGATGGATATATTTCTGTCTTTTTATTGTTTTTTTGGTCCGGATTTGAGATTATACTATAATGTGTTACTAGCTGGGGTGTTTTCTGCAGTAGGTTAATTATGGTTTTCTCACTAACTCTAATGAATGTGAACATTTTCATTGCTGCTGTGCGAGAGATATTTTATGAACATTTGCATAACCTTGAATTCATTCCAAATGTTGGTCATGATTTGTCTGCATATACTTGTTGGTGGCTGGAGAAGAGAACTTCAGGAGCCCAGGCCAATGCAGCCAGCCATTTTCCTTTGTTTCCAGCCTCCTTCTTTCGCATGTGCATGTCCACCATTTTGTGTGCATGTGAGATGGTTGATTAATGATCAGTTTATGTGGCTTTTAAAAGGCTTTGACTGCAGTACTGGTAATTGTTGCATAGGGCAGTTTGTGTTTCAGGCATTTTTAAAGTTTCTTTTTATTGATTTTTGGCAGTTTGTATGCTTCTAGGCTGTTATCAATGTTCATCTTAATCCACATTTTAAATTTTAATTTCTGTTTTACTGGTCGTTGTCAGGATTTGGGTGTATTAAATGACATGGCTCAAGGGCCTTATCGTGGAATGCACTCACAAAAACTGTCTTGGGTCCAGTCAGGCTCGTCTGGGCTACCTTTATCTCAAGCTAGATAGTTGTGGCTTTGAACAGCAAGGCTTAACAAAGAAACTTAGTCAAGTCAAGTCAAGTCAAAAAGGCTTTATTTCGACATATAACAATATCTTAAAAAGCATACATACAATTAAAATTCGTTTCAGTGCATTTTTTTTTAAAAAAACGCAAGTTTTTACTATAAATGAATTTTTAAGTTTCCTAAAATAATCATAGATTTAAAACAGACCATGGTAAAAAATGTAATTAAACAGTTTGCCTAAGTCTTTTTGACCGAATTCGCCATGCCCACCCAAGGTACTTCGAGGTGGCACATGCGTAAAAGGTACGGGTGTCCGAAAGAAGAATCCTTAGGGCCACGTTACAATGCCTAGTACCCAATGTGCGACACATGGGTTTTAGCCATTTTGACCGTGGGACTTTATATGCAGGACACTCAAATAAAAGGTGGGGGACAGATTCTTGGCGCTGTGGGCAGAAGGGACACCACGGAGCAGTCTGGTATGGAATTTTCCAATGACTAGTAAATTCCATTACGGGGAGAAGACCAATTCTAAATTTAAAATACAGGGACCTTTCCCAAGGGGCTGAGATAATGTCCAAATACAGTTCTCTAAAGGGGGTGTCTTTGGACTCCATGAAATTTCTGGTCGACTTGCATATCGAGGTGGAAGAATTCCTTTTATTTGTCACCCAGTTCCAATAAAGCTGTTTTATTGTTGATTTGGGCGGGGCTGACTGGTGGTACCATGCTTCTTCCAGCCCCAGATTGGTAAGTAAAGCTTTGATATCCGTTAGCCACTTTATTTTCGCCCACCCTGTCGATCTTAATATCTCCCGTAGACCATCCGCATAACTTGAGAGTTCAGGGACTCTCCAGATGCGGGCCCACAGAAGCAAAGGGCGTAACTTCGCTAGATCTTCAATAGCCCGACAGCCCATGTCCAATTGCAGCGGCAAGATGGGGACAGAAGGGCCAAGGGACATCAGGCTTCTCAAGAAGGTATTCTCAGCTCGAGTAAGGTCTTTCAAGTTCGACATTCCCCATAGTTCCGCCCCGTACAAAGCGGCGCTTACTCCTCTAGCCGAGTAGATGTCCAAAACTGCAGCTATGGGTTTGGTTGAGGCTGCTCTCTGCTCTTTTAGCAGGGTCCCGGTTACTCCTTTTAGGTTTAACAACATTTTGAACAGATGTTGGTCCCATTTCATGGAATCCACCAACCTGATGCCCAGATAATCGAAGGTTTTAGTCCTGTCCAATGCCACGGAGCCCAATGTTGGCGGAGGGCCAAGTTTTTGCGGAGGATTCAAAATGAGGTACTTTGTTTTATCTGTATTTATACAGAGTCCTCTTTGTTTACAAAAATCGTCAAAGCCTGAAAGAAGCTGTTGTAGGCCCATTGGCGATTTTGACAGGAGCAAAGTATCGTCCGCAAAAAGCAGGGTGGGAATAGAACGGCCTGCCAGGCGAGGGGCATCTGCTGGAATCCTTGACAAGTGGTCCACCACCCCATTCACGTAGAGCGAAAAGAGTGTTGGGGCAAGAACACACCCTTGCCGCACTCCTCTGTTCACATCTATTCTTCGGGTCTTTTGACCATTGGGACCCCAGCGGATTTGGGCATAGTTGTTTTCATGAAACTTCATGACCAAGTGGAGCAGGTAAGGTGGCAGGCCAAGATCACTGAGAACCTTCCATATGTTATTTCTGGGGACCAAATCGAAGGCCGTCCGGAGGTCGATGAAAGCAAGATATAATGTGCCCTTCCCAATCGTAACGACCTTCCAGTAAATCATAAGTAGCCTTAACGATTGTTCAATTGTTCCGGTGCCAGTTCGGAACCCTGCCTGGAGATCCGAAAGGATCCTGTTCTCATCTGCCCATTGCTGTATTCTAGTTAGGAGAACCTTGCCTGCTACTTTTTGTGAGCAGTCTATCAGGCTGATTGGCCTGTAATTCCCTGGATCTTCTCTTGAACCTTTTTTGTGCAGGGGGACCACTTCGGCGGCCATCCAGGAGGCAGGCAGCGGTGCACCCGCCATGGCAGCGTTCAAAACAGATGAAATCAGCGTACTCCAGTCGTCTAGGTCAACACGAAGCAGGTCACCCGGAAGACCATCGGGACCAGCCGCCTTGCGCGGGACGAGAGATTTTATTGCACCTTCCGCTTCTTTCTTGGTAAACAGACTTTCCTCAGGACTCTCCACCACTCGAGAGGGCTGTGGTAATACGAAATCCAACGCTTCAACTGCGGTTGCCGTATACAATTTCGAGAAATGTGTGAACCATAGGTCCTCGGTTATGTTACAGGTGATGACTGTATCAAGGGGTCTGTTTTTCTTGTGTACTAAGTCCCAAAAACCTTTTGCGTTTTTTCCGACGCTGGCAGTTCGGAGATCCTGCCAAAACTTGTCTTCCCAGTCTCTCTTTGCTGTTTTAAGCTCTGTTTTATAACCCTTCCGTTTGGTGGCTATTAGGGTGGCATCTCCACTTTTCACAGCCAGTATCAGAGCTCTCTTCATGGCACGACACTCCTTCGAGTACCATCCTGGCTTACCCTGCCGATTAACACGATTAGGGTTTCCCTTTTTTACTTTGGCCTTGAAAAGGTCCCCAATTGACAGCGAAACCTCACAGAACAATGCTGTAATCTGATTTGGATAAATAGGCTGACTTTTTAAAATGGCACAGGCTGTAGAGGTAACAGCTCTGATACATGCCATCTTCTCCTCATCTATTGCCACTTTGTCCCATTTCAGACGTCTTAAGCAGTTTGATGGAACCACCCCTCCCAATGGCCCTGTCGCTAGTGTATCATGATTTCCACTTCCTGGGATCTTCTCTTTCCACCAGATTGATAGGGTCAAAGAAAGAGCATTGTGGTCACTATCCAGGGAGGGTAGGACTATCATATCCTTCATATGTACCCACAAAGAAAAGTTTAAAAGGATGTAATCAATCCGGGATGAATGACCGACCCTATTATATGTGTGGGCCCCTACTAAATCTGATGGTGTCCTCCCATTGGCTGCCCTTAGGCCGTGCTCTAGAGTGAGGGAATTTAGCTGGATGATTCTGGGGGTCCAACTGTTTATGATGGGAAGATCAAGTGACGGGACACCTCTCCTAGAATCTTCATCATATAAATCCAGGGATTCATCGGGCAACAAAGGCTCGAATGTACAATTGAAGTCCCCCATAACCAAAATTAAGGAATCGCTACTACACTCACCCAGGGCTGCCTCCAGGTCCAAGAGCGTTGGTGACAAGGCTCTCCCGGAGGCCCCTCGTGTATAGATGTTGATAATTTCCAGATTTTCCGCTCTCCTCGGACAAGTTACAGTGAGGCGCATCAAATCTGGAGATTTTTGGGGGTGATGGTGTACCCTCCATCCCAAAGAGATGTTTACCCAAACCAAGAGACCTCCATAGGGGCGACCTCTACCCGAAGCTGGGATTTCTGCCGGGACAAAAAAGGTGGCATAACCCACTCGGTGCCTTGGTTCTACGCACCACGTCTCTTGGAATGCACAAACTGAGTGGGGTTCAACGAGCGCCACCCAGTCTGGGACATCTAGTTTGCTGCTTAAGCCTGCCACATTCCAACTAATGATTTTCAAGGGTGCATGGTGCTGGGGCTCATTGCAACCGCCATTCCCACCCTGTGGACCTGGAGTTTGAAGTCCAGCCACTAATTCAAGTTTATCTGACCCGTCGCCTAAAAGAATGGGTAGAATTGGAGTAGGCGGGGGATGGGGCACAACATCATTGGACAAGGGTACCTCCCCTACTATACAAATTGTGTTGACCCTAGGGGGGGAGACATTGATTGCCACTGAGTTATTGAGTCACCAGCCCCAACCCTGTGGAGTGGCTGGTTGGGTAGGAGTCCATACCCTTGCTCTGGGATCCAGGGTTGGGTAATGAGGGAACCATGCTCCTCTACCCCCATCTTGGAGAGATTTATTAAGCCCCATTAAAGGGGGGGGGGTGATAAAAGTACCCCAAATCCCTGGTTTGTATGTCGCAAAAGTTGTGATGCGACTGTTGGCTACAAATCATGCCAGCTGCTCTGGGATCATTGAAGTTGATCAACACACAGTCCCCGGTAATAGCCTTACGTCTGTTGCCGATCCAACCCACGCGTCGGACGAAGGCTATTCTACCATCAATGTGCCCTGGGAGGGGTCTATTAGCTTTTAGCCAGGAGAGCGTCTTGTGTTTGAGATCAGAGTAGGACTCACAAGAGCCCTCTTCAAGCTCGGGTACCCCTGTTAGAATAACCACATAAGGCTTACAGCCAGGGGGAAGGCTAGCATTTGGCGTGCGCCGTTTTACCCTGTCTTTAAACGGAGATTTTACTGTGGTTTTTGCTGGAGATTTATTTATTTTATTTTATTTAGGAGATTTGTAGAGCGCATGGCTGCCCGGGAGCGTCCCAGCGCTGACAGAATCCACTAAGTTCTCCAAAAAGAGGGCCGGGGGGTAGCATGGATCAAGGGAACAGCCATGTCTTCAGGGATTTACGGAATGTTAAGAGATTAGGTTGGGCCCGGAGGGCTGGTGGAAGAGTATTCCACATCTTGGATGCCAGGTAGGAGAATTGCCGATCTCCGAAACGAGATTTTTTGGTTTTGGGTATTTTAGTCAGGTGGGCATTGGTAGAGCGTAGGGTTCTGGTTGTTATGTGGGGAGTTACGAGATTTTTCAGAACCGGGGGAGCTTTTCCGTGCAGGATTTTGTGGGTTAGGCACATGGCCTTGAAATGGACCCTTTGTTCCACCGGGAGCCAATGTAGTTCTTTGAGTGCGGGCTTGGCAGAGCAGCGCTTTTTGGTGCCAGTAAGAATTCTTGCCGCAGCATTTTGCACCACCTGGAGCTTAGAGATGACTTTTTTTGGGGATCCAAGGTATAAGGCATTTCCGTAGTCCAATCTGGACAGTATGAGGCCCTGGATGACCAGTTTTCTAGACTGGAATGGAAGGATAGGAAGGATTTTGCGGATGGACCGGAGCAAGCCAAAGCAAGTTCCTGCAGTTTTCTTAGCCTGGGTGCTGAGAGTAAGTTTATCGTCCAGCCAGATCCCTAAGCTTTTGATATCGGTTTTGGGGGTTGGAGGTGGGCCCATGCTGGGCGGCCATAAAGACTCCGGGCGAAAAAGGGACTGGTTGCCTAATACCATTAGCTCCGTTTTTTCCCCATTGAGCTTTAAATGGGAGTTGCTCATCCAACTGACGATGTCCTCCAGGCAGGAATACAGATCTATGGAGGGGGGTTCTGACTGGCTTAGGGAAACGACCAACTGTGTGTCGTCCGCGTAGGTCAGGAGTTTGATGCCATAGGGGACGACAATTTGTTCCAGAGGTGCCATATATACGTTGAAGAGTGTCGGGCTCAAAGAGGAGCCCTGGGGCACTCCGCAACGTATCGGGGTTTCCTTGGAGATACAGTCTCCGTCTGCTACCTGAAAGGAGCGATTGTGGAGGAAGGATTTTAGCCACTCAAGGGCTGTCCCTTTAATGGCAAGATTTGCTAGGCGTTGGGCAAGAATGCTATGGTTGACGGTGTCGAAAGCTGCGCTAAGGTCCAGGAGGATCACTGCCACTGATCCTCCTGCATCGATGATCTTCCTGGCTTCTTCGACCACCGCCACCATTGCTGTTTCTGTCCCTTGGCCCGGGCGGAAGCCCGTTTGCGAGATTTTTAGCAATTCATTGGACTCCAGATAGAGAGAGAGCTGGGAGTTTATGTATTTTTCCGCCAGTTTACTGATGCCTGGGAGGAGAGATATAGGTCTGTAGTTGGCCAGATTATCCGGGTCAAGGTTAGGTTTTTTTATGAGTGCTTTCACTACCGCTTTTTTCCAGTTAGTGGGCACTATTCCGGAATCGAAAGAGGTGTTTAAGAGGTTGATTATGAGAGGCAGAATGCTCGGGGCTACAAGTTTAAGATGTCTCAGCGGGGCAGGGTCGTGGGGCGATCCGCTTTTGAGGGCTTGTAGTATAGAGCCCAGAGTTTCCGCGTTGATGGGTTGGAATTTGCTAAGTTCAACGCCATTTCTTTGCTGATGGGAGGAGGGGAGGGGGAGTGGGTCTGAAGGGGAGAGCGGCGGAAGTTGTTTAAGTATATTTTGAATTTTAGAGTCAAAGAAGTTAGCTAACTCATTGCAGTGTTCTATAGTAGGGTCTCGCGCATCTGGGGGAGTGGGGGGTTTGAGAAGCTTTTTCAAAGTGAGGAACGTCTCCCTTGATGAGTTTGCTGCTTGGCTGATTTTCTCGCTGTAAAAAGAGGTTTGTGCGTTTTTCAAAGCTTTTTTATAATTCAGGATCATCAGTCTGTAGTCGTTTTTGTCGGTGGGGTTGAAGTCTTTTCTCCAGACTCTTTCTGCTCTCTTGCAGGCTTTTTTCAAAAGGCGGAGTTCCTGGGTAAACCATGGGGAAGTTGCTTTTTTCCTTAGATTACGGTGAGATTTTTTAGGGAGGGCCAGGTCTAAGGAGTTGGTAATCCAGGAAGAGAATTCCCTGTCTGCGAGTTCAATGGTAGAGCTAAGGTTGGGGACTGACTCCTCGAGGAGTTGTTTCCATTTGGCAACGTCTAGTTTTGCCCAGGGTCTAGATGGTCTGCCGGGGGCTTGAATTTGCGGCGGTTTGGAGTAAATGTGCCAGCTGAAGGAAATGAGAAGGTGGTCGGACCATGGCACGGGAGTGGGGGGCCTGGTCTCAAGGTCCTGGAAGTTGCAGAATATGGGGTCGAGCAGGTGTCCTCTGTTGTGAGTAGGGAGGGAATTCTGTAGGTGCAGTTGGTGGGTGGCCAGATCTTGAATCAGTTCTACGGCTGCATTATCTTTGCTATCTTCCAAATGGATATTAAAATCCCCTAGAATAAGGAAGTTGGACTGAGTGCTGGATCTAGCTAAGGAGCATTCTAGAATGGAGTCAATGAATTTTCCCATGGCACCAGGGGGGCGGTAAATAAGGAGTCCAGAGAGAGAGGAGCAAGGGGAAATCTGCAAGGTGAATTGGACGTTTTCACAGTCTGCCAGGGGACTATCAAGGAAACGGCAAGGTATGGAGTCCTTAGAGATGACAGCAATGCCACCCCCTCTACCTTTGGGCCGGTCAAGATGTTGAATGCTAAATCCAGGGGGTAGTGCTAGGACTATGTCAGCGTCAGAGTTAGGTGCCAGCCAAGTTTCTGTAAGAAATAGTATATCAAGATTGAGGTCTTCGATAAGCATATTTATTTCAAGGGCGTGTTTAGGTAGAGATCTGCAATTAATCATTGCCATATTTATGGTCATGTGTGTGGGAGCATTGAAGGTGAGGGGAGTGAATTTGAAAGGGCAGTGAGGACAGTGATTGAGGCGGGAATCTCCCATTAGAGTATGTGAGCATACAGATGGAACGGACCTGTTGAGGTTGCGAAGGGCATTACCTGAATAGGTCGTCCTTCCTTCTGGCCTCTTTCCTGGCACCTGGCGTGTACTGGCGCGGACGGGCGCAGACGGGCTTGCCTTAGGCGCGCCTTCGGCGCGCAGACGGCGCTCCCGCTGCGCTCGTCCGCTGCGCTTCCTGGCTAGGCACATAGTTTATGCCTGAGAGGGAGGGCGTCAAGGGGGCGTGGCCAGCGGAGGTGGGCGTGTCCGATGACGCGCTCGCCCTCGGAGGTGGCGGAGATAGGGGATCGTTGCAGCGTGACAGCGCGCTGTTCAGGCAAGTGAATATAAGTTTTAAAAGTGCGAGGTTACACAGTATCACAACAAAAGATAAAAACACAGCACACTCCCGGCTTCCGCCTCAGGAGACTCTTAGGAATTGTGGGAGTCGCGCTTGGAGCTGCGCGCTCTATTTACGTCCAGGAAGGGGGCGTGGCCAGCGGAGGTGGGCGTGTCCGATGACGCGCTCGCCCTCGGAGGTGGCGGAGATAGGGGATCGTTGCAGCGTGACAGCACGCTGTTCAGGCAAGTGAATATAAGTTTTAAAAGTGCGAGGTTACACAGTATCACAACAAAAGATAAAAACACAGCACACTCCCGGCTTCCGCCTCAGGAGACTCTTAGGAATTGTGGGAGTCGCGCTTGGAGCTGCGCGCTCTATTTACGTCCAGGAAGGGGGCGTGGCCAGCGGAGGTGGGCGTGTCCGATGACGCGCTCGCCCTCGGAGGTGGCGGAGATAGGGGATCGTTGCAGCGTGACAGCACGCTGTTCAGGCAAGTGAATATAAGTTTTAAAAGTGCGAGGTTACACAGTATCACAACAAAAGATAAAAACACAGCACACTCCCGGCTTCCGCCTCAGGAGACTCTTAGGAATTGTGGGAGTCGCGCTTGGAGCTGCGCGCTCTATTTACGTCCAGGAAGGGGGCGTGGCCAGCGGAGGTGGGCGTGTCCGATGACGCGCTCGCCCTCGGAGGTGGCGGAGATAGGGGATCGTTGCAGCGTGACAGCGCGCTGTTCAGGCAAGTGAATATAAGTTTTAAAAGTGCGAGGTTACACAGTATCACAACAAAAGATAAAAACACAGCACACTCCCGGCTTCCGCCTCAGGAGACTCTTAGGAATTGTGGGAGTCGCGCTTGGAGCTGCGCGCTCTATTTACGTCCAGGAAGGGGGCGTGGCCAGCGGAGGTGGGCGTGTCCGATGACGCGCTCGCCCTCGGAGGTGGCGGAGATAGGGGATCGTTGCAGCGTGACAGCACGCTGTTCAGGCAAGTGAATATAAGTTTTAAAAGTGCGAGGTTACACAGTATCACAACAAAAGATAAAAACACAGCACACTCCCGGCTTCCGCCTCAGGAGACTCTTAGGAATTGTGGGAGTCGCGCTTGGAGCTGCGCGCTCTATTTACGTCCAGGAAGGGGGCGTGGCCAGCGGAGGTGGGCGTGTCCGATGACGCGCTCGCCCTCGGAGGTGGCGGAGATAGGGGATCGTTGCAGCGTGACAGCACGCTGTTCAGGCAAGTGAATATAAGTTTTAAAAGTGCGAGGTTACACAGTATCACAACAAAAGATAAAAACACAGCACACTCCGGGCTTCCGCCTCAGGAGACTCTTAGGAATTGTGGGAGTCGCGCTTGGAGCTGCGCGCTCTATTTACGTCCAGGAAGGGGGCGTGGCCAGCGGAGGTGGGCGTGTCCGATGACGCGCTCGCCCTCGGAGGTGGCGGAGATAGGGGATCGTTGCAGCGTGACAGCGCGCTGTTCAGGCAAGTGAATATAAGTTTTAAAAGTGCGAGGTTACACAGTATCACAACAAAAGATAAAAACACAGCACACTCCCGGCTTCCGCCTCAGGAGACTCTTAGGAATTGTTGAGATTTGGGCACAGCCTGTGTAACAGGAGTAGGAGGAGATGGGGTTGTGACACCCTTACTTGCGGTCACTGTATTTCCAGTTGCCTTAGTGTTAGGGGCTATAGGCTTGGGATTTGCGGCAAATTTGACCTTAAGTGCCTTGGGAGCCTGGGTACTAGATTTA
The DNA here is from genome assembly GCF_964263255.1 of Lissotriton vulgaris. Taxonomy (NCBI): domain Eukaryota; kingdom Metazoa; phylum Chordata; class Amphibia; order Caudata; family Salamandridae; genus Lissotriton; species Lissotriton vulgaris. The sequence goes on along the minus strand of NC_141699.1, from coordinate 749,733,742 downwards.
TTCATTGGACGAGCCAAACTAGACTCAAGAGTAGAAATAGGTGGGGGGGGTATGGTTCCAGTGTTGGGTTGTTGGGATTGGGGAACCTTAGCCAGGGCGAGCGTTTTTTGGCAAGATGTGGGCTCAGGGAGGGCTGTAGAAAGAGAGGGAACTAATGGAGCAGCACCACTCCTTAGTCCACCATTTTCTTCAACCTGGGATTTAGCGTGAAATTTAACTAACGATTTCACTGCATAAAAGTTGTCCAGCATTGACTGCTCAAGTGAGGCTAGTTTGCGTGTGAGGCCATCAATCTTATCTACGAGAGGCATCACCACAGACTTAATGATGCTCTCGACTTGAGGGAAAATGCTAGCATCTATAGGAGCCATTTGACCAGGAATACCCTCACGGGCAGGATCTCCGGTATAGGGCGCTTGGGGTTTTAAATGAGGAACCTGATTCGAAGTGGTGCCCCCTTTTGACATAATGTTCCTACTAACTTTACTGTGGGGTTTTAGAGAGCCTCCCCTGCGGGGACTAGCGGGACGCTTTCTCTTTTTTTGTGGGTTCCCTGCAGGTGCAGTTTGGGGGGCTACTACTCTAGGAGTGTTAATATCAGAATGACCTGCAGTGGATGGGGAATTCACAGCTTCACCAACAAGCACAGGGGGGCTCGAGGCGTCAAGGATTTCGGGATTACAAACTAGGATCTGACCACCTGGTGATGGGATACTAGGAAGGGAGGAAATGGAGTGTGTCGGGTCAAGCACAATACTTGGTGCTGTGGTGGTTACCCTTTCTAAGCTAGCCCTAATCCGACTCACTCTCTCGTCAATAGTGGGGGAATCGATTATTAACAAAGGAGTTAGGGGAATATGACCAGGGCTATCAGCTAGGGCAATGGCGCCCAGAGAAGAGCGCTTATTAGACATACTCAGAGAATCCCGGGATAACCTTCGCTCTGCCAAGATTATCTCCTTCTCAACTATGGAAACTGCACGGGTTATGAACTGGTCCATAGTACCTAAAACAACGTCTCCAGCAGATTTCTTTGTCTTGCAGGATCGAGTACCTGAAGCCATTGTCCTGGTGGCTGGATGTCCGTTTTACGGAGCCAAGGGATGTGGCCCTGCCCGGCCTCCTCCGGCCACAGACGGTCCCGCCCTTGTCCCGGGCTTCTCCCGGCGCGCTCCCGCACGCTCCCGCGTAGCGGGGGCACGTCCCTCCTTTTAAGTCTACAACTGTTAGTACGTGATGTGATAGGCGGTGGGCGTGGCCAGCGGGGAGAGCAGCCCAGGTGTTTCAGGTTGGGCGCGCAGGGGCTCCTGGATGCTGGAGTCCCTGCCTCGCAGCCCCGCTGGTCGACTCGCCTTTCCCCGCGCTCCTCCTCAGCAACCAGCAGTCACCAGCAGCAGATGGCGCGCTGCGGGACCCGCGAAGCGGGTCCGGCGAGGTCTTGGTTCGGGAGGTAATGAGGGTCCGTTTCCCGCAAAGGGAGCAGAGAGTCCGCACTCCGTCGATATCCAGGTGAGAGTTGCACAAAGGAACAGCTACCAAGGGTCCCACAGGGGCGAGAGTGAAACCCGGTTTTCACTCTGTTGGCGGGGGGCGTGGCCAGCGGGGAGAGCAGCCCAGGTGTTTCAGGTTGGGCGCGCAAGGGCTCCTGGATGCTGGAGTCCCTGCCTCGCAGCCCCGCTGGTCGACTCGCCTTTCCCCGCGCTCCTCCTCAGCAACCAGCAGTCACCAGCAGCAGATGGCGCGCTGCGGGACCCGCGAAGCGGGTCCGGCGAGGTCTTGGTTCGGGAGGTAATGAGGGTCCGTTTCCCGCAAAGGGAGCAGAGAGTCCGCACTCCGTCGATATCCAGGTGAGAGTTGCACAAAGGAACAGCTACCAAGGGTCCCCTTAGTGTAAAGCATTCAAAGCACCAAACAATGAAATAAGAATGTTACACAACACAAAAGAAATTGGAAACCAACTTATAAAAAATAGATTTTTTTCAAATACATTTTGAGAGACATTGATGAGCAAAATCCACTAAAACGTTCTGGAGATACAGATTTTAGAAGCTTTTATCAATTTTAAATGCAACCGCAAACAATCATTGGTCCACAAACAGTTTGTAAAGTTATAAAAAATTTGAAAGAGTTAGTTCAACTACTCTGTCCTGGCTTGGGTGACCAAGTCTGACAGGATGGAGGTCTAGGGGCCATTAAAGATAGCTTGGACAGTTACCTGGCATCAGAATCCTTTTCAGTCCACTTCCAGCCTTTAGAGAATAACCACCAATACTATAATGGAGTCGTCCTGATGCTGGGGATTCAGGCAGAAAAGATGCTTAAAGATGCTCATGATGCTGTGCAGTCAATGGAGGGTGAGTTGCGGGCGACTCCTCTGTCCAAGGGTAAGATGGGGCGCCAGTAGAAGGCTAGCTGCGACTGGGCAACTGTTCTCCCTGTACAGCAGTCGAAAGGAGATCTTTTGGTGGTGGCTGGTGTCCCTCTTGAGTGATGAATCTGGACTTGGATAGCACCCCCAGGTTCAAAAGACTCTGGTGCAACTTTTGGCTATCTGGAATTTGTCTCTGGGTGCGCTTGTCAGCGGTTAGAGGTGAATCCTTCAAAGTGGCTACTCCTTTGCTGGTTTGAGCTTCTTCAGCTTTTGGGTCTCTGGAGCTGGTTCCAGGGGATACGCCAGCTAATCCTTGGAGTCACTACTTTGATCTGGGGCCGGGAATCAACTTTTCTCCAAGCCAGGCGCCATAGTCACATTCCAAACTTCACAAGCCCAAAATGCAGCAAGTGCAGTCCTTCTGGCAGTATGTAGTTTCAAGGGCAGCAGAGCAGTCCTTCTTTGTTTTTTTACTCCAAATCCAATGTGATCTGATGAACGGGGTGCCATATTTGTCCCAGGAAAGTGCCCCAAGGGTACCAGGCAGTCACTAGCCAATCTTAGTCCATATTTTTAATTCTCATTTCTGTTTTACTGGTGGTTGTCAGGATTTTGGAGTATTAAGGGCCATATGTAGGTAACTTGGAAATACCGATTCCTGAATACCGAAGTTTACCGATTCGGTATTTAGAAATCGGTATTTCCGATGTAGGTAAAAATTTGGTCATTTTTACAGAATCAGTAAAAATCTGTAAATATTTACTGATTTCACAATACCGATCGGTATATCCGAATCGGTAAATACCGAATCAGTAAATATTACCGAATCGGTAAAAACCGAATCGGAAAATACCGAATCGGAAATTCAAAATGACAGCCATTGAAGAATCAGCCAATCCTGTGCAAACACCACCCCTCCCAACCAGGAAGTGGTAACACCCAGGCAGGTGCACACAATCAGAACCTTCTGGAGAGGCTGGGAGTGCAAAGGAGAGCAACAGAGCCACTGCCTGAACTTTACCTGCAAATCTTGCATAATGGCCAGCCAGGACACAGAAAGAGAAGGAGGTGAGGGGAAGAGGAAACTGAAATTCAGTCAAAAGGAACTGCAGGTCCTTGTGGAGGAGATAGTAAAACAGCATACAAAGTTGTTTGGAAAGCAGTGGCTGAATCAGAAAAAAGAAAAATCTGTCTTGGAATCCAATCACAGGTGAATGCCATTGGAGTGACCCCACGGGACATTGAAGTGCTCAAGAAGTGGTGGTATGATATCAGGAGCATCACCAAAAAGAAGATGACTGATCTAAAAAAACAAGCCAGCCAAACAGGAGGAAGAAGGATCAGGACACCTGCCCTGACTGAACTTGAGCAGCTTGTGGAGTCCACGATAGAGCCGGAAAGTGTCTGTGGAATCGGGGATGCAGACAGCTCTGCCAGAGCTGCTACCAAACAAGGTAAGAAGCATGCACAGCATTGTGCACCCCCCCCCTCCCCCTTCCCCTATCCCAAATCCCCAATTGGGCTATGTGAATCCCACTCCAGTACAGGTTTTTGTTAAGACCAGCAATGCATTATGGGAGATGTAGTCAGTGAAACCCCTATAATGACAGGAATCGCACTGAACAAAAAGGCATGTGACACATCAGCGATAAGCAGGCAGAGGACAATGAGCTAGTGTGGCAGTAATGTATTTTTATTACTGCAGGAACACTGAGCTAATGTACAATTTCTGTCCACAGGCGAGACATCGTGCAGGACTGCTCAGGACAAGGCAGAAAGGCCAGCCCGGAAGTATAGAACAGAGAAGGACAGTACAAGTGCAGGGCACACAACACCATCACAGCCAGCCTCGCCTCCACAACCAGCCTCGCCACCACAGCCAGCCTCACCACCACAGCCAGCCTCAACTACTGCTAGCCTCACCACTACTGCTAGCCTTACCACTACTGCTAGCCTCACCAGCAGCAACACCACCTGCAGTGGTCAGACCCAGGAGGCATGCTGTTGCCTTACTTCAGGAGTTTGAGTCGTCCTCAGAAGACACGAGGGGGGGGACATCAACTGCGCCACTGGATGGCAGCAATGCTGGTTTGCTGTCCACTTCTGAGGGAGCATACACAGGTGCCAGGCATGCAAGGCTCATGAAAGCAGTCCACCTCTACAGGGTGAGAGTCATGGTGTCTTCCAAGGGCTGGAGGCAAACATGGTGAAGGTGCTGCGCCTACAAGGTAAGGCAATTCAGTTGGTACAGCGACAATGAGGCACCTCAGTCACAACATGGTTAACATCGAGAAGGGCATTAGCTCAATGGCTGAGGGCATGAAGGAGATGGCTGCGTGCATGCGGGACATGTCCAAGTCTGTGATGCTGCTGCGCAGCAAAATGGATGAGGACAGGGTAACACGGCGCAGAGAGAGGCAGAAAATGGAACACCATAAGAGGGCAGAGAACCGCCTAGCAACTGCCACTTCTCGCCTCTGCAGGCGCTCCGTGGCCATGCAGGAGGTGCTGGAGCACTGCAGCACTGATGTCTCCAGGGGGTTGGTAAAGGTAACCACTGCACTTGAAGTGCTGCTGACAACTCAGTCTGCCACTACTGGTGCTGTGGAAGTTGGGGACAGCGAGGGCACGGTGGAGCAGCAGACGGCATGGGGCTGGCACTGGTTCCACAGCCAGTGATGACAGTCAGATGATGGCAACCAGCACTGTTATGCGTGGCCGCAGACGCTGATGCAGCCCACACTATCAGAACTGAATTGGGTGAAGTAACCCATGACTTCCTTCACAAATTGGACTGCCAAGTTTGTCTGTTTGTGTTGTCTGGCTGTGTTCCTTACTTACTTAAAAATAGTTGTGTGTGATATCTGCCCGTCTCTGTCTCCCATCTGTGCTGGCACCACTCCTGCTGGCTTGGGCTCTGGCTGTGCAAATTCATCATCATTGTCCTCAAAATCAGTTAATTCCACTTCTGTACCTTTCTTTGTGGCAAGGTTGTGCAGCATAGCACAAGTTGCATTGATTTTGCAGCAGAAGATGGGTGTGTACTGACGTGCGCCTCCGCTTTTAAGGAGGCAGCGGAACCTGCTTTTCATAGTCCAAGGGTGCGCTCCACAACGTTCCGTGTTGATTGGTGTGCCACATTGTAACGTCTCTCACTCAGGGTTTATGGGTGTAGGTAGGGAGTGAGGATAAATGATTGCACGGCATATGCGCTATCGCCTAGGTGAGAAAGAGAGTGCCATTAGTTACATACACCAAAACACATTCACCTGCAGTAATGATAAGGGTGTGTCACAGTTATTTACCTAGCAGGTATCCTTCTCTAAATTCTCCCGCAGCCAGGCGTGTGTAGATCCCACTGTGGGTGCTCCCAGGAAATTTGGCCATGATGTCAGTGATTATGTTGGCAGCATTGCAGATTACCTGCACATTTATGGAGTGGGTGGACTTTCTGTTCCTGTAGATATACTCAGTGGCTGCAGGTGGACAGATTGGAATGTGTGTGCCATAAATACACCCTATGACATGCGGGAACTGTGCCATCTGGTAAAAGTCTGTTTTGGTTTTCAGCAGTTCCGCCGCATGTGTGTGGGAAGCTAATGTAGTGATGCATTCTCTGCATCATGGCATCCAGGAACTGTCTGAAGAAACGGGACAGGCAACTCTGAGACACCCCGCCTACCGCAGCTATCACCCTCATGTAACTGCCAGATGCAAGAAGATGTAGGCTACATAGCACCTGCACATGTGGTGGTATGGCGTGCGCCCTAGGTGTTGGGTGCTCCAAGAGTGGGTGCAGGTCCCTTATCAAGTCAAGGATGGTGTGGGGGTGTAGCCTGTCACTTTCATGGATCTCAGCCTCAGTCTGTTGGAAGAGTGTGATGCTCTGTCTGTAAATGTGCTCCTCCCGTCTCCAGATCTTCACTCCTGCTGCCTGTAGCCATAGCCGCCTTGCAATCACATAGAACGCTGCCACTGTTGCATTTTGAGATTGCTTATATACACTGTAGCTGATTACCACCTGCTTTCAGTCAGTGTTAATTACCGACTCCTTAATACCGAATTTCATGAAATTCGGTATTACTGATTTTTCCTACATCTCTTTCTCGTTTTTACCGTTTCTTATTTACCGATTCAGTAAATAAGGAATCGGTAATTCAGAATTGGTAATTTTGAAATCGGTAATGATGAATCGGTATTTACTGATTCATAATTACCGAAACCTCACCTACATCTCAAGTGCCTAAATACCAGTCGGCAAAATTTACCAAATTTCGCTGTTACCGACCGGTATTGGCCCACCTACATATGGCCCTAAATGATTTGGCTCTGGGGCCTTATCGTGGAATGCTCCTCCTGAGCAAGCTAGAGCACCGACGCAACTACACTTTTACTTTCCTTGTACTTCCTGTTTGGGAGGTGCCTGTCTTCTGATAGAGTGGTCACCATTACTGCATAGGACCAACAACCTGATTTTAGAGATTTTATGCATTTTTTTCACAACTTTAATTTGTTTTACTTTTAAGTTACCAGTAGCAGCATCCCACAGGGGAGCCTGTGGGTGCCCCAGGAGTTGCTAGGCCCCAGTTAGAAGCTTCATTTATTTTTCCCACTTACTTTGATATTGTTGTGCTCTGGTGCTGAGGCTGGACACACCCCCCTCCTGTAGAGAATGTTTAGTAATGGACACTTTGTGTCTGTGCAGCTCCTCCTGAGCATGCTAGGGAGCAGATGCGACTGCGCTTTTATTTTCCTTGTGCTTCCTGTTTGGGAGGTGCCTGGCTTCCGATGGGGTGGTCGCCATTGCTGCATGGGACCACCCACCTGATTGTATGCATTTTTTTCACAACTTTAATTTGTTTTACTATTAAGTTACCAGTAGTAGCCTCCATCAGGGGAGCCTGTGGGTGCTACAAGGGTTGCAGGGCCCTAGTTAGAAGCCCAATTTAATTTGCCCATTTACTTTCATCTTTTTGCACTCGGTCGCTGATGCTGGACATGCCCCTTCACTTGGAGGGTATTTAGCAATGGAAACTTGCCATCCGCACAGTGGGCGCACGCTGGCTCATTAAAGGCAAGCCCGTCTGTTCCTGTCCGTACCTGGACCGAGCCTAGGACCATGGACCCTGGACCTTTTTCAGGAGAAGTAGAGGCCCACATCAAATATTCAGGTAATGCACTTAATGCCTTCCGTCCTCCATGCACTTGTGACTGTATAAAACTTGTTTTTACGCTGCAGTCTTTCACACAGACTTTCTTGCCCACACTGTAATGTAACTGTTCTGATAACTGTTCTGAGACCACCGCTTATGGTACCCCCCTCTAATACAGTTTCTCAGCCTCTGATTTAAAATGCCACGCTAAAGCTCGTCCTTATTAATGCACAATCCTTTTCGAAACACAAGTCCTAAATATCTGAACTTATAGATGCTGCTAAACTTTATGCTCTCTTCATTACGGAATCGTGGGGTGATGTGGTGAGTGACCCTGATTTTGCGGTAGCAGTTTTCCCAGGTCTCAAATTGTTCATGCTGGATAGACTTGTAAAAAGAGGTGGTGGCCTTGATTTGATTTACCGGAGTTGTATAAATGCCCACTACATTGCCATTCCCTCCACTGACTGCGAGGCTTTACTCTTCAAATGAGGTTTTTATAATCAGGAGATGTTTAATGGCATGCTGACCTATCGGCTCCCAGGACCTAAATTTAAATTTCTGCATAATTTTCATTTCTTGATGGAGCTTGGACTCCAATCTGATAACTTTACCATACTTGGAGACGTTAATTTCCAGTTAGAATTCATCAACAATAATGACACCCAAGCTCTTTTAGAGATGGTGTCAGAGCTAGGGCTTAGACAACTTGTTAGCGATCCTACTCACTTGGCTGGTCTCACCCTTGCCGGACTTTTCTCTAATAATCCTACCATCACAATTCTTAAGATGCTTCCGCTTAGCTGGTATGATCACTGAGCCATAATCTTTGAATATAAGCTGCCATTTACAGGACAGGCTTTCTCTAAGCCAGACAAAACTGTCACCTGCAGCGCGTGGCATAAAATAGACACAGTGACTCTAACCCATTGTCTAGCACAGAGTCTACCTGACATCTCTCTAGATGTTAACTCCTCAGCTTCTGCCTATGCGTCCTGGCTTAATTCTGCCTTTTCTAAACTAGCTCCATCACCTAAGTCCCATAAACACAGAGGAGAACCTTTGGCCCCCTGGTTATCCGCAGCTTTTAGACGAAAACCAATCCTGCAGAAGGCAAGAAAGACAGTTGCAGAAACACTATGATTACAAAGATAAAAAGCTATACGAATCGGCATTAGCTAAATATAAAACCCTTCTTATCAATAAAAAAAGGCTTTAATATACCCAAATGACAGAGAACGCATCTAACTCCAACAAGAAACTGTTTCAGGTGGTCACGAGGCTCACTTTGGTCCTGAACAATAACTCGACCATTCATAATCAAATATTTTGTGACACACTGGCTTTTTCTTTTAAATATAAGATCGTCCAAATCTTTAATATATTTGGCAACTCGAAATCCAAGGATACTGTCGAGTTGAGTCATCAGGAAGTTCCTGACTATCCCCCACTTTTGGAATTTACATCCACTTCTAATCAAGTAGCCGCTCTCCTACTAGGTGCTAAATCAGGATAACCGGACGATCCATGTCCCCTCAGGATATTAAAACTTGCGGTACAACCTATATCTACCTACTTATCTTCCACTTTTAATCAAATATTCTCACAAGGGGTGTTTCTCACTATGTGGTAACAAGCGTATCCTCCCTCTTATAAAAAAAGCCAACTCTTGATATTAACGGCCCCACCAACTATCGTCCCATCTCTATGCTACCTCTTCCAGTGAAAATTGCTGAAAAGATTTATAATGCAGCACTATCAAAATTCATCCTTGACAACCATCAGTTATATCCTAGTCGGTTTGGGTTTAGAGCAGACCATAGCACTGAAACTGTATTAATAAAAACCACAGAAGAAATAAGAACTGCACTGGACAATGGGGGATCAGCGGCCCTCATTCTGTTGGACCTCTCTGCTGCATTCAACTTAGTGGACCATGAGCTTCTGGTCCACCACTTGAATGCCATTGGAGTCAAGGATAAGGGCCTTTCATTACCCTCATCCTTTCATTCAGAAAGGGCACCAAATCTAACATTAGGCCAAAATACCTCCTACATTTCACACAGCCTTGTGGGGTTCCTCAGAACCCTTCACTGAGCCCAACCCTGTTTAATATATATGTTTTGGAACTAGCATCTTTCAGAATCTTCTACCTAAATCCTACCTCCTATGCTGGTGACACTCAGCTGGTAGTTTCAGCAGTTGATAAAGACTCTTAAGGTCCATCAAGACTCAATGGTTGCATGGCTGTCTTTAGTTTATGGATGAGTAAGCATTGTTTTAAACTCAACTCAGGTAAAAATGAGGTAATACTTTTCAGCAACCTTCTCCCTGCTTGGTCCCTAGCATGGTGGCCTGATAGCCTAGGTCCCCCACCTGTACCAGTGATGAAAGCCCAAAACTTGGGCTTTGTTATTGATGATATGCTCAAATTTAGGGCTCAAGTATCCAAGGTAGTTTCGTCCTCTTACCACACTATTAGAATGATAAGAAAAATCCTCCCTTTTATTCTCAGCGATACCAGGAAAACTGTGGATTAGTCCTCTCAAAATTGGACTAGTGCAATGGATTGTACATGAACCTACAGGAAAAGCTGATGAGAAAGCTTCAATCAGTCCAAAATGCAGCAGCCAGAATGATTCCGAACATTCCTAAATTTCATTTTATTTCTTTAGGTATCCGAAAACTGCATTGGCTCCCAGTCCAGAAGCGAATCCAATATAAAGCACTCTGTGTGGCTCAAAAAGCCTTATATCAGGCAGAACCTGATTTCTTTTGGGAACATCTTAACTGGCACACTCCCAACAGTCATCTCCATTCGTCTACTGCCAGAATGATTGCCACTACTAAATTCAGTAAAGTAAATTAGGGAGGAAGGAGCTTTGACAATATCACAGTTAGGCTCTTGAACACCCTCCCTCCACATCATAAAGCCATCTCCCCCTCGCTCGCCTTCAGGAAGGAGCTTAAAATATGGCTGTTTAACAACTAACAAATTCCATCTCAGCATATACAGCCTCAGCAAGCGCCAAAACACCCATAGGTAGACGTGCGATATATAAATCTTGTTAACATAACATAACAATGGGGTACTAGGTCCCCTCCCATCTGGTGATGTGTTTACTGCAATGTGTGGCCTCTGGCTATCCCAGCGTGCAACATTCTTGCCGCTCTTAAATGTCTAAACCCCACTGTGGTTGTCAGGAGCTTGGTATCCCACCCTAGAGGTGTGGCTACCTGAGGACTACACGCCCACAGGAAAACCGGTTTGGGCCCTGGATTTCTCTTTCTGTCTTTGTCTCCAATTTGTCTACCTAAACAAAAGGAAGGCCTACTGGGAGTGTTATCACCATTTGCACGTCACAGGCGGCTTCCCCTTTGTAGCTCGCCTTTCGGGCTAACACCCTGTGTGACCTTCCTGACAGAAGAGGTAACACCTGCCTATGCTCCTAGCCATGGGAGTCATACATTCATCTCCCAAAGCAGGCAGAAAGCTGTCTATGTGTCAGGGCCTTTGTGAGGCCACTGGCCTAGCTTGGGCAGAGTGTTGCAACTTTCTTAAAGTTTCAGTACTTTAATTGTGGTATTAAATTTGGCCTGGTTATCAGGTCAGGTTCAGCGCCATGATTAATTTGATACCTTACAGTACGCTGCTAGGTTGTCCCATTCAGGAGTTAGCCAGGCTAGGGGGCCAGACGGTAACCCTGTGTTAGCCAATGGGACCACTAACTTTTCCACAGCAAAAACTGCAGTTTTGAAGTGTTGCTGCTAAGACATATGAAACATATGTATCCTACTTAATAATATACAGCTTCCTGCCATTGGGCTCTATAAACCTTCCTTGGGGAAGACATATATTTTTAAAGGGAAGTGGTGGCGTTGTCATTGCTTGCAATGGCAGAGTCGAAATGGCAGTGTGACAACTGCTTTCTCAGTCTGCAGTGGCAGGCTAGGAGCCATTTTGTACTTTATCACACACAGGGTGGCACAAACAGAGATGTACCCCTGGGTGGACACTCTGCCTTACAGGACCTTGGTACCCTGGCTCCCATATACTACGGACTTATAGGTAAGTTAGAACTTGCCAATTGGGGACATCCAATTTGACATTCAGTTTGTAAGTGGTTAGAACACTGACACTTAGGTCTGGTTAGCACCCTCAGAACACTCTCAGAGTAAAAAACCCAGCAGCATCGGTCCAAAAAATTAGGGCGTTGATCATGCAAAAAGAGGCATTTCCTGACAGTGGTTTCTTGGTGTGTGGATAAGATTAGATTTATTTGTGGCCTATATATTTATACAATCCTTTGCCTAAATTCTGGTGGTAAGGGAGAGGGCAAGTGCTACATTGCAGAGAGCTTTTCCCCCTTGTCCTCCAAGCCTCCTTCTTACTAGCATTGTGCTAGTCCACCATTATGTGAATCTCATGTGCGTCTAATACAGAGCCATTTGTTTTCTGTTCTTCATCGCTATCATTTTCTTGCCATGAACTCATGCACTATTTTGTGAAATGACAATGTGTCTCACAGGTGGCCATTTTGTATTTTTTCAACATGCAATTTTCCTTGTCAATCCATGTGTTCATTCATTACTTTGTGAAATCAGAGTGTAGGTGGCTAATTTGTATTTGTTCTCCATGCCTTCTTCCCTGCCACGCCATGTGATCATACCAAACCAGCTTGTGTGTCTGATGTTTGATTATTAACTGTTTTCTCTCACTTTCAAAAGTCTTCTGCTGCATGCATGTTATAGTCCTTTAGGAGCCCACAGATATGTTTGCTATTTTTTCATTTTTAGATCTGGCATTTTTCAAGACCTTTTGATTTCACTAAAATATTTATAATATGCTCCCATATAGGGGCTTTCAGTCACTGCTCTTCATCCTTTGGTCTGATGTTGGTCATTCACATTTTGTTTCCACCCAAAACAGCTTCTGGTCTGGGGAAGTGGGTCAGCCTATTAAGCATTGGATAATGACTGACACTTTGAGTGACTGGGTGTTGCTCTCTCACATGGAGCACATTTACGCACAAGTTATTTAGAGTGCCAGGGCTTTTGTTTTTACTTTATAATTACTTTAGCGTTACATTTGTGATAGCAAAGGGCAAAGAGGTTTGCAGCCAATGCCAGAATGACTTTTTTAGGTCTGTGTTAAACAAGACCTCTTGATTTAACTAAAATTATGCGAATGGCATAGCTACTTATAGGGGTTTCAGCCAGACCTCATCCATTAGTGTGTGGTTGGTGTCATTTACATTTTCTTCCACCTACTCCAGAAAGCATTAAGGGGCAATGTATCAGCCCCCATCAGCCATTGGCTGACTGAACTACGAGTTATGGCATGCTTGCCATTTCACAGAACACACATCCACAAACAAAGTAGTTTCCTTCAGTGCCAGGGAATACTTTGGTAATATGTGCTTTTATTTTTAGACCAAACAGAGTTTTTATTTTTAACAAATGATTCTTTTTAGCCTATTCAGGGCCTGGCATATTCCAAAAACAAGAACATTTCACAAAAAAAATGGCAAAACAAAATTAGAATTTCCAGAAGGCCAGACTTATTAGCTTTGCCAATGCTTGTTTCTATATGTGTCCCATTAGTGTGTTTGATGGCTCGTTGTAGCAGTCTGTGCAGTCTATAGTTATTTTATGTAATTACTATAATCTATTTTTGCCAGTCTCCACTTAGCTCTCGTTAGGATTCAATGGTCATGAATGGGTACCAATGCTTATTTTTCATTTTTCCAAATTGTTTTCAACATTGTCTGCCATGGTGATTGAGCCCCAATGGATAATTTATTAATGTGATTCTGCTAGATTCCTGAATTGGCCCCCATAGCACAGGAGGAACACCAGATTAATTTCTCATAGTTTTACAATTATTTTTGATTCCTTCTGTTATAGTTATAGGACCTGCTAGATTTATGCTCATTTAATTATTATATTTGCTTTTTGATAGCCTCTCACATAAGGGTCACATTGGCCCTAGAGTGGCTCCAGGCATTTATCTTCTCCTTTTCCTAATCATAGACCTCTATTGGTGTTGTTGTAGTAATGTTATGTCAGACCCATTATATCAACAGGCAGTATCAATAAAGTTTTCAGTATTGGAACTTTGTTTTCTAAGCGATGGCTGTACATTTTAATTTATTTTTGTTTAACTAGTGACTGAACTAAGAATTAATTAACAGATGAATATTATTTTTCTACTTTATGATGACTTCTTGTTCATTCACAGAAATTGCCAAGCCTGACTGTCTTTCATCTTATTTTTTGGATGAAACAAGACAACTTTATGAATCAGGCGAAAACAGAGGGGGTCATTACGATGGCGGGCAGTTTCAAGTCTGCCCGCCACTGTAGCGGTGCCTGGGACCGCCCGCATGCAAAGTGGTGGACCTGCACGTCAGATTATGATGCAACTGGCACCTTCGGTCACATCGTGCATGGTTAACATTGTGGCGGGTGCTGCTGGCTGCAGCACCCACCGCAATGCTAAACATGTTGGTCGTGCTTTTCACTGCACTACATGGCAGGCACCACGCAGTGCCAGCCACTTAGTGCAGTGAAAAGTAGGGGATACCATGGGTACCCCCACAGTGCACCATCACCCACCCAACATAAGGGGGGCCAGCAAGGGTCCCCCAAATGCATTCTCCGCAAGCCTTTCAATGGTGGTTTACCCGCCACGGAAAGGCTGGCTGCGGCCAGCATCGTAATATGGCAGATGGTGCCTGCTAGGCAGCATCACCACCATTTTACACATGCTGACCGCTCCGCTAGGCAATTGAAACGATTGCCTGTGGCAGGCAGTCTTTACAACCGCCATAGAACTGGAACGGTTCCCCCCGCCATTGTAATATGGCGGAGGGAAAATTGCTGTCCGATGGCGGAGGGCCCGCTACCACATGGCTGGCAGTGTCGGGCCTTCCGCCATTGTAATCAGGCCCATAGTCCAGAGACCTGCCAATTAAGCGCTATTGTCAAGTAATGGGAAGTGAGGAAGTTGCCACCCAAGAAACAAGCTGCTACTAAGAAAGGGGCCGATGGGGAGTAAAAGTCTGTCACTACCAGTGTAAAGTTTGCTGTCAGGATCTGAGTTCTCAGGAACAGTATCTCCAAAGGCCCACCTTTCAGTAGCACCGACTCTGTGATAATGTAACATGAGAGGATCACAGTGGCTAAATAAGGGGAAAGGATTTAGGGAGGGTACTGCGGGAAAGGATATCTGGAACGAGATGAAGGAGTAGTGTGAGCAATGATGTCAACCTTCTAGTCTGCATTCATAATCAAAACAGTTATGAAAGCATGACCAGTAATTATATCAGCAGCACATCTGTTCTCTTTACTGTACTTGGCTTAAACCTGAACCTATATTAAAGATTTGCATACTGTATTTTACTATTGATTCACAATAATGAAACCATACACAAGAAATAAAAGGTGCTTATCCCACAATCCTAAAGAGAGTAGGCCATTTCTTGTAAACTGTCTGTTTGAGATTATTTCACTCACTATTTAAAATTAGCTCCAAAGAAGAAGTAATTTTCACTCTTGAGGTGTTTGCACTTATCCATGAATTACTTTCTTGACTTGTTTTCTTTTGTCAATAAATATTCCTGTACATAAATTCTGTTCCGGACTCTTTTGTCAACATGGACTAATTAAATGCATTTCCCATGACTCCTTGAACGAGATTCCACAAATGGCTATCCTCAGTTGCATTCGACTTCTATAATCCAGTTAGCTTTAAACAATTTCCATGAGGATGAAATTCTTAGGTTTCAGAATGAACTTTGCCAAGCATCTAAGACTAGGAAATAACTCTCTCTGATTTGTGCATATGAAATCGCCTCCCAAACAAAATCACATTAACCTTCTTGCAAAAAGTTCAATGCCAAAGACAAAGCCTTATCTAAGGTCTACAGTATTGTCTTAGTTACGTGTCAACCTCCAAGCAATGGTTCAAAAGGATGAAATTTTTCCTGGGAAAGCCTCAAAGAACAATCCTAAATAATCTGCCCTTTTTTAGTGTGGCATCTTCAAAATAGAGTACAAAAATACAGATATTCGTGAATGTGGCCTTAGGCTATAACACATCTTTGTCCTAAGCCCAGCTTGTACAAGCATTCATTTACCCGCATTTTTTACGAAGTGAAGGTAGCGAATGGGCAAAACAAAAATATTTGCTTCTAGTATGGCGATCTCTTGTTAGTGGACCATACTTGATTTTAATAACATCTAGAGATGACAATTAGCCTACTACGTCATTCGGCATTTGTGGCTTAAAGCGCTTTAATTCACTTATGTTTTTGTTTTTAGTTTTGGGATAAATAAGTTGTCTCTCTGTTTTTAATTTTAAATTTAGAGCGGTGCTCCTCTTAACCTGAGCTGCTGCCAGGTGGGGTGAAGCGCTATCACCACTACAAATGGGTGAGTGGCTTAAACTAATAAATCAATATGTACCAAATGTTTTGACTATGATATACAGTGATATTTATTATAATACACTGACCACTTAAATGTGTTTTGATTGTGACATAATACTGTCAATTTGTCTTTGTCTTTTTTCCATGTTTCTCCTGTGGGTGTCGTGTCTACAACATGATACGGGAATAGTATGTGGTGGAGTATGAAACTTGAATATTGCAGGTGATATTGATTTTAATTTTCACTTTATAAGCAGTAGTTAGCATCAGGTCCTGAAGAAAGCATCGGAACTATTCCATTCTAATGCTGAAACATGTCGACCAATTGCTTACAGATATTTTGTTAAATCTGTATTTTCACCATATTTTTTAGATTTGGACAATTGAGAGATATCATTAAAAATTAACAATCTACTCAGTTGATCCAATTTTAACTTTATTCACATTGTTTTTCATTCACTTTTTTGCACTGCTTATTCAGTAGCCACAAAATATATTTACATTTTCTTGAAGTACCACCCTTCTTGATAACACATACTTATAAGAACTACACATAGCCTTTTGAAAATCAGTAGGCTGTGTTGTCTTGTCTCCTGGGCAAGGAGAACCCAAATGATGTTAAAAAGGGCGGCTACTGATGGGAATATTTGCCCATGCCCTTGAGTCTTGACTCAGCAGCTATATGTACCACTTTTTTGCACTTTGGGTTTCCACCACTTTATTTGTACTATGTTGAGGTCTGTGTCCACAGTTGAGTCATATGGCTTTTTGACCCCTAGATACCAGTTGTGTTAGGCATCTTCAAAATAGCCAACTAGATTTTACTGTGATTGCGCAAGAGTTCCTTCTTCAGAAAATCTTGTGCCAAGGTTTGACTCCAAAACCCTTAACAAATAGTCTTTTGACTCTTGCCATTGTTTTGCTTGGCACAAGATTGAACATGTCGATACATAGTCACATTTCTCTTATTCCCTTTATTGAATGCAGATACACTTTGGCAAGCAAAAAGGTGGGCACAATGTTCTACAGTGATCCTTACAATTACTTGCATTAACTCTCTTCCTGTGTCTGCCAAGGTGTATAATGCTAGTACCAAAAATGGGTATGGCTCTAATCAGTAAGGCTGAGCCCTATACACTATACAACAAGAAAAGTGCCAATACTGATTCATTACTCAAGACTGTTTTACCATCAATGCATGGACCACAAGACATGGGTCTTGAGGAGAATCCCAAGAATAAACGGATTCGAAACGCGTAGACCATCGGTTCTGCCAAACAGTTTTTCTGCCAATTAGTTGTGGCGGTGTCATACCGAATTATTGTGATTATTTTTTGATGAAGTTGTACAGTCGAATTGATTTGTGCAGGGTGTATATAAGAAAAATTAACTGTGTAAATAGTTCTTGTTGGCAGTCCAGGTGCTCCTCAAGGAGTTAATTGAATTTCCCTTCTGTTTGCACCCAATAGGTTGAATGTGTTAGGTTTGTTGTGGAAAGAGTGAGCTTGTGAGAGAGAATGAATGTGTGTTTGATTTTTCACTAGCCCCTGTGTCCATAATTAATCCCATTGTTTGTCTTGTGATTTTAAAAGCATTGAACTTTTTGAGATTGACAAAATCGCATATTTGAATAAAAAGCTACTAATGAGCTTTCAGATGCATTGTCTTGTGGTCTATGCATTGATGGTAAAACAGTTTTGAGTAAAGAATCAGTATTGGCACTTTTCTTATTGTATAAGGTGGACAGTGCAGCATACCTGCTGTGCCCTCTGCAGGGCAAGAAGACATTGGCTCATTGCTGGATCAACAGCCACCAAAATTAAAATGTCTCTCCATGGTGCGTTGACTTCAGCCATGGCTAAGACTAATGAGTATGAAACTGATTTGTGCCAGCAAAGTGAATCTTCCCAACAGACGGAATAAGAGTCTGCTACACCTAATATGTTTGAGGTAAGGTCAGAGCAGATAGCTTGGCTTGCTACGCAGCAGGATGTTGCACATGCTCATACATTGGAAACATTGTCTTCATCATCTCTTGCACTGAGATAAAGACTGATGGCTCACCTCATCTTCTCCAATTACCCCTTCAGATGAAAGTGACATAGAGTCAACCCTCAAGCCCCGCCATGGAAGACAAGGCAAAAGGGAGGATCCATGGAGAATAGTTGGCAGTGACAAAGATACACCAGTCATTGTTCTTGTTGAAAGTAGCCCTGAAGAAGTGCAATCACCTCTGTTTACACTGCTCTTGTATTATAACCATCTGTGTTCCATCTTCACAAGACTCCCACAACAAGCACCAACAACCCTCACCCTACCAGTACCAGAGTGAGCAAAAAGAAGATCATTCCTAGCTCCACAAGTTCTTCTGGCTTTGGCTCTCTAAAGAAGCTCTCCTCCATGGTGTGGGACTTCTTAACATTTAAGTTGAAAGAGCACTACATTGCAGATCGCAGTTTGCTGTAAAGCACTGCATCATCAGAGGCCAGTCAGACTGCCACAGCTGCAGCATGAAGTGCTGGGATTGGTTACAAAGCAATGAAGGAGAGCACTGTACAATTCATCTATCTCACTATGGACATGTGGGCCAGATGTTTGGCTACAGGCTACATATCCATCCTTGCAAAACCTGGTCTCTTTTTAGGTGGTTAATTGGAGGCCATCACTTAGTGCCACCAGTACTGATGCTTTTGAAGGTGCACTTCAGCAAAGAACAGTTGCAATGTTCTGCATGGAGAAAGCACACACAGCTGCCAACATTGTGAAATACTTCAATACCAAAGTCTATGAATGGCTTCAGCCCAGAGCTCTCAAGATAGAATTAATTGCCACTGGCAGTAAAATTGTCAAAGCCAGGGCAGATAGTGGATAATTCAGACTGCTCTTTTCAGCTCAGTGCCTCAACCTGATTGTCCAGGACGTCCGCAAAAAGGAAGAAAGAGTCCACAACTTACTGGTCATGTCTCAGAGGATTTGGAAATACATTTTTGCCATTCCTTTAAAACCTGAAAGTGCTTGAGAATGCTTCAATATTCTAGTAAAGGAAAAGCCATTATACAGACAGTTCCAACCAGTTGGAAAACTACCATCTACATGCTGTTTTGCCTGTTTGTCTATAAATGAGTATTCACTACAAAGGGGAAGATTTTCTACTGTCAATGGATGTTGAAAAATAGGGGCTAACAGAGTACAAGATCAAAATATTTGAACCTTTTGAGATTTTGATGTGGGAAGTCAACAATTTATTGTACCACAAGGCAAGCATTCAGTTGATAAACCTGCTGTAGACTCATTTGTGAAAGCGTTAGGATCTTGTCTTAGGTAGGTGCACTACAAAAAATACCTGAGTGAAGGCAAGAAGGACAAAAGTCCGATAGAGACATAGGACTCTCAAAAGACTTGTAAATGCTAGCAGCCATCTTGAATGCATAGTTTATAAGTTCCTTATAGTCCATGCTCGACAATCATGAGACTGAGTTGCCGCTTGATAGTTTGTAATGCATGTTGCCAATTTTTCTGTGAAGTCAACAAGAGACATATCTGGGGTCAGAGAAGTATTCTGGGACAACACTCATTTAAGGATGGACTTGCACTTGAATATTATATCAAGGCTCCTTCATTTAGGATTGGGAACTCTTACATTGCACTTTTTTATTTTTTAAACTACATCGTAGAAATGGGGGATGCACACCCTCTTCAAACACAATTCACCCTGTTTATTTGATCATTCGCCGATGCGTGCTCACTGGTGAAGTACCTTGCCCAAACGGCACTTGGATCCTAAATTACATCATTATTATTGGGGTGATATTCCACCCCAAAACCATGTCACCCCAAAAAATAATGATATTTTTTAAAGGACCCAGCCATTAGGATTACAAACTCTAATTTTTGCACTTTTATTTTGAACTCAATATTTCACATGCATTGTTTTTGCAGGGGGAGTCAGCAGAATCTCATCTTAAAATAACTTAATGTAGTTATTAGAATTTACAGCGCTAAGGCAATCATTTGAATGAGAATATCATTGATGGTGGTATAGATGAAATACACAATATGAATGCGTACTTTTCACATTTTTTATTAACTAGTTACATAAGACATATCTAGCCCCCTCTGTGGGTCCCCGTTGTTTCAGTAGTTTGCTACGATGGCACTGGAATATTGTCATTTGAGAGCCAGAGTCAGGAAGTTGCGAGCCCCCTGTCTCTTAGCAGAAATGACAATCCATAGCATAACCTCTTTGGAGAGGACCAGAATGCAAAGAGGGTTTACACCTCTTTTGCAAAGGAAAAGGACCCAGGGGAAGCGCTGTGCTGGTCCATCTGGGCCGTAGCTGGGGATTTTGGTTTTTGATCTCAGTCAATGTTCTTTCTAAAAAGAATTGCAATCGTATATTAATGGATAACGTATAATGTAGATTCTCTAACAGCATGTTAGAGATAATTCAAATACCATATGCCCTCACTTGTCAAGCACCGCTACCTCAGTTGACTGACACATCGACAGAGCTCAGAAGATGCACCTCTTTGCTGACACATCATCCCTTTCTCAGTATTACAACATCCACATAGCTTTTGCATTGCAGTTATTTACCAAACCTGTCATACATTGCTGTCTCAGTGCTGAAACATCCACAGAGGCCACACAAAGCATCTATTTCTAGACTTTTCTTGGCACTTTTGTCAAAATACTGAAAGGCTCACACAATGCACCTCGTTCCTGGCCAAAATGTACCACCATTTCTGTCATGTGACATGCATGTAGCTCTCACAAGCGTTGCTTAATTTGTGCTATTGTTTAATGGTGCTCAGCACTGGCACGTATGTCTTGACACCAGTACATAATTATAACAGTCTACCACATGGTGGGCCTGTCTATCTATTTGTAAACATCAGCAGAGGATTTAACAATACAAACTAAATACAACATAAGTTCAGCACCGCCAAGCCATTTCTGAATCTATGGATGGCCAGGAACAGCCCATTTTGTCCCGTTTGCATCGGCATGATGGTTAACAGGCAACATTGGTGCTCGCATTTGGCAGCTCTGGCAGGGAGAGTGGGTGGTGAATGCACCGGTGGCATCCAGAGAAATATATTGGCATTCATTTTCCCCCCCAAATTAAATAGTGCTCACAAGGGACCTCTTTCTGTACCAGTCATATACTTTTATCTGTGATCCGAATATTTAGACATTCACAAAACTCAGTGCACTGGCCCCACCGCTTTTTGTGACTATCACAGGACATGAGGAACAAAGAAAACGTCCCCACAGAAAATAAACTCAAAATGAAAAAGAACCCAAGTGTAGTTCACTTTTTTCTACCACTGACAGATTTTTCTTAAATTGTCTAGCATGTATACATAAGTAAGTGTTGTAAACAGATGTAAATCATAGAGAATGTTTTTTTTAAAAAAATACCATTTATTACAAATCAGCATTAAAAACAAATAAATGCAGTAAATATGCCCAAAACATCCAATTGTAAATGCTTTAAAAACAATTGAAAATCACAATTTATTAAAACAATGTATTAAAATAAAATTTTGATCACGAATATCACAGTTGTTCTTGTAGTCGACGCAGCGTTTCGGTGAATCGGTGATAACACCTTCTTCAGGACAAACAATTCTGTGTGTTGTTCAACACTCTCCTCACGTCTTCAATTACGAGGAGTACTTGGTCAGCTTCAGTCAGACAACTGGTATTTTTTAATAAACCATTTTCATTCCCTTAGTATGTCAGGAAAAACAGCCTTGATGAGGTTACCGGAGGGGGGCCACCGAATTATGAATAAGGACACCAAAGAGGTGAGTTCAATAGTTTTGTATATGCCTGCCACTGGATGCTTTCAATTTCGTCCGCGGCGACCACCTGATTTGTGGTTATGGTTAGTAATCAATCCAACCTTCAATTACTGGATCGGCCTCCTTGCTCCCCTCGCGGTCTCTCGGCGTCTTGTATCCAGGACGATCTGCCTAGTTTGTGACAAACTATTGAACTCACCTCTTTGGTGTCCTTATTCATAATTCGGTGGCCCCCCTCCGGTGCTCAAGGGAGCTTTAAGTTACAAAAAGGGGGTGGGGTCGCACACTACTCACACACCGGCGGAAGTTGCCCCTAAGGACTCTGGTCATTGTAGTAGAGTGTTCGCGATGCATCATCTTTCGATCTTGCTATCTTCGCTGTCTTCGCCATCCCTGGACACGTGTTTCGGGTTTTCAACCCTCGTCAGCAGGGATAGGCAGTGTTCTGGGGTCGCCGATGGCTGCCAATATCTGCCAACTTAAAGCTCCCTTGAGCAGCGGGCTGACGAGCCTGGGATCCCGCACCTACGCCCCCGAGTGGTACTATACCTGGCAGATATTGGCAGCCATCGGCGACCCCAGAACACTGCCTATCCCTGCTGACGAGGGTTGAAAACCCGAAACACGTGTCCAGGGATGGCGAAGACAGCGAAGATAGCAAGATCGAAAGATGATGCATCGCGAACACTCTACTACAATGACCAGAGTCCTTAGGGGCAACTTCCGCCGGTGTGTGAGTAGTGTGCGACCCCACCCCCTTTTTGTAACAGTTTTTCACTGCCTTTTCGTGCCGATGTTTCCAACACAAAAAGGCGGTCGGAAACTGTCTCTGGGGGCTCCCAGAAAGGCTGCGGAATGGCGGCCCTGGGGGCACATTGTTGATCCCTGCACCCGCTGGCAGGCACCTTGGAGTGCCGGCCACAGGGTGCTGGGATAAACTGCACCCCTGCTTTTCACAATGTAGGCATGCATTCCGCTCGGAATGCAGACTCCCGTTGTGAGGTATACTAGTGTGACCGAACAGGGTTTGGTCGCATCGTACTTGCAGGGCCGTAACCGATGACAGCAGGTCGGTCGGTTACGGCACCTGACCGATTTCGGACGGACCTGAGTTCATCCGACATCGGAATCGGGCCCTTAGTAGTGAGTTTGGAGGGAATGGCAGTTACTAATGGAAGGGCCCGAAGGGGGCTCAAGTAACAAGTGATGAAGGGGGAACGTGGAACGCTGGTGCAAGGGAAAATTAAACTACATGAAATCCGATGCCCACACCAAACACATTTGCACAGTCAGTCAAACAGTGTTGAGGGTCGTACTACTTCGAGCCACTGGAAATATGTGATTCTGCAATGCATCCTTGGAATTTTTTAAGCATAATTAATATTTGTGGTACTTGCCGTTAATGTATCCACCACCACCTGCATAATTAAAAAGAGATTTTTGCTCAAATGGATTCAAAAAAGTTTAAAAGTATGAATTAATGAGGTGAAACTATAACTAGATACTATTAATGTGTTCTAAAATAAATGACCAAGCTACAAAGTTACATTGCCACAGAAAAATGCATTATCTTACAGAGCATAATTTTTTGACTTGTCATGCCAAAGATTTTAGCTAACCGGTCCCATGATTTTTTGACTACCATTGACAGGAAAATTCAAATATTAATTTCAGTAACCCTCCCTTCCCCTAAATGACAGCTTCCAACCCACTCCACACCCTCCCCTAATTCATTATCAGTATAACAAATATTGATACTGGAGCTGGGGGCGAGTGGGTGTCGGATAAGGTTGACAGTAGGTCACTGTTTGGGTTCTGTTTAAGTTTGGGGTTGGATGTGGTAGGGAGTAATGGAAGGTCGAAGTCTGGCCCATGTATATGATAGCATTAGAAGAAACCTGGGAAGAAGGAATGGGAGAAGTGTAGCACGTGGTGTGATGAAGGCGGTAAGTATGGGCAGGCAACACCCTCTTCTACTCATTATGTGGCCAAGAAGCAGAGGCACAAGCACAGTAAATTGTTTCAAAAAGATCTGGGCAATGAAGGGATTGCTTGGCTTAAATGTCCGGGTTAGGAAGGAAGGCAGGACTACTGGGTTTAGACTCCGCCAGGCTTGACTTAGGGCTAAGGAGGAGTGGAGAAGTGTGGCTCAATGGTTACAGCAGGCAGACCTCGATGCAGAGCTCTGGCCAGGGACCAGGGTTTGATTCCTGCCCCGGCGGGTCTCGGGCTCATTAATTCCCCATACCGGATATTCTCGCCTCAGTGCCTATGCTGATCTTGGGTCCCACGCTGCAACTCTGGGCAATAGCTTGCTTAGTCTCCACAACGGCCCCAACAATGCGAGGGATGCCTGGTCTGCACCATGGGGGTGCCCAGGAGTGGACACTTCACAGGGAAAGCCAGGAAGGGTTCCCTTGCGGTATTCGTACAAGCGCCGGGAAACCCACTGCGGGTAGCTGTGCGCTATACAAGTACAAAAACATTTACATTTACAAGGAAGGTATACCTTGTTACGGTTAATAAATGCAGAAGTTGTTAAGAAAGGAAATTGTCACTCACTTCCCACTCCCCAGGTTCTATTCCTGGTCCTCCTCTTTCTCCTGAGCCCTGCAAAAAACACACTTATTTCCACTACTGTCACACTAAAGCGATCTAAAGGAAACCTGATCACAACGAAATGGAGGCTATGCAGTTACCAAGGAGTCATGGGGAAATCCTACTACCCTTAAGATCTCTGTTTCCTTTTCACTCCTGCCCGTCTTCCTTAGTACGCATTCCTATTTCGCAGGGGGCCTGCTGCTACCTTAAGTCAGGGGCGGCTCTAGGCTCATGGCGGCCCTGGGCAGGGAGCGTAGGTAGGGGGCCCCGGAAGAGGGCACCGGAAGAGGAGGCCCCGGAAGAGGAGGCCCCGGAAGAGGCACGAAGGCCAGTGAAGAGGGGGGGGGGTGGGTCAGGGTGTTTGGAAGTGGAACAGAGCCGGAGGCCACCAAAGCCCTGTCACTGGGGCCGCCACGCAAATATGTATCCATCCTCAGAGGATTATTATATTAAGGATATATATTGGCGTGGCAGCCCCTGGGGTTTGGCGGCCCTGTGCAGGTGCACAGCTTGCACATGCCTAAGGCCGGCCCTGCTTAAGTGAACTCCTCTCACCGTTCAAATCTATTTTTCAACCCCAATGCCTGGCATGTTGTGACATCCACTCCTGGCACCCTCCCTGCGGCTACACAGACTCGGGGCTGGCAGTAGAAATCACAGGCCCAAACTGTCTAGAGATACAAACTCTAGCAGCACCAACACATAGCAAACTCTCAACTAAGAGTGAGTAAGTTCAAGCGACTGTAATCACGAACTGCATCTACCATAATGCATCTGGGAAACTGGTATGAGTTAGCCAAGAGCACCACCCGACTGGGTAACTGAATGCTGACCCTTTCTTGACATGATGCGCATATCTAGCTGGCTCCTACCTGTTTTGGCGGATTCAGGGGCGGAGGGGAAGGTACTTTGGACTTATTATTAACAATTTAACTTCTGGTCCCCAGATGAGGGTGTTTGGAGATCCTGTGTCCTCACCAGCCTCCGAATGTAGGCGAGTGTATTTATTGCTACTAAAAATTAATTAAAAAAATGTGTTCCCAAAGTTGTTTTTGTCCAAAATACGAATGCCATTTTTACTAATTACATATATGATTTTAGCCCTAGGACATGTTAGCTGTTTATTGAACATCACCTAAACCAAAAGCCGCGCACCACTTAGAACCGATGACGCATCAACTGCAATCTGCAAAGCTCAGGAGAGATCATTTGACTACATTAATCACCTTCTCGTTAACATGCTCTCCGGATGACTCAACCCTGCACGCGCATCTGGAACCTGACATATTTTACATCCTTTTCCGCACTGCCTTCGTTTGAGTAGTTTGGAAATTAAGCTTCATCTGCAACAAGGTTCATGTTTTATGCCACCTTTCCTTCTAAAAATAGCTTTTTATTTTTGGAACAGAGGTTGCATACTGCTTCCTCTCTCAAAATGGCGTCTGCCCTTCAAAAATGGCAGTGCATTCTAAATGTGGACTTTCGTAGCACCCATTCAAATTTTAAACGAGGTTTGCATTTTTGATTGTAAAATGCTATGTGGTACTGCAATAAACAGTATCCCTCCTCCACTCCTGAGTGGAAATAAACCTATATATTTCATATTCCCTTGAGGCTGAGATACAGTAACTGTATGTCTGGGGATGGGATACAATAACTAAATGCTTGTCCTATTTTGGTTCATTTTGTTTTTTACCTGTAGTTTCTAATTTGCATCAGCAGAAATCGAAGTAAAACAGGAGTGTGAGAATTCGGGGAGTTGGGTTACTGAGGTGTGAGCCCTGGTCAAGCAACAGCCACAATTCCTTGCAGGATCAACTACAAAAAGTCACTAAATTAACCTGTGCGTAACCCTGGGGAGCTTGGCACAAAAAGCAGTCAGGCTTAACTTAGAGGTTATGTGTAAAGTATTTATGCAGCACACAAACAGAAATAAAGTGGGAACACAACACAAAAAATTCCACACCAATTTAGAAAAATAGAGTACATTATAATACATTATTTGACACCTAAACATCGAAAACCCAATTAGGAGAACCAGAGTTATGATTTTTTCACATTTTTGTGAAAAGCAACAACTATGGATATCTGGTGGTGGTGGGACAGGTCTAAGCCTCAAGTTCAGTGTGACCTCAATGGAGCGCAGATCAGCTACATTCACCAGATTAGTCCAGCCAAATGTTTACCTTCTCAAATTTGTGCAGAGTCCTGTTCGCAAGGGGAGGAGGCCTTGAGGAGTAGGGGAAGTGCTGAGCAAGGCAGCCGGAGTAACGTGAAGAGCAGGAGTCGCAGTTGGCATTGCTGGAACTTCGTGTAGGCGTCCCTATGAAAGTCAATGCTATAGCAGAAAAAGGCAGCTGCTAGAACTTTGCATTGATTGGCAGCACGGGAGAAGTGATTTCGACCCGAGCTGGCCTGTTTGCAGTCAAAAAAGCCTGAAAAGTTCAATAAAGCTCTCTGAGGCTGCACCAAAGATCCAAGACCTGAGAGTCACCACTTGGGTGTCAGGAACTCACTTCAGCTGGGTCAAGGTGTTGGTGCAGATTGTTAGGGAACCCTTTATGTCCCTGAGGCTCTAATCAGCAGGCCAGCAGACTAGCCCTTGTAGTCATTCCGGTAGCCTGGGTTCAAGATGATCAATCAGTGAAGTAGTGTGGCTCACTGGTTAGAGGCGGCAGACCCGAGAGCAGAGGACGGCCCGGGACCAGGGTTCGATTCCCGGCGCGGCAGATTTCTGGACCAGGGTCAGCGGACTCGATAATTCTCTCGCCTCGGTGCCCACTCTGATCAGCGATCACACTCGGCAACTCTGGGCATTAGCTTGCCTCATCTTCACTAACGGCCCCACCAGACCGCTGGGGATGCCTGGTCTCACCCTGGAGATACCCATTAAGGGACCATCTCTCAGGGAAGCCAGGAAGGGTTTCACAGCGGTCGAAGCCCCTTGGGACCCTACGGGTAAGTAGTGCGCTATATAAATGCCAATACATTTACATTTACATTTACAATCAATCAATCAATCACAGCATTTGTATAGCGCACTACTCACCCGGAGGGTCTTAAGGCGCTAGGGGAGGGGGGGTCCGCTACTGCTCGAACAGCCAAGTCTTGAGCTGCTTCCTGAAGGCGAGGTAGTCCTGGGTCAGGTGGGTCGGGAGGGAGTTCCAAGTCTTGGCGGCCAGGTAGGAGAAGGACCTTCCTCCTGTGGTGGCTCTTCGGATCCGGGGGACAGCGGCGAGTGCGTGGTCAGTCGATCGAAGTTGGCGTGTGGGAGCGTAGAAGTTGAGGCGGCTGTTAGGTATCCTGGGCCTTGGTTGTGTAGGGCCTTGTGTGCGTGGGTGAGGAGACGGATGGTGATTCTCTTGTTGACCGGGAGCCAGTGCAGATCTATCAGGTGTCCGGAGATGTGGCTGCGATGGGGGATGTCCAGGATGAGTCGTGCTGAGGCGTTCTGGATCCCCTGGAGTCTCTTCTGGAGTTTGGCGGTGGTTCCGGCGTAGAGAGAGTTGCCGTAGTCCAGACGGCTGGTGACGAGGGCCTGGGTGACCATCTTCCTAGTCTTGGTGGGGATCCACCGGAAGATCTTGCGTAGCATGCGCAGGATGTTGAAGCATGACGAGGAGACGGCGTTGACTTGTCTGGTCATGGAGAGAGAGGAGTCCAGGATGAAGCCCAGGTTGCGTGAGTGGTCTGTTGGTTTGGGTGCGCTGCCGAGGGCGGGGGGCCACCAGGAGTCGTCCCAGGCGGAGGGTGAAGATCCCAGGATGAGGACTTTCGTCTTGTCCGAGTTCAGTTTCAGGCGGCTATTCATCATCCACTTGGCTACGTCTGTCATCCCTTCGTGTAGGTTGGCTCTGGCGGTGGCGGGGTCGTTGGTGAGGGAGAGGATCAGCTGGGTGTCGTCGGCGTAGGAGATGATGTTGAGGTTGTGTTGGCGTGCGATGGCTGCGAGGGGGCTCATGTAGACGTGGAAGAGGGTTGGGCTGAGCGAGGAGCCTTGAGGAACGCCGCAGATGACTTCGGTGGCTTCTGATCTGAACGGGGGGAGGCGGACTCTCTGTGTCCTTCCGGCGAGGAACGAGGTGATCCATTCCAGTGCCTTCTCCTGGATTCCGACGTTGCTGAGGCGCTGCACTAGGGTTCGGTGGCAGACCGCGTCGAAGGCCGCGGAGAGGTCTAGGAGGATGATGGCCGCTGTTTCTCCGTTGTCGAGCAGGGCTCGGATGTCATCGGTAGCTGCGATCAGGGCGGTCTCGGTGCTGTGGTTGGCCCGGAAGCCAGACTGCGAGAGGTCGAGGGATCCGTTCGACTCGAGGAAGGCGGCCAGCTGCTTCTCGACGGTCTTCTCGATGATGATGGTGCAGTATCCAGTTCTTCTTCTTTTGGAAAGGATTTTGAGAGAGATCCCTTAGTGCCAGGGGAATAGGGTACTGTTCCACAGTATGATCACGTTTTCCCTTGGCTGAGTTAAATGAGAACTAAAGCCCAAATACTAGTCTTGGACACAAGCAAACAGAAGTACAATCATAAACATAAAACCTTTCTTTGTATAAAACTATATCGTATTTTATTAAAACAATTATCAATTCAGGGCAACATACACAAAAAAAATTCAAAATAGAGTTTTGAAAAAACTACACATAACTCATAAAAACATCACCACATAATTATACTAAAATTCATGCACAAAATATATGTACACAGCATTAATAAAACAATTTTTCGTCAAATGAAGACCTACTCAAATTAATATAGAAATGAAAAATGGGGGAGAGAAGAGAAACAAATACAGACATTCACAATTTGTCATTCAATATTGCACATTAGTTTCCGCATTTAACTCAACTCCAGACTCGACTTGTTTTCGTTGTTCTTGGGGCGAGTTCGGTTGTTTAATTGTGCACAAGTATGCGTCGACGCGTTTCGATGGACTTGTTAGATGTGTGCCATCTTTGTCAAGACTTCTATATATTGTTTTGTACTCTCCTGTGTTGGCACTGGATGGTTGCCTTTGTACAGAAATCCTGTTGGCAAATATATTTGAATAAATGTATGGCATGGAATTACATATTGTCTTCATTTAGTACACTTTGTTCATCCTGCCTCTCATTTTTCTTGCTATTATTGTGGGCATATGCCGTTATACTACACATTTGCAGCTAAAAGGTTTTAAAACATTTGTCCGCCCAACCTTATAGTCTAACAGCATTACATGATCTGTGCACATGATTCGGTTTAGATGTTCATTTTAGTCACACCCTCCGGTCCTACCAATATGTGGGCTTCTGTTCTTAAATTTCCCTTGTTATTCCACATAAATACCGCCATGATTATTCAATGACGGGGGGCGGAAAGGAAACCCCACCTTGGTAGTGTCTCACCCTTTTCTCCCAACTAGTAAAGCGTTAAGGGGAGCGGTAGTTTACCTTAGAACATGCTTGTTTTATAGTTCACTGCTTTGTACATCTTGATTTTAGAAATTTTGCTCATATTCTTCACTCAGTTTTTTGCCTGGTCTAAAATAAATGTTATAAGAAGGATGTGAGCCATAATATTATCCCATTATCCCATGGCTAATTTTAAACTAATTAAGGTCTGTTGTTACCTGTCAATAGTATCTCCCCCGATATTAGTCGACAACCATATATTCTTTATATTTGGTCAGGGGATGTAAAAGAGTCGAGGCGGGTGTCTCACACCTACGAAATAGACAGAAGTAATATTCACGTAGGTTATATTAGTTCGTGGACCTACTTTGAGAGCTCCTTTAAACTTTAAGGTCATTTGGACAAAATACCTCAATTGTTGTTGTCCTGTGCGTGGTGCTTGCGTTACACTCCGCTAACCCCTCGCTGTGTGATGAGGTTCCAACTTGCACGTTGTGGCCTGGAATATAGGTTGATTGTTGGTATATTTTTTGTTTAAGGTTCTCTATTTTGTTAGACTATTTAACTCGGGACTAACAATTCATTATCCCTTACCTAGTGGTAGCTGTAAGCGAGTCTTGGGATCGGGTGGTTTGGAAACTGGCGCCGTGTTTCTTAGCCAAATTCAACTGGCGTTCCTTTAGAGGATAAAATGTGAAAGTGCCATTAGTTCACTCTCCCCCACTTAAGCTGTTCTATAAACCCTCCCGGGGTAGTAACTCCTTGCCTAGAGCCCGGCTGATCCTTAAGTTCCATCCGTCCGTGTTACATCCGTCCTCCTCGCGGTCTTCCGAAAAAGTGTTAATTTTAGTGGGCGGTTGCGGGTCTTTTTAAACTCTGCTTGGGGCATATTATTGGCCAGTATCTAATTTGTAACAGCTGAGTCCTTTTGCATCTAAACGGGATCGTTGTTGTGCCTGCCGGAACGCGTTCTAGGTGGCTTCCGCATTCCGCGCCTCGTTTTGAGTTTATGCACGCCTCGTTCTAAACTCATTTCTGCGTGCTTCAAACCTCGTTCTGGGAAGATATTCGTATCTACTTTATTGAACATATCAGCTATCAGCCCTATTTCCAACGAGGTCGTATTATACCGTATGGAGCATTTATGGGATACTAGTTTTAATGAATACTTGATTTCTGTTATACCCCATATATCATTTTTAGTTGTCATTATTGGAGTTATATTTATCCCTACAGTGTATTTTGCAGGTTCTTGTTTATCTTACAGGTTTGATATTATTTTAGTCCATTCTTCCCTAGAATTGAGGCCCTTGTCAATGGTATCAAGATGGCATATAAACCATTGTTTTCGTTTTTTTATTTTGGCCTCAATGCTACCACCTCGTCTGCTTACAGTTATTTTTTCAAGAATGTACCATGTAAATTCTTCACAGACATGTTTATTTTCCTGATAGTGCTGTGTTAGTGGTGCATTCTCTTTCCTATTTTTAATCGCTGACTTGTGTTCTAACAGTCTGATCCGTTGTTCCCTGCCCGTCTCACCTACGTAGCCTAAGCCACAAGGACAGACAAGCAGGTACACCACGTTTTTGCTTCTGCAATTGTTCAGACTTCTGGGTACTAGTGTTTTATTGTTGAAGACGAGTTTCTTGGTGACAATGCAATTAGGGCAAATTGCGCAGGACCGGCATTTGTGGTTCCCAGTTGCCTTTGCATTGTTTCTTAAGGTTGTTTGGACAGTGTCACCAGGGTTTTTGTATGTTCTCACTAGGCTGTTTTTAATAGTTTTGTTCCTCCGGAATGAGAACAGTGGTTTGGGTAATGGAACAGTCAAGCCACTATTGATAACCTTCCAATTCCGGTATACAATATTTTTAATTTTATTACTTAAGTTAGAGTACTGGCTTACAAAGACAATCCTGTCTTGAGCTTTATTGGCCTTCTTTTTATTTATGTCTAACAATTGGTCCCGGTCATAAAATCTGGCACGTTTTAATGATTGTTTGATTAGTTTTTTGGGGTATCCCCTCTCCTGAAGTTTCATTTCCATGGTTTCTGCATGTTTATAAAAATCGGTTATATTTGTACAGTTACGTCGTAAGCGTAAAAATTTCCCAAAGGGGATATTGTTTTTCTGGGCTTTCGGGTGGTTGCTTTTATACTGTAAGAGAGTATTTTTGTCGGTCGGTTTCGTGTATAATTCTACTTCTAGTTGACCGTTGCTCTCTTTGATTTTAATGTCCAAAAAATTTACACTGCTGTCACTGTAATTTGCCGTGAATTTCAAATTTCTGTCTCCTAAGTTTAACCATTCTAGAAATGACTCAAGGTCCTCACTGGCACCATTCCAGACGAAAATGATATTGTCAATGAAACGATGCCAGTGGGACACATTTTCAAAAAACGGCGCCAACTCATTATATATATGTTTGAGTTCAAAATGGCTGACATATAAACAGGCCAAGCTGGGGGCACATTTGGCCCCCATGCTGGTCCCTTTCACTTGCTTGAACAGCTCTTCTTTAAATAGGAAAATATTATTTTTCAGCACTAACTCAACGCAGCCTAGGATGAAGTCCTTATTGCCTCCCTTTAGGTCTTCGTGTTCCAAGATTGAGGCCAAAACCTCAATCGTGTCCTTCTGGGGTATATGCGTGTACAGAGCTTCGATATCCAAGGTGACCAGAAACTGGGTCACCTTGTCGAAGCTCTGCCCCTCGAATACCGCGATGGCATGCGCTGTGTCTCTCAGATATGACTGCTGCGTCTGGACAATAGGACGCAGAAAGAAGTCCGCATACTTACTAAGCGGCTCCAATATAGAGCCCAGGCTGCGCACAATGGGCCGCATCGGAGGGTCGTTCACATCTTTATGGATTTTCAGCAATCCATATATTGCCGGTGTGATTGGATTGTTGTTAAACAAGAATCTGTACTCGTCTTCACAAATTAAATCATTTTCTCTTCCAAAATTTAAGAATGTGGATAATCTCTTTTGAGTTTGGTAAGCACATTATTCGCAACTGGGATATAATGTGCCCTCACATTCAAAAGGGTTCTCATTCGTAAGTTATAATCGTCACTGTTGAGGACTACCACCCCTCCGCCTTTGTCGGCAGGTTTGATCGTTATTAGGTCATTTTCTTGTAATGATTTTAAGGCTGCCCTTTGGCATTTGGGTAGGTTGTTGCATTGTCCCGGTGTGTTATTTAAGATGTTCTTTATTTCAATTTCTACTATTCTTTCGAATAATTCCACATTCTTATGTATTTGATTTAGACTCGGTGTGAAGACCGATTTGGGTTTCAGACCTGTCACATTTGGTTTAGGTTCATATTCTTTGTCAGAAAAGAATCTATTAAGTCTGATTTTTCTAAAGAAACTTCTTGAGTCTTTTTCCAATTCAAATTTATTTGGGTAGGCTGTTGGTGCAAAACTAAAACCTAGTCTAAGTACTTATCCTGTAAAGGAACGCCAGTTGAATTTGGCTAAGAAACACGGCGCCTGTTTCCAAACCACCCGATCCCAAGACTCGCTTACAGCTACCACTAGGTAAGGGATAATGAATTGTTAGTCCCGAGTTAAATAGTCTAACAAAATAGAGAACCTTAAACAAAAAATATACCAACAATCAACCTATATTCCAGGCCACAACGTGCAAGTTGGAACCTCATCACACAGCGAGGGGTTAGCGGAGTGTAACGCAAGCACCACGCACAGGACAACAACAATTGAGGTATTTTGTCCAAATGACCTAAAAGTTTAAAGGAGCTCTCAAAGTAGGTCCACGAACTAATATAACCTACGTGAATATTACTTCTGTCTATTTCGTAGGTGTGAGACACCCGCCTCGACTCTTTTACATCCTCTGACCAAATATAAAGAATATATGGTTGTCGACTAATATCGGGGGAGATACTATTGACAGGTAACAACAGACCTTAATTAGTTTAAAATTAGCCATGGGTTAATGGGATAATATTATGGCTCACATCCTTCTTATAACATTTATTCTAGACCAGGCAAAAAACTGAGTGAAGAATATGAGCAAAATTTCTCAAATCAAGATGTACAAAGCAGTGAACTATAAAACAAGCATGCTCTAAGGTAAACTACCGCTCCCCTTAACGCTTTACTAGTTGGGAGAAAAGGGTGGGACACTACCAAGGTGGGGTTTCCTTTCCGCCCCCCTCCCCGTCATTGAATAATCATGGCGGTATTTATGTGGAATAACAAGGGAAATTTAAGAACAGAAGCCCACATATTGGTAGGACCAGAGGGTGTGACTAAAATGAACATCTAAACCGAATCATGTGCACAGATCATGTAATGCTGTTAGACTATAAGGTTGGGCGGACAAATGTTTTAGAACCTTTTAGCTGCAAATGTGTAGTATAACGGCATACGCCCACAATAATAGCAAGAAAAATGAGAGGCAGGATGAACAAAGTGTATTAAATGAAGACAATATGTAATTCCATGCCATACATTTATTCAAATATATTTGCCAACAGGATTTCTGTACAAAGGCAACCATCCAGTGCCAACACAGGAGAGTACAAAACAATATATAGAAGTCTTGACAAAGATGGCACACATCTAACAAGTCCATCGAAACGCGTCAACGCATACTTGTGCACAATTAAAAAACCGAACTCGCCCCAAGAACAACGAAAACAAGTCGAGTCTGGGGTTGAGTTAAATGCGGAAACTAATGTGCAATATTGAATGACAAATTGTGAATGTCTGTATTTGTTTCTCTTCTCTCCCCCATTTTTCATTTCTATATTAATTTGAGTAGGTCTTCCTTTGACGAAAAATTGTTTTATTAATGCTGTGTACATATATTTTGTGATGAATTTTAGTATAATTATGTGGTGATGTTTTTATGAGTTATGTGTTGAGTTTTTTCAAAACTCTATTAACTCTATTTTTAAAAAAAAAATTGTGTATGTGGCCCTGAATTGATAATTGTTTTAATAAAATACGATATAGTTTTATACAAAGAAAGGTGTTATGTTTATGATTGTACTTCTATTTGCTTGTGTCCAAGACTAGTATTTGGGCTTTAGTTCTCATTTAACTCAGCCAAGGGAAAACGTGAACATACTCCAGTTCTTCTTCCCCAGGCAAGAGAGCTGCAGGGCAGGAAGGCAGCAATTCAGCAAAGGAGCAGCAGGTCATCAGGCCAGCAGAGGGACAGTCCTTTCATCAGCACACCAGTCCTTCCTGGTAGAGTATCCACAGGTCCAGAAGTGTACTGAAAGGTTGGGGTTGAAGGGCCTACTTTTATATCTTGGTGCCCTACTTCTGGGAGGTGGAAGACGTTTCTAGACAGTGGCTTTGAAGTGCATGGAATTTCCCTACTCCCCTGCCATGGCTCCAAGCTAGATGCAGTGACAATGTGGAAATGACAGGCCCTTTGTGTGAGGGCACTCCCTATATAGTTGCAAGTGGCACTGTGCTTTACCTGACTTTACCATTAAATGGGACTTTTTATTACAATTCCAAAAACACAAAACATGATATAACTAGCTGCTCCCAAATGGAAATTACAGCTTATTACATTTAATAAGAAATCCACAATGTTATCCTATGGAAGGGGCAGGCATCACAGTAGTAAAAAACCACCAGGACATGTAAAACATAAAAGTGCATGTCCAGGCTTTTAATCACACAGCAGCCTGCCCTATGGGCTACCTGGGGCCTAACTTAGGGTTACATATGTAATAAAAGGGAAGTGTAAGGCTTGGTAAGGGGATTTTCTTGCCAAGTTGACATGGCAGTTTGAAATTGCATTCAGGCTGCAGTAGCAGGCCTGGAACGTGTTTTATGGTGCTACTTACGTGGGTAGCACAATAAGTGCTGCAGGCCCACTTGTAGCATTTAATTTACAAGCCCTGGGTATATGGTATACCACTCTACAAGGGACTATGAAATATCCCATTTTGTATAGATCAATTTAATCATGTTGTAGGAAGTAAGCACAAGCATTTTAGCACGTGTTAGCAGTGGTAAAGTGTGCAGAGTCCTAAGGCCAACAAAAACGGTTCCAGCTAAAAGTGGAGGGAAAAAGTCAAAAAGTTTAAGGGTGACCCTGCAGAGACTGCCAGATTCAACAACGAGTATTTTTCTGCCTCAAAAAACACTGATTACAATGAGGACCTAATTATGCTGCTGTGTTGACAAAATTAAGTGGCAAAAGCAGACAAATTATGCAGCATAATGTGGCACATTTTGTTATAGTATTACTTCATTATGTTGTCATGTTTACTTATGTTCACACTATCTGGGCAGTGATTTCACCTCATTAGCACCTGTTAAACAACAAAATACAGCAATAAGAAACTGACAGCTGATCAGCCAACTTTTGTGTGGGGGTTTCTACTGTGCGGGAATACATATTGCTAAGTATTTACTAACTTTTGATTTGTCTAAGCTAGAAACAAATATTGTTAATTGTTAAAATCAGCAGATTGTAAAGCAGATTATGGATTAGGTGGCAGAAGTGGCCAATTCATAATTATGCGAAGACGCCATAGATTCACATAATTCAACTGACCCTACTTATAGTGGATTACTGATAGAGTAGGGGTAATTGATATGAAGTGGGCAACCAATCAGTGTCAACAATATTGGTTTGATCAGAAATACTAAAGCAACTGTTACATTTATCCCAGAGTATATATAGAGCTAGTATGTGGAATATGAAATGCTAATTACAACCCTAAGAAGGATGAAGCGGCAGATGGAATGACCTCCGCTCCACCTCAGACATATAGCATTGTTCTCCATCTTCTCAGAAAACCTCAAAACCTGGCTCTTTGACAGACCCCCTCCTTAATGGACTGGAACCTGCGACCCCCCCCCCCCCAGCACCTTGAGACCCTTACGGGTGAGTAGTCCCGCTTAACAAACACTTGATTGATTGATTGATTGATTGATGAAGCAGCAATTTAAAAACTTCATAAAGGATCATCTGAACATTAGTGTCCATGTTGGAGATAGCCTATTAAGAGAGTGGGATTGTTTTTCCAGTTTATAAAACCTGTCCTACAAATGTAGTTATAGGCTCCTAGTAATGCTGAGCCCACTTACGAAAACCTTTGCTAGGATATTGCTGAAAAAGTAGAGCAGAAGTAACTGATATTATCGCATTTACTCAAACTGGAATTTGCAAGAACATATGACTGAACGCAGTAATACAGGCCTGATTTATATCTGTGAAGAATGTATACTCTGTCGCAACTGTGACAGAGTATTCATACCGCCAAGATAAAAGACTGCCCCCCTGATTTAGGTGTGGGCAGACCACAGGTTTAATCACGGCGGAAAGTACCCCGTCTCCACTGTGATTAAACCCCTTCGAACAGGCCTAATTCTACCCTCTTGATTCAGATGGGTGGAATTAGAGGTCAGTTTTCACTGCCGTTCACTGCCAAGAAAACCCTGGCCGTAAGAAGCAATGAAAACTGCTAAATTCTCCCCTTGCCATGGGAGAGGACTTCCATGGTGAGGGCAGTATTTTATTTTTCATTTTCAAAAACAAAATACCCCTTCAGGAATATCTTTTTCAAAAATAAAAAAAACAGTTTGGTGCAGGGCTCCGACATGTTGACAGAACCACTATGACGGTGGTACCGCTATGACGGTGGTACCTGCCAATGCTTTAAGAAATGACTGCCTGCTTGGCAGTCATTTCTCAATGTGGCAGGCAGCACCTCCGTCAGGGCAAAGGAGTCATTTACTCCATCACCCCAACAGAGAAACAGACCACCCGCCAACATCTAAATTAGGCCTGATGTCTTTTACTATTACTAGAACCTTAGGAGTCATTCCGTACTGTTACACTCTGTTTGAAGATTCTTCAACAGCTTTTACCCCTGCGGCTGGAACCCATTTGTAAGAAAAGCTATTAAAAATAGGGGCGTCCAAGAGCATGTTGTGATTTTGAGTAGGGCTCCTAGTTTACTTTTAGTCTTTTATGACAATTACGTCTGCATGTATCCATATATATTTTTAGCCACTTTAACTGTCAAGTCAAGTCAAGTCAAAGAATTTATATAGCGCACTACATACCCGGAGGGTTTCAAGGCGCTTAGGAAGGGGGAGGAGGATTACTTGTCAAATATCCACGTTTTGAGTTGCTTTCTGAATGCTAGGTGGTTCTGGGTAAGGCGAAGGTTAGCGGGGAGTGAGTTCCATGTTTTAGCAGCCAGGTATGAAAAGGATCTGCCTCCCATGGTGGTCTTGTTGATGCGAGGTACAGTGGCGAGGGCTTGGCTGGAAGAACGTAGTTGGCGGGAGGGGGTGTAGAAGGACAGTCGTGAGTTGAGGCATTCTGGACCGATGTCGTAGAGTGATTTGTGTGCGTGGGTAAGCAGTCGGAAAGTGATCCTCTTATTGACGGGTAGCCAGTGGAGGTCTTTAAGGTGACCAGAGATGTGTTCGTTGCGTGGGATGTCTAATATGAGTCTTGCTGAGGCGTTTTGGATTCGTTGGAGTTTCTTCTGGAGTTTTGCGGTAGTACCTGCGTAGAGGGTGTTTCCGTAGTCGAGTCGGCTCGTGACCAGAGCGTGGGTGACTGTTTTCCTAGTTTCGGTGGGGATCCAGCGAAATGTTTTTCTGAGCATGCGAAGAATGTTGAAGCAGGAGGAGGATACGGCGCTGACTTGTCTGTTCATTGAGAGTGAAGAATCCAGGATGACGCCTAGGTTCCGTGCGTGGTCTGTCGCGATGGGTGCTTTTCCGAGGGCTTCCGGCCACCAGGAGTCGTCCCATGCAGAGGGGGATGTACCTAAGATGAGGACTTCTGTTTTGTCTGAGTTAAGTTTCAGACGGCTTTGTTTCATCCATTCGGCAACTTCTTTCATTCCTTCGTGTAGGTTAGTTTTGGTGGTGCTGGGGTCATTGGTGAGGGAAAGGATCAGTTGAGTGTCATCCGCGTACGAGATGATGTTGAGGTTGTGTTGGCGTGCTATGGCCGCGAGGGGGCTCATGTATACGTT
The DNA here is from genome assembly GCF_964263255.1 of Lissotriton vulgaris. NCBI lineage: Eukaryota > Metazoa > Chordata > Amphibia > Caudata > Salamandridae > Lissotriton > Lissotriton vulgaris. Next base: position 749,694,980 of record NC_141699.1, on the reverse strand, counting down.
GAAGAGGGTGGGACTGAGTGAGGATCCTTGTGGTACGCCGCAGATGACTTCAGAGGCCTCGGACTTGAATGGTGGAAGGCGGACTCTCTGTGTTCTTCCGGTGAGGAACGAGGTGATCCATTCAAGTGCTTTTCCTTGGATTCCGATGTTATTGAGGCGCTGTAAAAGGGTGCTGTGGCAGACTGTGTCGAATGCTGCAGAGAGGTCAAGGAGGATGAGGGCGACTGTGTCTCCGTTGTCTAGTAGAGTTCGAATGTCGTCTGTTGCTGCGATGAGGGCGGTCTCAGTGCTGTGTTTTGCTCGGAAGCCAGATTGTGAGGGGTCGAGGGATTTGTTGGCTTCGAGGAAGGCGGCGAGCTGGTTGTTGACAGCTTTCTCGATGACTTTGGCCGTGAATGGAAGAAGCGAGATGGGGCGGTAATTTTTGAGTTCGGTGGGGTCCGCTGTGGGTTTTTTCAGAAGGGCGGTGAGTTCAGCGTGTTTCCAGTCTTCCGGGAAGGTGGCGGAGTTGAAGGAGCAGTTGATGACGTCTCGGAGGTGCGGTGCTATGACGGAGTCTGCTTTGTTGAAGATGTGGTGAGGACATGGGTCTGTGGGGGATCCTGAGTGGATGGAATTCATCAAGCGGATGGTGTCCTCAGTGGAGATTGGGTTCCAGTTGTTAAGGGTGTTCACGGGGGGAAGATGATCAGCAAGTGGTTGGGTGGGTTGGTTTCCGGGTTGGTTGTCAAAGCTGTTGTGGATGTCTGCAATCTTGTTGTGGAAAAATGAGGCTAGGGAGTCGCAGAGGGTTTGAGAGGGGGTGATGTCGTTGGAGTTGGCCGAGGGATTTGAAAATTCCTTGACGATGTTGAAAAGTTCCTTGCTGTTGTGAGCGTTGATGTCAAGTCGATCCTTGAATGCTGTTTTCTTTGCTTTACGGATTAGTTGGTGGTGAGTGCGGGTGGCGTTTTTGAAGGCGTCCTTGGTGCTGGTGGTTGGGTCTTTTTTCCAGGCCTTTTCAAGGGAGCGGCAGAGTTTCTTGGACTTCTTGAGATCATCGTTGAACCATGAGGCCTTCTTGCTGCCAGGTTTGTTTTGACGTTTTTTCAGTGGTGCCAAGGTGTCAGCGGTGTTGGATAGCCATAGGGTGAGGTTGGCGGCGGCTTCGTTAGCGTTAGAAGAGAGGGCTGGGGTGTTTAGAAGGAGCGATGCGGAGATTTGGTCCGTGGTGATTTTGTTCCAGTTCCTTTGCAGGGTGGGTTGGAGGTGGATGTTGGGTTTTGGTTTGTTGTAGGTGAAGTGAACGCAGCTGTGGTCAGTCCAGAGGAGGTCCGTGGTGTGGCTGAAGGAGACATGGTTGCTGGATGTGAAGATGGGGTCGAGTGTGTGACCTGCGATGTGGGTGTGGGAAGTGACTAGTTGTTTAAGTCCGAGGTTGGCGAGGTTGTCCACGAGGGTGGCGGTGTTGCGGTCGTTGATCTTTTCAAGGTGAAAGTTGAGGTCTCCCAGAAGGATGTAGTCTTTGGAGGGGAGCGCGTGTGGGGTGATGAAGTCCGTGATGTCTTCACTGAATTTTGCGCGGGGTCCTGGTGGTCTGTAGAGGAGGGTGCCTCTGAGTGTGGTTTTGGGGTCGATGTGGATCTGGAAGGGAAGGTGTTCGGAGTTGGCGAGGTTGGTGTCAGAGCTGGTTGAGATGCGGATTGATTTCTTATGGACGATAGCGATTCCTCCTCCTGTGTGGCTGGTACGGTCTTTGCGAGTGATCTTATAGTCTTCCGGGATGGCAATGGTGATGTCTGGTGCGGAGGAAGCATTCATCCATGTTTCCGTAAGGAAGGCGATGTCCGGAGAAGTGGTGTCTAGTAGATTCCATAGGTCAATGGCGTGCCTGTGGACTGATCGGGTGTTGAGAAGGATGCATTGTAGGTGGTTGGGGTCGGGAGTCTGTGGTGTGGTCGTAGTGGCGATGTTGTCGGTGCCGCTGAATTTGCAGGAGAAGCAGGAGAAAGGTCCATGGGTTTGTCCAGGGGCGGCTTGGACGCAGTTGGGGGCGCGACCGGGGTTAAGGGCTAGGAGGGTGGCGGCATCGTAGGTAATGCGGGAGGGCTGGGCAGCGCGAGGGGCAGGGGGTCTGGCGCTGGGCGCGGTCCAGGCGCGGACGGGCATAGACGGGCTTACCTTTGGCGCACCTTCGGCGCGAATGGGGCGCTTCCGCTGCGCGTGGACGCTGCGCGTGGAGGCATTGGCCATAAATGGATGGTGGAGGGGGCGGAGCGTGGGAGGGTCAGCAGTGAGGCGGGGTCTAGGTGCAGGGAGGGTCTGGGACGGGCCAAGGGGTCAGAGCAAAATGGCTGCAGGGTAAACAAATGTGCGTAGGTCAATTATCTCGAGCGCTGCAAACCTCGGTGTGCACCGCAGTGAAAGCGCTAGTGGTGAAAGTGAATGCCAAGTAGCGTTATCGAGCGCTGCCCCCAGAGTTACAGATTTCCAAAGTGAGTTGTATTATTACACGAGCGCTGCACAGGCTTAACAGAACAACACAATGCTAATGATGTAACACAGGCGCGTGGATCACGAGCGCTACACAAGGCTGAGCAAATACAGACAATGCTAATGATGTTACACGAGCGCTACGCAAGGCTGAGCAAATACAGACAATGCTAATGATGTTACACGAGCGCTACACAAGGCAGATAAAAGAAATTAAACAGTGCGGCAGGTTAATTAGCAGTAATGAGAGCGCTGCACAAAGCTGATGCAAGAAATGAACAGTGCGGCGAGTTGATAAGCAGTAGGTCAACAATACCAACAGGAGAGGGAGGTGAGGGGAGCAGCCGTTTCTGCGCAGAGCAGGATGGCTACAGCTCTCCACGAGGGCAAGCGTAGGCTCTACCTCTGTGGGTGGGAGGGTCAGCAGTGAGGCGGGGTCTAGGTGCAGGGAGGGTCTGGGACGGGCCAAGGGGTCAGAGCAAAATGGCTGCAGGGTAAACAAATGTGCGTAGGTCAATTATCTCGAGCGCTGCAAACCTCGGTGTGCACCGCAGTGAAAGCGCTAGTGGTGAAAGTGAATGCCAAGTAGCGTTATCGAGCGCTGCCCCCAGAGTTACAGATTTCCAAAGTGAGTTGTATTATTACACGAGCGCTGCACAGGCTTAACAGAACAACACAATGCTAATTCATTCATGTTTATTTTGTGCACAGGGAAAAGAAGGTGCTACAGCTTGTGTCTTTCCATATTCATTTTAACAGACAATCCACACTTGCACTTGGTTGTTACAGAGTTACATATATTTATATGTGCACAAAATGAAGAAACTCCATACTCATCTAAAAACCTTAAAATAATAGGAAAATCATTTCAAGAGTCAATGAAAATAGTGAGACTCTTTCTGATTTTTCATAGAATGAAAGCCGCTGATATCCCGCTCATGATTGGCAGATGTTGTTCACCTGGTCATAAGATTCAAAGAAATATTCCACAATGTTGCCCATTCCTGCTCTTAAACTGCAACTATGTTTTATCACTTATCTTTCTATGTGGAGTATTGTGTATTTGTTGAACTCTTCTTCGACAAAATTCATGATGTCAGTTCTTTATCTTACAAAACAGCTAAACATTCTGTAGGCCATACATACCAATGACCAGCTGTCTTTACATACATGTTCATATGAAAGCAGATTCTACTGCTAACTTTGGAAACATTCTTTCATTTACTTTCCTTGTAAGCACACCTGTTCAAACAACAACTTTCATGAAGTGATCAACATTTTCCATAATATTTGAAATACCGGGGGCCGATTCACAGAACTAACTTAAGACAAAATCATAAACGTACTACTTTTGGTATTCACAGAAGGCATTTAGTAGTCTTAAATTACGATTGTCTTAAATTACGATGTTGTCTTAAATTAGGATTTTATCTTAAATTAAATTTAAGACAAGCTTAAATTAAATGTAAGTTTCACTTAAGACAAAATCCTAATTTCAGACAAAATCCTAATTTAAGACTACTAACAGGCAGATGCATCAAAGAAAATACCGGGAGCAAACGGGCAGATTCTCAGAATCTGGCCGTTTGCTCCCGGTATTTTTGCATTTGGGATGCATCATCCCAAATGCAGAAATCTCAATTTAAGGAATCTATAAATAGCGATTACTTAAATTGCTCTTGCATTTAAGGAATCCCAAAATGAGATTCCTGAAATGCAATGCATGAAACCCAAAAAAATTGCGATTTCGCTAATAGGGGGAGCAAATTACCATGAAGTTGAACTTCGTGGTAATTTGCTAAAACTTTGAAAAATGCACTTTTGTGCATTTTTCAAAGTTACATGTTGCGCACACACATGCCCTTAGGGCATGTATGTGTGTAACATTTGTGCACAGGTCCATTTCAGGGGTGCAACAGGGTGTCCTTAACAGCTAATCGCTAATAAGGAATGGCTTTCCCATTGATTCCTATGGGCCAATAAGGAATGGCTTTCCCATTGATTCCTATGGGCCATTAGGCCCATAGGAATGAATGGGAAAGCCATTCCTTATTAGCGAATAGCTAGTACCAAATCGCAAATAAGGAATCTGTAGGTATCGCTAATAACATTGCGATTCCTATATGCATCCCGTTTTGCGAGTCTTTAATAGCGATTCCTTAAAATTCGCTATTAAGGACTCGCAAAGCATAACTTTGATGCATCTGCCAGAAAATGCCTTTTGTGAATACCAAAACTAGTAAGTTTATGATGGTGTCTTAAGTTAGTTCTGTGAATCGGCCCCCAGGTGTTTCTATTACCGACCTCAAAAGTACTCAATACATCCAACTAATTAAGGACTGAAAGGTCAAGGCTGCTGTGCTTGATTTACTCTGAATCTATAAATTGAATTCAGACCTTAAAAGCAAGTGCCTAACTTACTTGTTCCATTGCTCTGCATGGGACACTCCTGGGTTAAGCTTGTTCTGCTAATGTCAGAGTTTCACATTCAGGAGACAGATTGAAACCCAGAATTTATTAATTAAATTTCATAAATTTAGTAGCATTGTTTTATATAAAGTGATATATTATTATTATTATTATTATTATTATTGGGACATTTGTAGAGCGCTGCGTTACGCACACCGGCGTGTCCACGCGCTGAAAGTGGGAGAGGCAGTTAGCAGGGGACACAGAAACTGAGCGGACAATTATTTTGTGTAGAGGAGTGTTTTAAGTTTCGCTCGGAACCTAGCCTCCTCCGGTTCCAGGCGCAAGTCCGCTGGCAGTTTATTCCAGTTAGTTGCCGCTAGGCATCTAAAGGACCTACCTCCCATGCGGGCTTTCTTGATTCTCGGGATCCTCAGTAGGCCGCCCCCTGTGGATCTAAGCGCACATGTTGGTTTGTACACTTCGATCAATTTAGTCAGAGGGTCGGGTGCCCTGCCATTCAAGATGCGATGACAGGTGCAGAGGGCTTTGTATTCCACTCTTCTCCTCACCGGGAGCCAGTGTAGCTGCTGGAGGGCCGCCCTAGAAGGCGCCCTTTTAGGCAGTCTGAGAATCAAACGCGCTGCCGCATTCTGCAGCACTTGCAGGCGAGCCATGCTTTTTTCTGGAGCCCCCAAGTACAGCAGGTTCCCATAGTCCGACCTAGCTGTCACCAGAGCATGAACCAGGGTTTGACGGGCTTCAATCGGGAGTAAGTCAAGGACTTTTCTCAACTTCTTCAGAATCCCGAAACAGACTCCCACCACCCGATTTATCTGGGGGGCAAAAGTAAGACCCGCATCAAACCACACCCCCAGATTGCGTGCCTCTTGGCAGGGGGTTGGGGTTGGTCCAAGGCAGGGTGGCCACCATGCCGACGACCAGGCAGACTGGGCTCTCCCCACCACCAGCACCTCTGTCTTGCTGCCGTTCAGCTTCAAACAATTGATGGCCATCCATTCGGCAAGATCTTTCATGCACGAGCGGAAGCCATCGGCAGCAAGACAGGGTGCGTGCGATAGGGAGATCACCAGCTGCGTATCGTCGGCGTAAGAGACCAGTTGGAGGCCATGGCTCTCCACAATCGAGGCAACAGGCGCGACATACATATTAAAGAGGGTTGGGCTCAATGACGAGCCCTGCGGCACGCCTTGGCCCAGAGACACCCCCCTTGAATAGCAGTCTCCTTGCCTGACTCGAAAGCTTCTCCCCTTGAGGAAATCTTGGATCCATCTCAGCGCGGTGCCAGAGATGCCACCTCTGTTCAGACACTGTAGCAAGATGTTATACGCTACAGTGTCGAACGCCGCGCTGAGGTCCAACAGGATCAAAGCCATAGTTTGGCCTGCATCCACACCCTCTCTCAGATGTTCTGTGGCCATAAGAAGGGCGGACTCAGTAGAATGTCGTGGCCTAAAGCCAAACTGCGTCGCATGGAGCAGTCCCCTCTCTTCCACGTGCTTCATAATTTGGGTGTTGACCACCTTTTCCGCCACTTTGGACAGAAAAGGCAGGAGGGAGATGGGCCTCAGATTCTCTAGTACCTCGAAGCGGTATACACCCGTTACAACGCATCTTTTACTCCGCACTACCATTACAACGCGACTTTTACAACGCATACCATAACAACGCATTGCGCTGGGGGGCGCTCTAGGATAAGGAATAAGTATAATTTACTATCCAACACCTTCCCTAGGGTCCACGGGGACTGGAGTTAGAATAGTAAATTATACTTACCACTATCCAGCACCTCAAAGCGCTATGCGTTGTAATGGTATGCGTTGTAATGGTCGCGTTGTAACGGTAGGTAGTTGTAATAGTATGCGTTGTAACATGGTACATCCCCTCGAAGCCTAAGTGGGGTTTCTTCCGGAGCGGGAGCACCACCGCCTGTTTCCACCCCTCAGGCAGCTTTCCCGATCCGAAAGAGACGTCGAGGACGTGCCTTATATAAGGCTCCAGGACTTCCAGACTATCCGCCAAGCGTTTTGGCGACACCGGGTCCCACGGGGACCCTGATTTGATAGAGCGGCACACCACTACTAATTCCTCGAGAGGAGGGGTGTGGAAGTATGTAATATGCCCTGCCGTCCCTGTGTCCCTCAAAGCTATCTCAGGGTCAGACCCTGTCGGCGGAATAGGGAAAGTCGAGTAGATCTTCTCTACCTTAGCGGAGAAATATTCGGCAATCCGGTCACATGACTCCGTTGAGCAACTCTCCGGCTCTGTAGGTGCATTTACCGAGGTCAAGGATTTATAGATGCCGAAGAGTTCTTTGGCGGAATTTTCCGCCCCCTGGATTTGTCCAGCATAGTAGGCTGCCTTAGACTTTTTTATCAGCCTATGGTGAAGGCGCCTTTTTTCCAGAAACAATTCCCTGGCCTTGTTATCATAAGACACCCTCCAGACTTTTTCTGCCCGCCTACAGTCCGCCGTTGTCAGCCTCAGCTCAGTACTGAACCATGGGGCTGAACGGTCTTTCCGAGCACATGTGGATGTGCGGCAGAGTGGGGCTGTCTGGTCAAGCGCTTCAGTGATGCGCTGATTCAGGTTAGAGACCGCTGTTTCTATGTCTTCGCCCCCAGGCTGACCGTCCCTACTTAAAGCTTGATTAAAATCCTCCACCGAGAATTTAGCCCACTTCCTCCTAAGATAATTAGGGGGTGCCTGGCTGGCTTTGTTGGTTTTTATGCTCTGTATGAAGAATGCCACCAGAAAGTGGTCGGTCCAGGGGATGGGCTCTATACCTGACACCTCCACACCTCCCCAATTAGCATAGACCGGGTCCAAGAGGTGTCCCTGTCGATGCGTCACAAAAACTAATGTTTAATCAATCTTTTTTTTCAGAATCTAGTTATGCATAGCTGGTGCGTGGGAATAATCTCATGGTTCAGTTATACACAGCACCTTGAGACAGGCCTTGCTCTCACTGGTCAACTGCCGTGAACGGTTGAGAACGACGACAATACACCGGCCCTTTCCGGCCTCGCTGACATAATCTGCGTTAATGTCAGTTTTGAATAGTTCGCATCCACCTCTTGCAAAGCCCTGAAGATAATAATCAGAGGCAGCAGTAAAGCTAGAGGGGTTGGGGCAGTGAGCCAAAAAAAAGTGTTCACGCCAGCTTAGAAAATGTCTTCCTTTTCAAAACTATGTGCTGTGAGGCCACTCGAAACCCAACTTGTCAGATAGCTCCACCCACTTCAGCCATGACGGATCAGGGAATGTGTGCCAGCTCAGGGAAAAGAAATGCAGATGGGCCCCAGTACAAACACTTAGCATTAATGACTGATATGAACTTACCTTGAAGCAGCCCTCACACTTGAAAGGAGCATTCCTTCCTCTGCTCAGTTTTGTGCCCGTAATTAAGCTACACAGGGTGGCAGCACTATTTTTTACCGTTTCTATGCAGAAATACAGACAAAGAATAAACTGTTTTCGCTCTGTATGTGTAAAAAGAGGGAGCCTTAGTTTTAAGCAATCTTTGCAGTCAGACCGGGTGAAAGTAAAAGGGACTCCAGGGCTCAAGTCGTAAAAAAAAGAAGTGGGGGGGACGCTGTCACCGGAAGTGACGTCACGACAGGAAGTGACGTCATGAAAGGTGCCGAGCTTCTTGTCCCAGAGAGGGCAAGGAGTGAAGTTCAGCTGTTTGGCAGGGGGGATGGCGTCCCCCCTGTAAAATAAGTGGGGGGACGCCGTCCACCCGCATGGTACCCCAACTCGAGCCCTCAGTTAATTCAGTAAATGTACGGGTGGAGTTTTGCAATTATATGTTATTGCACTCCTTTTGTTTATGCTGAATCTATGTAATCTGCATGTTCATTGATATAATGGTTCCATATTTCCACCAAGATTACTGTCTGAATGTTTGGTAATATTATGGGTTGTGGCATACTATGTTCGGCTTGTAAAGGGGCCCTGGACAACCTGAATGGCTGAAGCTTCAGCTCGCTTTTTCTTTCCTGTCAGTCCTGGTATTTTAATTTATGATAAACTGAGCTGGTGTAAAGTCTAAGAGGCGACAAAACAATCTATTAATCAATCAGGATTTACGGAGCGCGGCTAATCACCCAATAGGGTATCCAGGCCCTTGCAGGACCCAGAGGTTTATTCCAACAGCTAGGTCTTGAGGGCCATTTGGAATTCCGGAAGTGGGGTGATGGTCTGGAGTTGGTGGCGAGTCTGTTCCTGGTCTTTGCAGTGACGTAAAACACACAAGATTACCTATTAGTGGCGTGGCTCGTGTTGATGCTGAGTATGGTGCCTAGCGAGTTAAGACCTATTTAACTAAAGGGCTACTTATAATAGCCTATAGACAGGGCCACAGAAATTATGAAATGTAGCAGCCACAGCTTTTTCTGCATAAATATGGATGTGCCGCATTTGCCACATAATCCTTCATCTACTGCATAATCTGCAGATTGTAATATATGTTAACATTCGAACAAAAAACTATTTTGCTGTTGAAAGAGATCAAAAGGTACTAACAACGTAAAGACACTGCTGCCACGCAGGAGAAGACCCTTTGCCAAGGCGGACTGGTCTCCTTTCTGTTTCTTATAGCTGTATTTGGGTGTTAAACTGATACTAATGAGGTAAAACATTTTTTCAGGTATTGACCTGTTTAAAAATGACAAAATTAAGAAAAAGTAAAAAGTAAGTGATACCGGCACAAAATGTGCAACATAATTTGCCTTTTCTTGGTGCATAATTTAGTCAACCCTGCCACATAATTTGGTCCATCCCTACTGCATAATTCCAGTGGCCCTGCCTATAGAGCACATCTGTTGTGTACATATTTTATATATTCATTTAGTAGCCTGAGAGCGTGAGCTATAAAGAAACTTTAATCTTCAGAGGTTTACGCTGCGCGAGGTGGCCGTAAAGATTTAGGGCCTGATTTAGATCTTGGCGGATGTGTTACTCCGTCACAACATTGACGGATATCCCACCGACCAAAATATACATACCATAGGATATAATGAGATTTCTATTTTGGCAGACGGGATAGCCGTCGCCATTATGATGGAGTAAGCCGTCCACCAAGATCTAAATCAGGCCCATAGGCTTAATATCAGCTTGGAGTGCATTTCTGCATCAGAAACAAGATTGTATTCTTTGGCAGGCAAATTGCATTCAGAGGCTATTCTGTTTCAGCAATCACATATATTTTGCACTAAATTTATTATTAATGGTATATGCCCTTCTTCATTTGAATTCATTATAGATCCTATGATCAGAAAACAGTGTATGTGCCCTGAGTTTGGCCATGATCGTGCATATACAGCCTTGGCTTTGCTTGTCACATTATTTGACGTTACACTTCTTTTGATAGCAGGCACCCTGGCAACCAAGGATGAAACAGTTTCCTTGTTTGTTTTTGAGCTAATTTTCCACTTCTCTAGGCTCACAGTATACTAGTATGGACACCCATCCTTCCACATAAGCACTAGGCATCACAGGACCAGAATTAACTATTCAGAAATGGCATGGGGATGTTTGAGGGAAAAAAAGTATAAGTTAAAAAGAGCATAAAAAGCCATTCTCCACTGTTTCCGCTCACTATGTCTCTGCTACAACGAGACCCCAACAGTCACTAGACTCTCTTGCTCACACTGCACACATGTAATTGGAGGGCTATATAAAAGGAAGCCGAATTATAATTTATGAAAGACAGTTTAATTTGAATATCATTGAAACTATTTTGTCTGATTGTTTTGCTGAGCTACACTTGCACTTCACCAGCAATAATCTCACTGCTGATTGGTTCATCAGAACTAGGGTGCCAAAGACGTTTGAACCAACTCAATGACCAAAAGCAAGACAAAAGCTGTAGTGCAAGACAGTTATCTGGTAATAAGAGGATCACAAATGGCCTAACAAAAGGTGGGAGTTCCCAGTTGGGGTGAACAGTGCTTATTTCCATCTGCGCCCTTCCGCGACCTGACCAACGCCAGGGACCCTGGTCCTCCAACCCTACACTGAACACCTCGCCTCCGTCTTCACCTGCACTCCATCCCCAATTACGGCAGGTGCCAACACTGTGGCAAGCAACCTCCACCAATGGATCACCAACTGCACCAACACTCTTGCCCCCTCCAGAACAGCACGAGACGACACAACAAGAAAGCCAACTGGTTCACCATGGCTCTCCAAGAATCCAAGCACTCCTGCCGACGACAGGAGAAGACGTAGAGAAACAGCAATACCCAGGACGCATGCTCCCCCTACAAAACAGCCATCACAGAATACCACCAACTCACCAAAACAACAAAGAAAAACTTCATCCAAGACAGAATCCTCTCCAACGCCCGCAACAACTCCAAGGAACTCTTCACCAGCTTATAGAACTTCGCCAAACCCAGCAGCGAAACAACGACGTCCCTCCCTCCCAAGACCTCTGCAACTAACTCAGATCCTTCTTTTACCTCAAGGTCAAGACGCTCTACGACAACCTCGATGACCAAGACCACTGCACCGCTCCAACCCCCATTCCCAATGGCACCACCCAGCAGGCCCTTCTCACCTGGACCCCTCTCACCACAGAAGACACCTTAAAGACAATGAACAGCATCCACTCCGGAGCACCTTCTGACCTCTGCCCGCCTTACATCTTCCACAGAGCTGCCACTGCCATCGCACCCAAGCTACGCCGAACTATCAACTGTGCCCTCGTGACAGCCACCTTCCCAGACAACTTGAAGTGCACTGAAGTTAACCCACTCCTGAAGAAGCCCTCCACAGAACTTCAGGTCCATCTCACTGCTTCCTTTTGCAGCCAAAGTCATCAAAAAGGCCATCAACACCCAGCTAGCACAAACCAACAACATCCTAGACACCTCTCAATCCGGATTCGGCAGCAACCACGGCACCTTAGACTGGTTACAATCATTCCTGTCAGCAGAACACAGAGAAGAAGACTCCCGCCCTTCCTCTCAGAACCGACAGAGATAAAATGCAGAGTACCCAAGGATTCTCCCTCAGCCTCACACTTTTCAATGTCTACATGGCCCCTTTCGCAACCATTGTCAGAAACCACGTGGCTCAACATCATCTCCTACGCCGATGACTCCCAGCTCATCCTCTCCCTCACCAAGGAACCCAACATCACAAGGCACAACTTCCAAGAAAGGACGAAAGTCATCACACCTGGATGAGGAACAGCTGCCTGAAGCTCAACTCAGAGAAAATAGAAGTCCTCATACTCTGCTCCACCCCCTCTGCATGGGACAACATTTAGTGGCCCCCTGCTCTCGGAAACCCTCCCACCCCATCGGACCATGCAAGCAATCTCTGCATCATACTCAACTCATCACTCACCATAAATCACCAGACAAACGCTGTATCCTCCGCATGCTTCAACACCCTCTGCATACTTCGCAAGATATTAAAGTGGAACCCGCCCCGACTCCAGGAAAACCGTCACTCACACATTCATCACCTGCTGACTGGGGAACAGCAACGCTCCCTATGCCAGAATCATAAAAAAACTCCTCCACAAACTACAGACCGTCCAGAATGCTGCAGCCAGACTTATCCTCGATATTCCACAGCACAACCACATCACGAAACACCTCAGCGACCTGCACTGGCTCCCCATCGAAAGAAGAATAACTTTCAAGCTGCTCAAGCACACCTACAAGGCCTTCCACAACACCGGACCCTTATACCGCAAAAACCAAAATTCCTTCTACACCCCCAAAACAAACCTCCGCTCAACTGTACTCTCCCTAGCCACTGTCCGACGGTCTTACAGGACCAGAGCAGGTGGAGGATCCTTCTCTTACTTCGCAGACAAGACCTGGAATGAACTCCCCTTCACCTCCGATGGAGCCCAACACTGCACCAATTCAGGAAGGATCTCAAAACCTGGCTCTTCGAATGACTCCAATGGAGCTGCTCGCCCCCAGCGCCTTGAGACGCTCACGCATGAGTAGTGTGCTCTACAAAATACTTTTTGATTGATTTAAAAAGTGTTGAATATTTACACATGCCGGGGCCTCTTAAGGATGACATGACTGACTTTGATGCAGATTTAATGAGCATGAGGTACATACCATTTCTCAACATTTGTTCACCCTGGACCAATGAAATTGTTGAATGATTCAATAAATACCTAGAGAGCATTATAGGCAGCATTGAAGAGCCACAGTGGAGAACATGTAAATGTAAATGTGGGATACTTGTAAAGTGCACTGTTACTCTACCCGAGTGTCCTGGCGCTATAGACCGCTGGGGAACCCGTCCTGGTTTTCCCTGTGAGATGGTCCCTTTCTGGGTATCTCCAGGGGGAAACCAGGCATCCCTGGCGTCTGTGGGGGGCCGTTGTGGAGATGAGGTAAGCTTAATGCCCAGAGATGCCGAGTGTGTTCCCTGGTTAGAGTAGGCACTGAGGCGAGAATTATCGAGTCGGTTGACCCTGGTCCAAGACCCTGCCGCGTTGGGAATTGAACCCTGGTCCTGGGCCGTTCTCTGCTTATAGGTCTGCCACCTCTAACCAGCGAGCCACACCACCCCACATGTGTTGCCCCCCTACCTTGTCTCTTGCTTTTTTAACAGGACTGTACCTCATAGAGTACACCATTCAGCCCCTTTGAGCTTCTATTAGAGTACCTCTAGGACTTACCAAAGATTATAGATAAAATAGAGAACGCAGCGTAAAAAATGATGTCCTAGAAGGAAGAATATTTTCACTAATGAAACAATCATACAGGTACATCTGTCCTACATTTTCTCTAAAATACTGAAAAAATATTGCCACAATCAACATGAAGTTTATTCCTCTTGGAATATCAGTTAGTTTGACAGTCAAAGAGTACATCGATTGGGATGATGCTCCTCCCAACATTATAAATATATGAATGGACAATTTCGAAACAGATTATACTCATGGAAACCACAATCCATAGATTAGCCACAGGAGATTATATTTTCTTATCGCAACAAGGCTAGCCTCCAAAAGTGACTCAATACATCAAAAGCTCAAAGCAGTTAATATCCATATTCATGCTATGATGACATGTCACCAGTCAGTATTTGTTGAATACTTGAGTTTATGTTGTAAATAAAAGGTTGGAAGGCACAGGGCAGCAAGCTGATAATGGTGCCCAAGCAGGAGACCATGGGGCAGCACCAGGACCACAGTAGGCATGCGAGAGGGGGCAGGGACTACACACGGAAAACCAAGGCAGATGGGAGGGACAGGGGCAGCAGGCTGACCATGGAGGACCAGTGGAAGCAGCAGGAACAGCAGATGAGCCATGAAGGTCAAGAGGGATGTGACAAGGGAACCATTGAGACAACGGAGGGCAGGTGGAAGAGCAAGGGCAGCAAGCTGGCCATGGAGGGAAAGAGGGCAGGCAGGGGCAGTATGCTGACAACAGAGGGCAGGTGAAGGGAATGGGGCAGCACACACACACAATGGAGGGCAGACAGGTAGGAGCAGAAAGAGAAATGTAGTCATGGAGGGCAGGCAGGAGGGTCAGTGGCAACACATGGACCATTGTGTGCACAGAGGATGGGCAGTAAGCCGACCGAGGAGGGCAGACGGAAGGGGCAGGGGAACCATATAGACCATTGAGGGAAGGCAGATGGTAGGGGCAGCATATGGAGAACAGAAGGCAGACTAAAAGAGCATTGGCAGCACACAAACCATGGAGGGCAGATTGAGTGGCACAGGCAGAAACCTGACCATGGATAGCAGGCGAGAGGGGCAGAGACAGCACCTGGACCACAGAAGGTAGACAGGAGGTGCAGGGGTAGAACACAGCAACAGAGGGCAAGTGGGAGTGCCTGGGTGCAGGAAAATTGCCTTTATATGGTCCCCCCACATATTTTGGTCCAATGCTGATGGTTAAGACTCTAAGGGGCCCATTAGGATAGCGGGCGGATTGCCTCCGCCAGGGTAGCGGTGGCCACCGCCACCCTGGCGGAGGCAATCCGCCCGCCATCCTTCCCTGCAGTCCCCCCCGCCATATTACGATGGTGGAGGGGACCGCAGCGGTCGGAAAGACCGCCCGCCTGTTTTCCGCCCCGGTCGCATAGCGGCCGGGGCGGAAAAGGGATAACATGGTGGCGGTGTCTATAAGACACCGCCAGCCATATTAGAATAGGCATTTCTCAATGCGCCACGGAAAGGCATGCGGTGTTCACTGTGGGGGGCCCCTGTGGGCCCCCAGAGTGACGGGCAAAGGGGGGTGGCACACGGGGGGGTACCTGTGGTACCCCCCTGCATTTGCATAATCGCAGCGGCAGGCACCGCGCGGTGCCTGCCGCTTCGAGTATGCAAATGCGTGCTTTTGTTTTTAACATTGTGGCGGGCGGTGCAGTGAGCACCGCCCGCCACAATGTTACTTTGAGGAATGCGCCCGCCACAGTGGCGGGCACATCCTAATGCCAATGTCGGGACCCCCGCCCTTTAGGCGGGCGGTCCCGATCTCCGTTAGGGTGGCGGGCGGACTGTTTCCGCCCGCCATCCTAATGGACCCCTAAAGGTGCACTGGAACCTGCTACCCTAGCCCCAGTGGCAGTGCTCTCTCCCTAGAACTGAAATGTGTGAATTGGTAAACCTAATTGGCAAGGACTTTAACACCCTTATAAGTCCCTAATGTATGGTACCAGTTGTACCCAGGGCAGGGGAATTAAAGGGGCAAGTAAACTACTGCCAGTAGGCCTGCCATTGCAGACAGCAAGAGCAGTGAAAACTGCTTGAACTCGACTTTGCCCTGCCTACGTGAGTCAAAGTCAATGCACTATTTTTAATTTAAGCCAGTCACCCCGAAGGAAGGCCTCCTGAGCGCAGGAGGAAGAGTGCATTATATTAAAGGTGTGGACTTGTAAGTGCAAGCTTATATGTCCGTCTAGTGGCCTTTATCATAAAAGGCTATTATAAGTGATAGGCGGTGCATAGAATACCATATGCTGGCACCTCAGCAAACAGCTGATGCTGCCAAGAGGAGAATCTGACCCCCTGCTAGGAGGTATGAATCTCCCAGGAGTCAGAAACAATGGCCTGGATGGGAAAGAGGTCACACTTCCCTCATTGACAGGATGGCTAGCGAAGTGGCACATCAGTGTGGTGAGCTTCAAAGACTTCACCACTTGTGATATGCACCCAGGCTGCCTTCCAAAGCAAAGAACTGTCTCCCCCCTGCCACAAGCACATCTGAACCTGGGCAGGCAGGAAAATAAGGTATTTAGGAAGTGTACACACCCAGAAGGATAGACTCACCTCTAGGGTGGGCAACCTGGTCTGTATGGTTGAGGAAGACTTCTGTCATTTTTAAAAGTAGTAGAAAACTAGGATTCTGGGTAGAAAAGGTGACACACATGCCCCCGGATGAGGTCACCTCAAGGGCGGATTAGCCACTGGAGCTAGCAGCCCATTGGCCACTGGCACATGCACTTCCTAACCCCCCTAAATCTAGATTTAAGGGCTACCATGACACCAGAACCTCAGTCTTGATCTAACTTGCAACAAAGGGCAAAGGGGTGACCCGTGTCCGCGACAACATGATATGCACAAAGCAAAGGTGTGATTCTCTGCACCTGTGGCAACATACATGAAATTACATGACTGTGACTCCTTTAGGACCCAAGCTTGGCTCCCCCCAGACAGAGGATCCCTTTGAGAGCCAAAGGCAACTCCAGACTGCCTTGGACTAGTGGCACTAATACCCTGCACATTCCAGTTAAAAACAATGAATTGTTGGCCATCAGGCCATCCAAGGGATCAGCCAAAAGAAGATGGTCCAGTGCATTTTGGAAAATGTAGGCCTGACCTCCAGCAAGTTTCAGGTGAATACCATATACCCCGGACCTCTGAACGACAATATAACTTTCTACTGACATTACCACTGCCAAAGCTCGTTGGTCACCAATCCAGCAACCACCACCTTTACTTGGCACTGCGCCTTGAGGGAACTCCACAGAACCTTCATCCTTTGTCTGGAGTGGCTTCGTTGTTGCCTTTTTGTAACTGGTTCTCCATAAGCACCATGTAAGTGATAAAACCAACTACCTTGTGGTTCCCACTTCAGCCCCAAGGACAGCCAGGACAGCTCTGCACCCGACCTTCTTGAGCCTGTTAAAATTGAACTCACTGTTATGACGTGGTCCTGGACCAGCATCATCTTTACCCTCCTTGGGTTCCACTCAACTTGACCTGCAAGTGACTGATTCTCACTAATGCCTTTAAACACTGACTGCAATGATAAAGTTTTGCAGTACTGTTTTGCACTGATTTAATATTGCTTCTAACATCCATAACTTCGGATTACTTGTCTTATTGACTTCGTTTTGGTGTCTGCATTTATATAAAAAGCTGCTTTCTTTTGATACATTGGTGTTGGATTTCTTTCGAGTCATGCAATTACTTATCGTCCATGTTGGTTCTCTGAGATGCTTATCACGTGTTCCTCTGGTAAAGCCTGACTGCTCTTTGCAACTCTAACAGATATGAGCTAAGGATTATTATTATGAATCCAAGGATCATCTTTGGGGTATTGTGAAAGTTTTGCATGGTGAAGCCTAACTGACAGCACCACATAATACTCCACCTTCCTACAAAAACTCACCATGGACACCAAAGGGTAGGAGCAAGGGCAGTACCTGGACATTGAAGGTGATAGGGGCAGGGGCAGAATAGTGACTACAGAGGCAGGTAGAGGTAGAAGTGATAGGGATATACAGGGCTGGCTTTAGCACTGGTGGTGCCCGGTGCAACCGTGTTTTGTTGGCCCCCTCCCATCCATGGTGGAGCTGCTGACCACCTCCACCAAGGATTCCTCACCACCACCTTTCGACAGTGCCCCTCCAGTCTCCATAACCACTCTCTTCCTGACACATTTAATTAGTTAAATAACACCTCTCCTACCAGTGTAAGGTGTCAGAGCACTTTGCATCACACACACATTACACAGAGACAATCAACCATACATATAAAAATCAGCTTATAGGAAATGTTACATAAGTCAGAGGACTACAAGGTGTAGGAGTTGCGTGTCCTCCACACTGGTAGGCAGTATAGTTTAAGAGTGCTTGGTCTGGAGAAGCACAAACTCAAAATTAAAAACGGAACACCATAGTTGAGCATTATTTTCAATAATAAGAATCAATGTCTACCCAAATGAACCCATTTTGCAGCATTGATTTATGCTCTCATCTATAATTTTCAGTGTTCTTGCAGTTCTTTGATAAAAGTTAATAGCTCCCTGTTCTATATTTGGATTTTAACTTATAAACTACAAGTATCAAAAGGATGTCTCTTAGAAAAGCAGTAACCCACTGACCTACCTATTTACATTATATGCACTTTGTGATCTGTATGGTACACGTTCTTTGCAGCAGGCATATTAATCCTCTGTGCTATTTTATGATCATTAAAAACCTCAACTAGACAAAACTCCGATCTCTTTCCAGGAAGAACATTAATTACCAGAGTTATCTTTACATTTTTATTGTTGCCTGGAAATTGCTGGAGGCAAGGAATAAGACAGCAGGTGCTTTTAAAACAAACATTAAGTTGCAAACACTGCGCCCCCTGAAGTCAGCTCCCGGTGAGATGGAACCGGTCTCACTGCCCTAGAGCCTGCCTTGGGGGCATAAAATGGCCCAGAGGGCAGGTGAGAGGGGCAGGGGCAGCACAGGAAAAAGGGGCAGAAATAAAGGGGTCAGACTAGGAAACTGACCACAGAAGTCATGCAGGAGGGCTGGGGCAGCACATGGACAACAGAGGGCAGATGGGGAAGGCAAGGCCAGCACATGGATAACAAATGGCATACGTGAAATGCAGAGGCAGCAAACTGAAAACGGAGGGTAGGAGGAAGGTTCATGGGCAGCAAGCTGACAACGAAGGGCAGGGACGGGGCCTTGGCAGCACCCGGACAATGTAGGGCAGGTAGAAGTGGTAAGGGCAACAAGCTGACCATGAAGGGCAGATGGGAGGGGAAGTTGCATCATGCAGAACACAAAGGGCAAGAGGGTGGATCAGGCGACGAACTCAAGAGCTCCAAGAAGAACTGCCGAGCCCTCGAGAGAACCTGGCGCAGAGACCCAACACCGGACAACATGACTGCCCTCAAGCTCGCCACCCAAAAACACCACCAGCTCATCCACGCCACCAAGAAAACCGCATTCAAGGAACAACTGGACAACAACGCACACAACAGCAAGGAACTCTTCAACATCGTTAAAGAGCTCTCCAACTCCAACGCCGGAAACAACGACATTACCCCTTCGCAAGACCTCTGCAAACTCGTCCAAAGAGCTCCATCACATACTAAAAGAACTTACGTCCGTTAAAAGTTCACAAGAGGCCCCTAAAACCCAGTGGACGGAAGACCTTTCAATGTTCTTAGACGACAAAATCACAAAAATATGTCAACCATTCAATATAGAAAATACCTCTCTCCAACATCTTGAAAATGAGCTACACATGAACCAAGTTGTCTCTTCCACAAATTGGTCCACTTTTGAATTGTTAAATGATGAAAAAATCTTACGTCTAGGACATAAAATCAAATCCGGATCTCCTTGCGACCATCTAACATCCAAATTATTTACAACCCTTGCTCCAGTGTTGGCCCATCCCCTCTCCTGCCTTCTAAACACATCCCTGATAGAAGCGGAATTCCCTCAAATCTGGAAAGTGGCTAGAGTTAAACCACTACTAAAAAAGCCCGGTGCGGATGCAAACACCTTTTCAAACTATCGCCCCATTTCCTTGCTACCCTTTCCAGGGAAAGTGCTGGAGGCATTCGTAAATGAGCAGCTGATAAGCTATCTCGAGAGGAACAATCTACTCGACACCTCACAGTCAGGTTTCCGTGCTGCACATAGCACGGAGACAGCCCTGATTGAGGTGACCGACAACATCAGAGGTGCCCTCGACAAACACCAGTCATGCATTCTGGTACTTTTAGACCTATCGGCTGCCTTTGACACCATCTCCCATCATATCTTAGTCAGACGACTTTGGGAGTATGGTGTCAAGAGGCAGGTTTTAAGGTGGTTCATCAGTTATTTGTCCAATCGAACTACCACACTACAAACTGATGAAACTTTGGCCAGCACACGGCCAGTTACCAGGGGTGTGCCACAAGGCTCAATCCTCAGTCCTTCGCTTTTTAATGTTTATATGGCCCCTCTGGCCAAACTCATTAGGGCACATGGATTTGACGTGTTATCATATGCGGATGACACACAAATACTTGTTACCCTTGGCCATGATATCAATGATACAAAAAAACGTTTCAAAAAGTGTCTGATCAATGTTAAAAACTGGATGAGTCTGAACCACTTACAACTAAATGGTGCAAAATCTGAAATAATGACCTTTGGTCAAGCGAGTGCACATTAGACTCAGGACTGGTGGCCCCCGGAATTGGGGGAATGTCCGGTCCCAAAAGAATCCGTCCGCAATCTCGGAATCTACATGGATAATAAATTATCCATGAAGGACCATGTGAACCACACTGTCGGGACCTGTTTTGGAATCATGCGAAGCCTCCGCAGAGCGTCAAATGGATACCAAAAGAAGCTCGCAAAGTTCTAGTGCAGGGCCTCATAATAAATAGGTTAGACTACTGCAATTCCATCCTGCTTGCCATAAATGAGTGCCATATAAAGAGGCTACAAGTTGTTCAAAACACTGCTGCTCGTCTGATTCTGGGACTCCCAAAACGATCTCCTTCCTCCCCAAGCCTAAAGAATCTACACTCGCTCCCAATAAAAAAAGAGTCATTTTTAAAATCATGTGTCTAGTTCATAAACATATGCATGGCACTGGACCCAAATACTGGAACCAAAAATTGACCTGGTACCAGCCCGGACGAGAACTGAGATCCAGCTCCAAGTTCCTACTTACGCCATCTAGAGTACAAACAGTCAGAAATGGGGGACGTGCTTTTTCCCATATGGCACCCCTCCTATGGAACAAACTTCCTCTGAATATCCGTGCAACGATCGAGCACATGAGGTTCCGAAAATTGCTGAAAACATGGCTTTTCAGCTAGGTCTTGCCTTTTATAGGATCTCTCCTCTTTTTCTCTGGGACTGTCCGCAAGCGCCATGAGACTCCCTCACGGGATGTGATATGTTCTGCGCAATACAAATTTCCAGACTAGACTAGACTAGACTAGACTAGACTAGACTCTGCAACTCCCTCGCCTCCTACTTCCACAACAAGATCGCGGACATACACAACAGCTTCAGCACTCAACCGACGCTCGCCACGACCGAACCACCGCCCCCCACAACCACCCTCCGCACCTGGACCCCGATCAGCACCGAAGACACTGTCCGCACGATGAACTCCATCCACTCCGGATCTCCTACTGACCCCTGCCACCCACCACGTCTTCAACAAGGCCGACGCTGTCATCGCACCCCACCTGCGGGACATCATCAACACCTCCTTCGACACCGCTACCTTCCCGGAGAGCTGGAAGCACGCCGAACTCAGCGCTCTACTAAAGAAGCCATCAGCCGACCCCACCGACCTCAAGAACTACCGCCCCATCTCGCTGCTCCCGTTTCCTGCAAAAGTCATCAAGAAGACCGTCAACAAGCAGCTGGCCGCCTTCCTCAAGACTAACGGATCCCTCGACCTCTCGCAGTCTGGCTTCCGGGCCAACCACAGCACCGAGACCGCCCTGATCGCAGCCACCGATGACATCCGAGCACTGCTTGACAACAGAGAAACAGCAGCCCTCATCCTCCTAGACCTCTCCGCGGCCTTCGACACTGTCTGCCACCGAACACTAGTGCAGCGACTCAGCAACGTCGGAATTCAGGAGAAGGCACTGGAGTGGATCATCTCCTTCCTCGCCGGAAGGACACAGAGAGTCCGCCTCCCCCCGTTCAGATCTGAAGCCACCGAAGTCATCTGTGGCGTCCCTCAAGGCTCCTCGCTCAGTCCAACCCTCTTCAACGTCTACATGAGCCCCCTCGCAGACATCGCACGCCAGCACAACCTCAGCATCATCTCCTACGCCGACGACACCCAGCTGATTCTCTCCCTCACCAACGACCCCGCCACCGCCAGAGCCAACCTTCACGAAGGGATGAAAGAGGTAGCCGAATGGATGAAGAACAGCCGCCTGAAGCTGAACTCGGACAAGACGGAAGTCCTCATCCTGGGATCCTCACCCTCCGCCTGGGATGACTCCTGGTGGCCCCCCGCCCTAGGCAGCGCACCCAAACCAACAGACCACGCACGCAACCTGGGCTTCATCCTGGACTCCTCCCTCTCCATGACCAGACAAGTCAACGCCGTCTCCTCATCGTGCTTCAACATCCTGTGCATGCTACGGAAGATCTTCCGGTGGATCCCCACCGAGACCAGGAAGACGGTCACCCAGGCCCTCGTCACCAGCCGTCTGGACTACGGCAACTCCCTCTACGCCGGAACCACCGCCAAACTCCAGAAGAGACTCCAGCGGATCCAGAACGCCTCAGCATGACTCATCCTGGACATCCCCCGTCGCAGCCACATCTCCGGACACCTGAAAGACCTGCACTGACTCCCGGTCAACAAGAGAATCACCTTCCGACTCCTCACCCACGCACACAAAGCCCTACACAACCAGGGCCCAGGATACCTCAACAGCCGCCTCAACTTCTACGCTCCCAAACGCCAGCTTTGATCGACCAGCCACGCCCTCGCCGCCGTCCCCCGCATCCGAAGAGCCACCACAGGGGGACGGTCCTTCTCCTACCTCGCCGCCAAGACATGGAACTCCCTCCCGACCCACCTCTGCCTGACCCAGGACCACCTCGCCTTCAGGAAGCAACTCAAGACCTGGCTGTTCGAGCAATAGCGGACCCCCCTCCTCTAGTGCCTTGAGACCCTCTGGGTTCGTAGTGCGCTATATAAATGCATTGATTGATTGATTGATTGATCAGGCGCAGTATACTGAAAACAGAGGGCTGATGTGAGGGTTGGGTCAGCACACAAAATGGAAAGCTGTCCAGGAGGGGCAAAGGCAGCAAGTTCACCATGGTGGGCAAGCGGGAGGGGCAGCAAATGGACCATGGAAGGCAAGTAGGAGGGGCAGGACCAGCACACAAACACAATGTAGGAACAGGGTAGCAAGCTAACCATTTAGGGCAGAAGGAGAAGCAGGGGCTACACATGAATAATGGAGGGCAGGTGGGAGTGACAGGGGCAGAGTTAACCGTAGAGTGTAGGACGAGTGGGCAAGGGCATCAGATGGACACTGAATGACAGGCAGGGAGGTAAAGGGGCAGCACACTGGCAACAAAAGGCAGGCGGGAGGGTGAGCAAACCGCAGAGGCCTGGGGGAGCAGACGGACAACAAAAGGCAGGCAGGAGTGGCAGGGGCAGCACACGTGCAAAGGAGGGGAGGTGTGAAGCGGCAGAGGCAGCAATCTGACCACTCAGAGCCGGCATGAGGATATAGGGGCAGCACACATACCATTTAGGTCAGACAGGAGTGCAGGGCAGCAAGATAACCATGGAGGGCAGGCAGGAATGGCTTGGGCAGCAAGCCCTTGTCCTCACTTTATTTACTCTTAATTAGCTATGACTTTAGGTCCCCATTTTACTCAAATTCCTTATCGATTCTTGAGAGAAGGGACATATCCAGAGATCTGGAAGGAAGGGCTACTATTACCCTTAGCAAAAAAAAACAGGCATTGCTGTGTCAATCCTTTCCAAATATCGACCAATATCTCTCCTTCCTTTTATATCTAGACGTTTTAAAAAAATTAGTGAACAAACAACTGATTAATTTTCTGGAAACCAACAATTTTCTGGATGCTTCCCAGATGGGTTTTCGAGCTAAAAACAGCTCCAAATCCACTCTTTTATCTTTGCTGGATGACATCAGGTCAGTAGTTGTTCAGGGCTGGGTGGCAGCCCTGATCCTACTTGACCGGTCTGCAGCTTTTGACTCTGTTTCTCATAGACTGCTGATTGGCAGGCTTCACAAGATTGGTTTACATTCTCATGCCCTCAGGTGGATGAGCTTCTTTTTATTGAATAGAACACAAAAAGTGCAGATGGGTGACTGTAGGTCCCGTTCTTTTATTTCTAATTCTGGAGTCCCCGAAGGCTCCTTATTGAGCCCCGCTCTTTTTCACATTTATGTAGCTCCATTGCAAAAACTCATTAGGAACTGGGGCTTTGTGGTTACGTCCTAAGCAGATGATACTCAGCTAATGACTGGGGGAGGATCACAATGTGACCCATTGCAACCTACGGGGTTGACTCATCAAAGTTGCAGGACTGATGACGAAGCATTGCTTAAAACTCAATGAAAAAAATGAGATCCTGTTAGCCTGAAACGGTAAACAGTCAAAATATCGACTACAAAATATCGTATGGACATAATATCGATTTTCAAATATAGAATGGACAAAATATCGACTGGACAGAATATAGACATCAAAAATATCGTTTTTAAGGTAAGTAATGTAATATCGAATGTTAAAAATATAGACATTTAAATATCGAAGTATATAATATAGGTTATTAAAATTATCGAATTTTGAATAATATAGAATTTTTTATAGTGTTTTTTATGTTATTATATGTGTGAAAAGTGTGTATTTATGTTATAATTTATTTTAATTAATGAAATTTGTTTTTTTAATTTTTGCGTAATTTAATTCTGTAGCGGGTTGTGGGTTTATAGGGGAATAGGGTGGGAAGTAATTTAATTATAATTAATTAAATATGTAAATTTATTTATTGGTATTCATTTTTAATTATTTGTTAATTAATTTATATTTGGTAATTAATTAAATTTTAATTGGCAATTAATTTTAATTAATTGATTAATTGCTAATTATGTTAATTTTAATAATTTATTTTCTGTAGCTGGTTGTGGGTTCATAGGGGAATTGGGTGGGAAGTAATTTATTTATAATTAATGAAATATTTTAAAATATTTATTGGTATTGTTTTAGAATTAATTGTTAATGAATTTTTTATGGGTAATTAATTTAAATTTGATTTGCCAATGAATTTTATTTAATTGATTAATTGCTAATTATGTTAATTTTAATATTTATTTTCTGTAGTGGGTTGTGGGTTTATAGGGGAATAGGGTGGGAAGTAATTTATTTATAATTAATTGAATACATCAATTTATTTAATTGTATTTCATTTGAATTAATTGTTAATTAATTTTTAAATGTTAAAATATTAATTGTTAATTTGTAATTATTTGTATTAATAGGTAAATAATTGTAATAATTGATTTTAATTTGTAATTTTAATTGATTAATTATTATATTATATTAAATTGGTAATTACTTTTAATTAATTTTTTATAGATATTAATTTATATTTATTGAAATAATATATGAAGTATTTACTTTCCCTACTATTGCACTCTCTGGAGTGGGAATAGTAATTTTTACCCCTACGCTATCCAACGCTTTCCCTACTGTTGCACTATTTGGAGTGGGAATAGTAATTTTTAACCCTACGCTATCCAACGCTTTCCCTACTGTTGCACTCACTGGAGTGGGAATAGTAATTTTAACCCCTACGCTTTCCAACGCTTTCCCTACTGTTGCACTATTTGGAGTGGGAATAGTAATTTTTACCCCTACGCTATCCAACGCTTTCCCTACTGTTGCACTCTTTGGAGTTGGAATAGTAATTTTTACCCCTTCGCTATCCAACGCTTTCCCTACTGTTGCACCCACTGGAGTGGGAATAGTAATTTTTACCCCTACGCTATCCAACGCTTTCCCTACTGTTGCACTCACTGGAGTGGGAATAGTAATTTTTACCCCTACGCTATCCAACGCTTTCCCTACTGTTGCACTCTTTGGAGTGGGAATAGTAATTTTAACCCCTACGCTATCCAACGCTTTCCCTACTGTTGCACTATTTGGAGTGGGAATAGTAATTTTTACCCCTACGCTATCCAACGCTTTCCCTACTGTTGCACTCTTTGGAGTTGGAATAGTAATTTTTACCCCTACGCTATCCAATGCTTTCCCTACTGTTGCACGCACTGGAGTGGGAATAGTAATTTTTACCCCTACGCTATCCAACGCTTTCCCTACTGTTCCACCCACTGGAGTGGGAATAGTAATTTTTACCCCTACGCTATCCAACGCTTTCTCCACTGTTGCACCCACTGGAGTGGGAATAGTAATTTTTACCCCTACGCTATCCAACACTTTCCCTACTGTTGCACCCACTGGAGTGGGAATAGTAATTTTAACTCCTACGCTATTCAACGCTTTCCCTACTGTTGCACTCTCTGGAGTGGGAATAGTATTTTTACACTTCTGCTATCGTACGGTAATAATATTGGATATTATTTAATTATATTATGTTACTATATATATGTAATAATTTTTTTATAACTTTCATTAATTATTTAATATTATAAGTTAATTGAAGTATTTTTAAGTATATTTTAGCAATTAATTTTTAATATTAGTTTAATTTAACACTGTTTTTAATAAAGTCGCTATTTTTATAAACTATATTTATGTAAACGATATTTTGTACTCGATAGTTTTGTACTCACCTGTTTTGTAGATACAAACTCGATATTCTGTCTGTCTATATTTTGTCATCGATATTTTTGCTAGTCGATATTCTGTCCCTCGATATTATGTCAGTGATCCGCCTGAAACATCAGGGGAGATGCCCTTGTCCAAGAAATCGATTCAAAAAGGGGGTGGTGATGGACAGAGTATCTGAATTAAGCAGAACACTCCTACCCAGTCCACAGATCAGGGCTTGATCCATCACCGTTTTTTAGCTCACTGCACCATCCCAGTTCAGAACCTGGCTACATGCAAATTAGTCTGACCCTGGCCCAGTGCATCATGGGAACAGGGCAGACCAAACTACCAAGCCAATTCTTTTACTGGAAAGGACCAAGCTTCCGGGGACCGGTTTCTGGCATTACAGCCATCTTCGGCCCGGCTTGCTTGAATCCTGATGGTGCAGTGAGCAAGGGACTCATGTCTGAGCATACCCTTCCACACTCGCAGTGGCCAAAACGATTCAAAAAGGGGGTGGTGATGGACAGAGTATCTGAATTAAGCAGAACACTCCAACCCAGTCAACAGATCAGGGCTTGATCCATCACCGTTTTTTAGCTCACTGCACCATCCCAGTTCAGAACCTGGCTACATGCAAATTAGTCTGACCCTGGCCCAGTGTATCATGGGAACAGGGCAGACCAAACTACCAAGTAAATTCTTTTACTGGAAAGTACCAAGCTTCCGGGGACCGGTTTCTGGCATTACAGCTGTCTTCGGCCCGGCTTGCTTGAATCCTGATGGTGCAGTGAGCAAGGGACTCATGTCTGAGCATACCCTTCCACACTCGTAGTGGCCAAAACGATTCAAAAAGGGTGTGGTGATGGACAGAGTATCTGAATTAAGCAGAACACTCCTACCCAGTCAACAGATCTGGGCTTGATCCATCACCGTTTTTTAGCTCACTGCACCATCCCAGTTCAGAACCAAGAAATCAGCAAGAAACCTTGAGGTCTTTATTGATTACCAAACCTTTTTGATCCTCATCTAGAAGGCCCCCGCCACCCCATTTAATCTCTCTGCTGAAATCTTGCTGAAGATTTTATAGTCGCAATTAAGCAGAGAGATGGGCCTGTATGAATCGCAAGAGTTTGGTGGTTTTTCTGGTTTAAGAATCAAAGCGACTATGGCTTCATTCCATGATGATGACATATTCCTACCTTCTTCAAAATTTTTAGAGAATAGCTTCTCCATTTTAGGGATGAGAACCTCGATCAAACACTTATGAAGTTCCCCTGATATCCCATAATGGACTATAGCTTTCCCTGACGTCCCTGTCATTAGGGCCTTCTTTACCTCGCTTCTTATAATTGGACTGTTGAGATTTTCAGAATCTTTCTCATTAATTCTATGCGGTGCATCTTGACCCAACCAAGCCTCAATATCTTCCTCCACAACAATTAATTCCTCCTGATAAACCTTTTCAAAGTGATTATGAAAAGCCTCTTCTATCTCTACCCAGCTCCTAAGTGGATTTCCCAATATTTTGCGCCTTAATTATTTTATAAAACCTTTTGCCTGGTCATGTTTGGATTTTCAGGCTAGAAGTTTTCCACAGCCTTCCCCATATTCAAAGCGGGCTAACTTGCTAGCTTGCCACTGTTTCCTCAGTCACTGTTCCATCACCCCAGCAAGTTCCAAGGGCAACACACTTAGCTACACTCCATAAAACACCTTTGGCCATTATCACCTTAGACGCAACAAAAGCGTCGATAGGGTTAATTGGCCCTATTTACAACAAATACTGAGGTTGTGCAATCTGGGAGAAAACTTTTGTAGGACTCTGAGTCTGATATACCAAACCCCCTCAGCTAAAGTCTTAGTGAATGGGAATCTGTCTGCCCCTTTTAAAATCCAGAGGGGAACTAGACGGGGGTGTCCATCATCTCCTTTATTTTTTAACTTATATATTGAGCCCCTAGCTGTAAAGATCAGACAACATGCTGGACTATCTCCCTTTAAGTATAGAAACTCGTAGAAAAAGGTGGCCTTGTATGCTGAGGATCTAATGGTATACACCTCAGATTTCACTTTGGCGGTCCCAATACTGTACCACTTGGCTTCACAATTTGGCTTTGTTTCAAGCTATGAGGTGAAAGCGTCAAAAACAGAGTGCATGGCATGGAACATGGATACGCAACAATTTACAATGAAAAAGGAGATAAGATACCTGGGCGTCATGGTCTAACAAAACATCAAGAAAATTCTGGAAAAAAAGTCAGCATAGAGATATGTAAATCATTAATAAGCTGGGCACATCTACCACTGACTGTAATTGCCAGAGTAAATCTAATTAACATGATGGTTCTTGCAAAACTTATTTTTTTATTCCAGAATATCTCTTTAGTTTTCAAAGAAGTGTCGTTGAAGAAACTCCAGTCAAAAATAAGCAGTTTTATCTGGGGCTCTAGAGCTATACACATTTCATGGAAAAAACTTTGTAGGAAAATAAACAAGGGAGCTCTGCGTTTGCCAGATTTAGTTTACTACGCATGGATCTTTCTTATGAGGGCCGGATAAATGTTGCTGAACGAACCAGACGGTTCAAACATTGGGAAAATGCTGAAGGTGATGCTGTTAGATCTGAAGGGAGAGGACCAATGTTTTATATATACATTTGGAGATACCAGATATTTTAAAAAAGTGCACCTTAAGATTCTGCATGGGTTAGCCTTTACGTGGCATAAAATCAGTAAACCCGCTACTATAGTGCATTGGTAACTATCTGGGATGCCCTTGGTTCCCCTGAATGGACAAATGACGCCTTGGCAGCGCCTTTGAAAAAATCCGGAATATAGTGCTGGGAGCAGCTTGTTAAAGAGAGTTCTCTGCTTTCTTGGGAAGATTTGGGGAGCATCACGGGCAATGAGTTGTCTAGATTTAAATATCTGCAAGTAAAAAGCTGGTATCAAGCAGCTGGATCAACCGTTGGTACCTCAAACTAATTGGAGTCCGCCTTAAGGAGGTAAGTAGAAAGGAAAAAAGAGGTGGCAAAGCTTTATTGCCTCCTGATCGATCCTACAGGGGGCGATTTTGAACTTCCAATGGAGCTGTGGGGAAAGAGCTTGCCTGGGATCCACCAGGAAGAATTATGGCAATTATCATGTAACATTTTGTATTCCACAGTCCAGGCTGCAAACCTAAGGAGAAATCACATCTTTTGTCTCCATCAGTGTATTAGTCTCCTTTAAGGCTCTCCAAATTTGGGAAGGGTGCCACTCCGAAATGCCCTAAATGTTTCCAAGAAAAGGCAAATGATGTGCATATGTTTCTGGACTGCCCAATATTACAACATTTCTGGACAGATGTGAGTAAAAACATCTCAGC
The DNA here is from genome assembly GCF_964263255.1 of Lissotriton vulgaris. NCBI lineage: Eukaryota > Metazoa > Chordata > Amphibia > Caudata > Salamandridae > Lissotriton > Lissotriton vulgaris. The sequence goes on along the minus strand of NC_141699.1, from coordinate 749,665,172 downwards.
TGTACTTGGGGTAGGTCTTCAGGTAAGCCTAATGCTGGTATTTTTCGGGGGTTATGGCAAAACATGAATGGCTATCCATAGAAAAAAACAAATTATTGTTTTACCTAATCTTACTTGCATGGAGGGAAATTTGTAAATATTGGATTAAGAATGTCTCCCCGACTACTTTATATTGGATCAATTCTGTGAAATACACAATAAAGCTAGAAAGGGCATCCCTAAATAAGAGGAATAAGAAGAAAGTCTTCTGGTTACCATGTATAAATTGGTTGGAAATTGAGGTAAATACAGTCCTATGATTATGCCTCTACACCGAGATACTTCACCACTCCGATTGTTCTTTTGGTAACTCAGAGAGAGTGTCGGAATAGATCAGCCACCAAAGGAGAGGTTCTGTGTAAAATGCACACATTTGGAAACAGAGCTCTCTAGTCGGTGCTCATCAAGAGGAGGGCCCCAGTGAAACCCAAAATAACTCTGTGTATATCCAAGGCAAATGAGGAATTTAAAAAAAAAAGGTATGTCTGGGCTCCATGTGGTAAACGCTTTACCATTTATAAGCTGCTGAGAAGAATGTTCAAATGGATTTCTACAGGCTGGAGAAAAACCATAGTCCAGGCCCTCATAACAAGTAGACTGGACCATAGTAATGCATTATTTGTAGTCCACAAAAGGAACCAACCTTGATCCCATCAAGCTGTACAGCCAAACATCATTTGAATCAAATAAATCAAATTTATGTATATACTTTTATATTTTACTCCTTGTTCCTTTTTTGCCTTTTCATCCATTATTCTTGTCTGTTTGTTTTTATTCATTTTACTCAATCTCTGTTCAACATTAAAAAAGCGCAGGAGTGAACAATGGGTTCCACATACCATGTTTTATTTTCAACGACCCAATGCATTTCGGGAACATTTTCTCTTCATCAGGGGCATCATGTCATTGTGTCACATTTTAAACCATCATGTCTATATTTCCATGCCATTTCAAACTGGATAAAAAGTGCTGTTACCGCGTTCCCCTATCTCCAGCGTACTGAACGATCTTCAATCCATTCGTATGTCTAATAAACTGTGAGAACCGTTTCCGTGTGTTCCCGCCCTTCTTATTCATTATTCCCCAATGATTATTTGTAGGCATGGCTGACTATCTTTTTACTAGATTGCAGGTTATCCAAAATGCAGCAGCCCAGCTAATATGTAAGACGGACAGGTTTAGCTCTGCTTCAGCATACTTAGCCGTTTTGCATTGGTTGCCCATGCGTAAGTGAGCAAATTTCATAATTATATGCTACGCTGATAAAGCTCTTCACAATGAAGGCCCTGAGATTCCACAGGCCAGGCTGGAATTTCATAAACCCTCTTGTTACTTGAGATCCCGTAATATGGCCCTAGTGAAAACCAAGCATATAAGAAAAGTTAGATCGAGTGTCCAATCTTTCTTGTACTTTGTCGCTGCTCAGTGGAATTCCTTACCTTTGAAGATTTGTCGCATTGAGAATCATACCAGATTTAGAAAGGAGTTGAAATTCAGGCTCCAGGCTAATGGATGATATGAGGCCATTTCTTCAGTGTATTCTCTCAATGGTGAGTTGAGGCAACTACTTAGCGCTGTGATATCCCCTTGGGAATAAGTGTTGCGCTTTAGAAATATAAGAGCACACATAAAACACAAAACAAAGCACAACAAAATGGAGGGCAGGCAGGGAGGGGCATGGGCAGCCAGTTGATCATGGTGGGCAAGCGGGCGAAGTAGAGGCCATACAGAATCCATAGAGTGCAACAAGAGTGGCAGGGACAGCATAGACACGGTATGCAGTCATAATATAGATTTTCTATTTTCGACCTACAGTAATATCGAATTTTAAATATCAGGGACAGAATATCAAAGTCAAGAATATCGGTGACCAGAATATCGACCTTAAGGTAAGTAATATCATTTTGTTTAATCTCGAAGTAAGTAATATCATTAGCAAAAATATTGTTGTTAATAATATCGATATTTGTATTGGTGTTATGTATTTTAGTATGTATTTTATATGTATGTGTTTAACATTTTTTGTAGTTTTTTTTTTTTTTTAAATATAGGTGTTAAATGTTTAGAAATTAGTAATGTATTTTTAAGTAAATTTAGCGTTTTAGTATCAGAACGGGTTGTGGGTTTATAGGGAATAGGGTGGGAAGTAATTTAATTATAATGAATGAATTAGTATTTTGTCTTTATTTTTATTGCTTATTAATTTATTGTTAATTAATTATTAATTGGTAATACATTTTATTAACTGATTAATTTATAATTATATTAATTATAATTAATTTATTATATTTTATTTATTGCTATTGTTAAATAATTTATTGTGAATTCAATATTTAGGGGCCAATTCCAATGTCGGACGGACCTGATACTGTCTGACATCGGTCAGGAACCGTGACCGCCCAACCCACTGTCGACGGTTACGGCCCTGCAAGTACGATGTGACCGAACCCTGTTCAGTCGTAAACGTATGTCACACAATGGGAGCATCCATTCCGGGCGGAATACATGCCAGCATTGTGAAATGGAGGGGTGCAGTTCATCCCTGCACCCTGTGGCTGGCACCCCAAGGTGCCTGCCACCGGGGGCAGGGATCTACAGAGGGGCACCATAGGTGCCCCAGGCCGCCATTTGGTGGCCTCGCACTCATGGAGGCCCTACTGGGGTTCCCGCAAGGACAGTTTCTGACTGCCTTTTCATGCCGTAAACACCGGCACGAAAAGGCAGTGAAAAACTGCCATCGTACTCTCTCGATCGTTAAGAGGCGGCCGGGGGAGTGCTGAAGGATTTCCGGACGGCGGACGGGCTCTCCGAGCCTGTCATAAGCCATCCGGAAATCCGAGTTGGATTCCTTTCCGACCGAGCCCATCGGAATGGCTCGGTCGGAAAGGAATACGGCCGGCACATTCCGATGCAGGAGGAAGGACTCCGAACGTCGTTCGGAGCCCTTCCGTCCGAAATCAGAATTGGCCCCTATTGGTAATTCTTTTGTATTAATTGATTATTAAATTAAATGTGTTTTTTTATGTGTAGTGGGTTGTGGGTTTATAGGGGAATAGGGTGAGAAGTGATTTAATTATAATTAATTATTATTTTGTATGTATTTTTAATGATTGCTAATTTATTGTTAATTATTTAGTAATTGTTAATACATTGTTATCAATTGATTAATTGATAATTAAATTAAATGTGTTATTTTTATGTGTGGTGGGATGTGGGTTTATAGGGGATTAGGTTGGGCAGTCAATTATTATAATTAAGTACATTTACATTTTTATTAATTTGTATTGAATATTAATTTATTGTTATTTAATTATTAAATGGTTATACATTTATACTAATTGATTAATTGATGATTGAATTAATTGTGTTATGTTTTATGTGTAGCAGGTTGTGTGTTTATAGGGGAATAGGGTGGGAAGTAATTTAATGTTATTTAATAAATATTTATTTAATTATATTGGTATTTATTATTATCATATTTCTTAATTATTTTAATATGTAATTTAAAAAAAGGTTATTTAATTAATAAGTGTGTTAATTTAACCCAAGCGCTATCCAACACCTTTTCTACTGTTGTACTCGCTGGAGTGGGAACAGTAATTTTAACCCTAACGCTATCCAACACTTTCCCTACTGTTGCACTCACTGGAGTGGGAATAGTAATTTTAGCCCCTACACTATCCAACACTTTCCCTACTGTTGCAATCACTGTAGTGTAAATAGTAATTTTTACCCCTACGATATCCAACACTTTCCCTAATATTACACTCACTGGAGTGGGAATAGTATTTTTGACACCTACGCTATTCAACACTTTCCCTACTGTTGCACTGTTAGGAGTTGGAATAGTAATTTTGTTCCCTCAGCTATTTAATATTTGTTGTATTATTTTAGTGAATGTAGTATATAATTAATTTTTAAAATATTAAAAATAATTGTAATTTTTTTATTTGTTATATATATGTATTTACTTTTTATTTATATTATTGTTTTATGTGTAGAGTTGTATTTGTAATTTATAAGATATTTGTTAACACATTACAAGTTATTAAAATAATTATTATGTTATATATTATATGTATGTGTTCAAATTATTTTTACATTATATTTATTAGTTATAATTGTTATACATTTTAAAATATTTTTAACTGTTTATTTTAAATATATGTATTATTTACTTTATTTCACCTTATTTTTGTAAGTTTAAAAAAACGACATTTTTTACAACAATATTTTTGACATTGATATTATTTTTTCGATATTTTTGTACTTACCATAATGTAGATAGGATGTCGATATTCTTGACTTATATTTTTGCGTCAATATTTCTGTAAGTCGATATTCTGTCTCTCGATATTTTGTCAGTGATTCAATAGGCACATTAGAGGGCAGGCAGAGTGGGGCAAGGGGAATAAGCTAACCACTTTGGGCAGGCAGGAGGGTTAGACATAGCACACGGACAATGGAGGGCCAGCAGGAGGGGCATGAGCAATATACATGCAATAAAGGACAGGCAGGAAGAGTATTAAGCTGTCCATGGAGAGCAGGCAGAAGGGGCAGCACATGAACCACGGAGGAAAGATAGCTGGGCAGTGGAAGCATGGACAATTGACGGCAGGCCGGAGGGGAAGTTCAACATTATAACCACTCAAGGCTATCAGAAGGGGCAGTGGCAGCACATAGCCCATGATGGCAGACAGGGGTGACCAGGACGGCAGTTGACCACAGAGGGCAGGTGGGAGGGTCAAGGGCAGCACATGGACCATGGAGGAAGGCAGGAGGACTGGGACCACACACAGGCTAGGAAGGCAAGTGGGAGAATCAGAGGCAGGTAGTAGAGGCAGGGACAGCACATGTACAGCAGATGACAGGCAGGGTAAGGAAGATGGCCACTAAAGGCAGACCAGAGGGGCAGATGCAGCCCACATACACAGAGGGTAGGCTGGGGAGTCTGGGGCAACACACAGACAATGGAGGGCAGGGCAGCAAGCTGCCCATACAGAGCAGGTGGGAGAGGTAGGGGCACACCATTATCAACAGAGGGCCATTGGTAGGGTCTTGTGCGGTAAGCAGACCTCGGCAGGCATGCCAGCTGAGCGAGGGCAGTACAGGAACAATGGAGGGCAGGTAGGAGGGTCGGGGCATCAAGCTGACCATGGAAAGCAGGCTAGACGGGTGGGGCAGTACACGTAGAATGAAGGTCATGCAGGACAGGCAGCAAGCAGATCACAGATGGCAGGGGCAGCAAGTGAACTACGGAGGGCAGGTGGGAAGGGGCCTGTAGAAGAACAATGGATAGCTGAAGGGAGGCACGGGGCAACAAGGGGACCACAAAGGTCAACCAAGAAGGTGCTGGGGCATCATATGGAAAATGGAGAGCTGGTGGGAGGGGCATGGGCAGTAAGCTGACCATAAAGGAAAGGCAAGAAAGGGCAGAGTTAGCGGACAGACAATGGAGTTCAGGTAGTTAGAGGAGGGGCAGAACAGAGAAAACAGAGGGCAGGCTGGAGGTTCAGCAACAGCAGATGGACCATAGAGGACAGGAGGTAGAGGCAGGGGCAGCCTGCTGATCACAGAGGGCAGGCGAGAGCAGAGGTACAGCAGAAAGACCACAGGTAGGAGGAGTTAGGGGCTGTACCTGGACAACAGAAGGTAGGCAGGATGAGCAGAAGCTGCAGCTAACCATGGAGGGCAGGCTGGAGGGGCAAGCAGTAGATGGGCCATGGAAGGAAAGAGGAAAAGGACAGGGGCAGTAAATGGCAAATGGAAGGCAGCCACAAGGGACGGAGCAGAAAGCTGACCTCAGAGGGCTGGGGGGAGGGGCAAAGGCAACACACAGACAATTGAAGATAGGCAGGAGGACAAGACAGCAAGCTGCCCTACAGAGTCAATTGGGTGGGGGCAGATGAGGGGGCAAAGGCAGCAGACAGACAACGGAGGGCAGGCAGAAGGGGCAGCCGGAAGCGGCAGCAAGCTGACATCTGAGGGCAGGTGGGAGGAGCAGCAGACGGGCCATGTAAGGTGGTCAGGAAGGAACAGCAGCATCACCCAGACAAGCAGGAGAGGCAGCAAGATGACCATGGAGGGGAGGGGAGATGGGCAGGGGCAGCAGATGGGTCATGTAGGGAAGGCAGGAGGGGTCAGGAGCAGCACACATATAACAGAAGGCAGGGCAGGTGAGATGGCAGATCAGCCAGCTGAATATATCTTAGCACTATAGATCAAGTGCTTCATTTTTTTATTATCATCTGGAAATACGTTCTTCTTCTGCAAGACCATCTTTATATGGCCTTTGTTGACCTTAGGGCCATGTTTGATTTGGTACCCAGCAACACTCTTTGGGAAGTTCTAGGCGATCTGGAAGTACGTCCCAATGTTCTAGCCATGCCTCATTAGGTTCCACCAATCTAATTATGCAAGGGTGAGATGGGGCTCTGCTGAGAGTTGACAGACCTTACTCCTGTATGTAGTGGAGTTCACCAGGGGTGCATAGTGGCACCAACTTTATTTTCTCTTTTTACTAATGAGGTTGTTGACTATCTTAATGTTGAGAAAGCTGAAGCCCCAAAGTTGAGTAGTAACAAGATCCCCAAGCGCCTCTTTGTGGACAATACCCTATTTCTCTCTAGGACTCCATTTGGTCTACAACCCCTCCTAACCAAATTTGATGGATTTTGTCTCTCTAGAGAGTTATAAAAAAACACACAAAAGACCAAACGTATGGCCTTCAGATCCCATAATAATTTTATGTTCCAGTTTACCTTAGGCAAAACTTCTGTGCAGCTAGTGCAAACTTTTATCTAGGGATAAGGATTACAAACTCCATCTCATGGTCGCCCCAAAGCCTTAAAAGTCTGAATATCCATCATACCTCAGCTGGGAATATACCTTTAAATCCCGCATTCTTTTACCCCGCAGGGAATCACAACGCGGTCATTACAACAACTGCGTTGTGATTCTGCATACCATTACTCTGCAAGTCGGAACAAAGACTTGCCGAGGGGGCGCTGGAAGTTGGAATAGTATAATTTACTATTCCAAATCCCTGGCCCACCTTTGCTGGTTAGAAGTCGAAAAACAGGCCGGGCAGCCAGACTCAATATACAAGATCTTGAGGCAAGCGCTGGAGGCATTAAAACTAGATGAATCTTGGCGTCTGCCCATGACATATTCTGCCTTCAAACTGCTAACTAAGAAAGCAGTCAAACAATCATCACTATTCATGGACAAAGCAGCAGTGGCTGGCAAAAGCCATGCCTGGATCGTCTTGCCGTCATATACCCACCTAAAACCACAGGATTATTTGAAAGAATGCTTCAGGGACCACTATAAAAGGAAACTAAGCCTTCTAAGGTTGGGCTGCTTCTCATCCAAAGACCTCACTCCCAAATGGCTACGGCAGTGGGCAACTCCCGATTGCCGCCTATGCGGCAACAGTGCAGAGTCTTTACTGCACCTCATATGTATATGCCCGGCACTCCAAAATCTAAGAAAAACGCTCCTTCGATCTCCCTTAAGAGAAGCCCAGGTGAGAACTTGCAGGGCGGCGGTGATAAGATGCCTAAGCGGGTCTTGGATTGAACTATCATGCAAAACCATAACATTTTTGAACCTTGCCTCCATAGAGCTGGAAAAAAGAGCACCATCCAAAGAGGTTCCTGGACAATAGGCCTGGCTTTGGCAGACCACAGGCTCTTCCTCCCTTCTTTCCAATGGTTGTTTTTACACAGCACAAGTTAATAATAATGAGCCTCTTGTTTGAATAACCATTATTCTTTTATACTTTTTCTTCTCTTCTTAGATCTTTTTTTTCCCGCCACTTTTGCAGAGCATGTTATTAATTTTTAACTCGACTCAAAGTTTATTCTGTGTTGTTTTTATGATGTAAATATCTCTTGCATGGTGGTAAGTCCACCCTTTTATGATTTGTTTTAAATCAAATAAAGTATTATTATCTCTATTCCAACTCCAGTCTGTGCGGTACTAGGGAAGGTGTTGGATTTTAAATCCAACACCTCCCCCCCTCCGCAAGTCGTTGTTCCCACTTGCGGAGTAATGGTATGCGGAATCACAACGCGGTCGTTGTAACAACCGCATTGTGATTCCCTGCGGGGTAAAAGATTCGTTGTAAATGCTGTTTACCCTCAGCTGGTATCTTAAAAATGCATAAAGCCACCCAACAACAGCAATTTCGTCATCTTTAAAGGTATGTAGCGCCAAAGCACAAGCAGCAGCTGTATATGGTGCTGAGCTATGGGAAAGTACCAACCTTAACCCATTAAAGGTGAAGGAGCTTATATTTCTCAAATCACTGCTTAAAATGCCTTGGTCTGCCTCTTCTTTACCCATAATTATTGATAGTGCCCACAAGATCATTAACAACTTGCATCCTACAACCCCTTCTTCATTGGGTCAGACTTTTGTCCAACAAAGATCTGGACCTGTATCGAAGGGACCTTTTAGAAATCAAAAATCAGGCAACAGTCCACCAATCTGCTATCCTTATCAATCCACATCTTGTCACACAAACCAATCCGCAAATGTGAGGACTTTATCGACAAGATAACCACTCCCCTTGCATAAAGTTTACGTATTAAATTTCATTGTGGCATTCTACCTCTCGGAGCTTTTACTAGCAAATGGTCCCCAGTTTGCCTTTAAGTGCAAGCGTGTAAACTGTGCGGGTACAAACTTGAAGACATTGCACATTTTTTGTTTTTCTGCCCGTACTACATCAGCCCTAGACGAAAATGTATTTGGGCCCTATGTCTGAAACTGGGCCTACACATGTTCAGGACTTCCCTTAGGATTCTTATTTCTGACTTCTCAAGGATTATAGTATTCTCAATCTCTCAATACTTGTTTGAGGCTTGGATTGTACGTTCTAGATCTCTTCCAGCCTTTACATAGTATCTCCATTGACATCTTAATCAATTATACCAGTAGGAATCTCATTTTACATTTACGCAATGTCCAAGTAACATACTTGATATGTTGTTCTTTTTAATGCACTACATTTGTTGTAATATTTTATTTGCGTCATACCATGCCATGACAGCTTATCATCATGCACTTTGCTCGAATGTTTGTTGATGCATGGCACTAGCGCACTTTATACGCACACTTTGTGGCATCCTATTGTTAGTCCTCTCAACTGCTGCTAAGAATGTACACTTGTCAACGGATCCTTAAAACCAATTCACTTTATATATGCACTTTGTCGCATTTGATTGTGGGCCTACTGTTTGTCCTATTGACTGTTGCTAAAAATATAAACTTGCTTTTATATTGCACTTTTATGGCCTTTTTGGCAAAGTAAAGTTTTACTACTACTACTCCTCCCCAGGAGAGCATTAGGCTGTCTGGTGGCCAGCGACCATCTGAGGCCACTGGACATACTGGGCAACAGAGTGGCAACTTTCTGAAAGTTGCCTTTCCTTAAAAGTGACATTACATTAAATGTGGGCATCAAGTCAGGTTTAATGCCACAATTAATTTGATACCTTTAAGTACTCATTTTAGTAGTCCCAATCAGAAGTTAACCGGGCTGATGGGTCAGCAGATAACCCTGTATGAAGCAATGGGCATACTAACTTTTCCACAGAAAAACAACAATTTGGAAGTGTTGCTTTCAGAACAGATTAAAAGCATATGTGCTACTTAATAATATATATCTCCCTGCTTCAGGGCTCCATAGGTCTTCCTTAGGGGAGACTTACATATATTGTTAAGGGAAATGGGGGTTTGCCATTAGTTTGAATGGAAAAGTCGAACAAGCAGTTCAAAACTGCTCTTCCAAGCGGCAGTGGCAGGATGGGAGACATTTTGTACTTTTTCCCCACACAGGGTTGAACACCCAATGCTGCAGCCTGGTGAGACACTCTGTCTTACATGCCCTGGGTACCCTTGGTACAATATATTAAGGACTTATAAGTAAGTCAGCTTATGCCATTTTGGGGTAGCCAATTCAACATTCGCTTTGTGAGGAGTTAGAACACTAGCACTGAGGTCTGGTTAGCATCACCCACTGCACTATTAGTCTGAGTGAAATTTGTCAAGGGAGACACCTATCTTAGATAGTGTGTCAGTCAGATTTTCTTTTATTTACAAATTTGCACACATAAAATGGTCATTGTGATATAAAGTTCATAGAACGTACTATTGCAAGTAACAGCCATCACATTTTCACGTAACACATATATATATATATACTGTGATACTTTCTAAAAAGAAATTACATTTTAATCACACTTCTCCTTTTTGTCATCATAAAGGAATATTACGGTGACAGTGTTTTAGTATATCTTATATCATATTGTAGTTAATATATATATCACACATTTATAATCAAGGTGTGAAACAAATATGTAGATTTTTATATCTTTGGTAACCATTGCACTCATTGTTAAAAGTGGCAGCTTGATTTTCGAATCCCCTTCTATGGCAAACAGAAGTGAGTTACGTGCCTGTCAGGGGATCCCTGCCTGCCACGAGTCGGGTACCGATATTAACCCGTATTCCTTTCCATCCCGGCGTGCACAGGACGGATACGCTCCCTTTAAGAAAGCCTGGTCTTACCCGGAGGAGGGAACTCCGCTGGTGACGTCATCCTTGTTCCTCCAATCGGGAGCAACGGAGGCACTGATAGAGCAACGTCCCGAAGAGAACGGCGCGACCGGAACAGGAGAGGAGGAAGCGTCCAGCGAGCCTCGGGAGGACTTCGGTGTACAGCAGGAGAACACAGAAGCTGCGTCGCCGCCCCAGGAGAGGAGAGAGGACACAGAAGACGCGTCGCTGCAGGAGAAGAGAAAGTCGGGAGGCCAACGAGACCATGCTCCGCCCGCCACACTTCAGGAGGAGAAGTGTGGCTCCACAAGGTACGGGCGAGAGTAAGGGGACTGTTCTTTGCACCGGGAGGGATCGGGTAGGGGTGGTTGAGGGTGGTCACGGGACATGCGTGTGTGAGCCTCATCACATCCCCCAGTGTACACAAACGCTTCTTAGGGAAGCTTGTTTTTTCATTGCACAATTCGGTAACGGTCCCTGGTGATCCCCTTCACTCCCCGCCTCCCTTCTGTCATAACCGGAGTACCGGTCACACCAGTAACCCAGGGTCTTATTTCTTTCCTTCTTTCGAGTGCCTTCGGAGCCTGAAGCCTTTTTGTTGGATTAAACCCTGGGAGCCTACACTGAAGGACCTAAAGCTGGCCGGGAATAAACAGCGTCCAGACCTAACAAGACTTTGTTTGCCACCTCGGAACACGAGACTCTTGTTGTTTTCTTTAACCCTCTGAAGTACAACCCAATAAAAACGTTTTCCCCATATGAACTCTCTCTGAGTGAACCTCCTTTCACTTCTACGGGTTGCTCCCCCTCCAGTGCATCCTTTACAGTGCCATTTTTATTCAATGGTACAGTTAATAGTATTACCTAGAAATTGTATTTTTACTTACATAACGTAGTGGGCATAAGCACTCTTGATTTATTTAATTTTTCCCTTTCCATTTTATCTGGCAGCCAAGGAAAAAGGAGGGTACAGTGGGCTCTGGCAAGGAATAAGGAGAACCTCAGTTGCTAGGCAGGAGCAGGAGGAGGAACCAACACATAGGAAAAGATGGCTTCCACAGCAGGGAGAATGCTCCTGCCTGGGAAGTCACTCAATAAAAAAGCCAAGAGACTCTGGGCAGAGACTGAGGAGACAACCAAGGGAGTGGCTGATCTAAATATCACATGCCTGATAGAGCTCCTCCTTTCCAACATGAACTAGCATATGTGGTGTCCAAGGAGGAGGCCCCTTCATCATCCAGCCTGAAGTTGCCCACATCACCACTCAAAAGGTCCCCACAGCAATGGGGTCTCCAATGGGACCCGTTGCTATCCCTTTTTCTAGTGCACGTTTCAGTCCGGAAAAATAGTGGCCAAGGGTGAGGTTCGTCCAAGAAACACCTAAGCCCTCATGTGGTACTACACCTCTGCCCCCTGAGTATGCGACCATGGCTGCTTTCCAGGGGCTCATTAAGCAGGTAATTGCTGGTCAACAGACGATCTCTTAGAACCTTCAAGAAGTAGCAGCAAAGAAGACGAAACACTGAGTGGTGCATGCTGACCAGCAGAGAGAGCTCTGACACCTCCTGTCCTTCAGGACTGCAGCTATACGCTCACGTTCTATGTCCCAAACCTCACCTGTTGTGTTGTTTTGTCCCTCAGCATGTTTTTACCCTCTGATCCAGCCCTGCAATGCAAAATGCCAGCACCTGTAGGCAGTCTTTGTCTCTGAAGATGAGATGAATTGCCAGAAATGTTATCCCTCAACCAAGAAAATCCTTTCTGATACTTCATCTGGGTCAGGGATTGACTTAAGATTGATTTTGGAAGTGTAAGGGATATTTATTGAAAGATGAAAAAAAGCATTTCCATAAACATTAAAAGCTGCAGGATGGGTTATTGTAACAGCTGGAGTATATTTTGATTGGATGGCTTATTGAAGGATAGATTAATAGGACATGGGGTTGGTTGTTGCTCACGCCAGTGGACAGGGTGGTGAGTGGATCTCATCCATGTGTCTGGCTGTATTATACTGTGCCCACTAGAGATTGCAGTTGTAGTTGTTGAGTGGGAACTGGTGGTTTTGTGGGTGGTGCAGATTGGATCAAGGTAGGATATATATGAGGGGATTAGCCTTTTACTTTGCAGATGTGCCTCATTAACTGATGCATATGGTTTGGCCTATGGTACATATAAGGGTTTACCCCTGTCCTGTCTGCCCGACTGCTGGTGTATCTGGTAGCCGGACATATTTTGATCCTGGTGTCAAACTAATCTACTTTGTCGCTGACAAATGCGATGCCCAGGACCAATCCTGTAACCTGCAGAGGCGCACAAAGTGCGCCCTAACGGTGAACAGAGGCATATGTCCCGGTACTGGATTTAGCACATAAAGTGGTGGCATTAGGGGTGCTTTGTATATTATAGTTGATCTGCTCTTTTTAGGCCAAGTCTGGGCAGCGCGCATGCGCTGCTCTGAGGCATGCTGTATGGGAGTATGGAATTGAAGCCCCGCCCACTCTCCGTCCATAATTTTTATTAGCTTGTGTCATGGCCCTTCGTAAATGCTGGCTTCTGATTCCCTAATAGGTTTGTTAGTCCCTCCTTAGTACCGCCTTGTCTTCATTTGTAATCACCCTTTGAGGACTGGTCCTTTTACTTCAGTTGTTACACAGTATGTCTTTTTTAGTCTATAAGCACTATTTTCTTTAATGAGTTTCTCCTACTGCATGCTCGACATGCTTTTCAGCAACATCCAGCGCGCCATACATTGTTTCATTTTGCGAGCAGCCCAGGAGAACAGCATACACTTCTTTGAATAGGACTCGCATTAACAAGAGTGTGAGCTATTGGCATTGTAAATGATAATACCTTTTATTTAAGTGTTAATTAGCAAAACAGATAAATAAAAGGCACTGTCATTTACAATGTCAATAGCTTAAACTCTTGCAAATGCGAGACCTTTTGCATTGCAAATGTTTGGTATCTTTGTAAGTGAGACTACAGCCTATTGACTCCTCATGTTTAAAGTTCTGCTGTGATGTGAAGTTCCGAATCTTGTACTAACATCCTGAGTGTATGTCAAGGGCATTAGTGTAGGAGAGTAGGGTCTGCAATCCTATGATCACCCAGATTTTTTTGCTTTTGTTTCACTGGTTTACGACTTTCTCTGGCTGTGGGCCTGCCAATCAGACCCACAGCCTGGCTGTTCTCTCTCTAAATTACAACATGTACCCTAGGTGCATTTACCAATTGGTACTGGGCCACCTTATCAGACCCTGTAACTCAGGGCATAGGTGTACCCAGGGCCTACCAGGGGCTGAAGCATGTATTATGTCACCCCTGGCTGGCCTCCTAAATTTGACACAACTGGCTGCATGACAGCTGGGGCAAAGTCGTGTAATCACCCTTTGCTGTAGATATAGTATACCTATATCTAACCCTAAAAATGGACACACAGATTCCTATCAGTCACTCCTATGGCAGGCCTTGACAATCCTGAAGGCAGAGTGCTTGGAATCGTGTGAGATGGTGCTCTGGCATGAGCTGAGCCTGTCTGCAGCTTGCGGAACCAAGTCCTAATAGCTGTTCCATGATAACGCATACCATATACTCTTAAGTGCATTATAATCCTCGCGGTTAAATGCTATCTTTGGTATTGCTTTATCAAAACATGTCGAGTAAGGTGTCATACGAATTGGAATACTAACCCCTCGCCAATTCTGGCGACGGGGTTAGCATCCCACCCTTCTAGAGGGACACGACATGTATGTAACTGTGAACCCCGGTTAAAGTTAAGCGAAGCCTCAGCTCCACAAAATGGACGCTGCCACCACAGACACGAGTCTGACCTCCTGCTGCTGGGAGTCCTTCCAGCGAGGAGAGCTTGGACAAAGGGTTTCCTGTCAGGGGCGGTGCTAGCACCATCCCAGACAGGGTTTTGTGTATCCTGGGTAGGCAGGGCTTTACAGGAAGGTGACTGCTGAGTGGCACCCCGGTGCTCACTATGCATAGGCCGGTCAGAACCAGTTCCAGGGGCACACCAGCCCCTGGCCTGGGGAAAGTCCGGCATAGGAGAGGGGTGTAACCACCCCCCTCCTAGTCCCACCCATAGGCAGGACCTAGTCACCGGGTCAGCCCCTTTTCTTAGTATAAAGATAGGAGCGGGCCCCCTGTTAAAATTAGATCATCTTTGGAATCAAGACACGACTTTCTGCGAAAGGACATCAAGATTTCTTCTTCAAGATTCTCCCTTGTGGCTAAGGAGTAGTCACCCTGCATCCGCAGGCACCATCCTAAGAACACTGCGGTCTGCTGCAAGTCCTTCCTCCGGAATCCGACTGCCCAGCTCGACGAGACCCGGCTTCCCTGGCACCTCCGACCTCTCCTCACCTCTACAGCCAAGCTGAGAACCGTGAGTGCGACGAGACCTCGAGGGACCGACGATCGCCAAGACTGCACGACTTCTTTGCAACAAGCCCACCGTGTGCTCCACTGGTGAGTGCTTTGGGGTCCGAGAAGCCCCAACCCTGAGCATCTCCAGCACCGAAGATCAGCCCTCCAGCATCTCCACGATCTGCGTAGGGCCCTTCTGCTGTTGCCTGCTCACCGCGCTGTGTGGCTACTAGCCGGCTGGCTTGTGGCCTTCTTCACGACGCCCGACGACATCACTGCTGCTGGTCTGGTTGCACCAGACTGGCCCTTGCTTCCTTGTAACAGAGAAGCACCCCGGACCCTCCTGGTCCACTCCAGATGCCATTTTGAGTCCACCGCGTGGGCTTGAATTTGCCAAGGCTTTGTTGCCCAATCCTGGGTCCAGCGCCGCCGACAGCTTCGTCCATCGTGGGACAGCTCGCTCCTCCATCCTGGTCGCCGACAACGCCTCCTGGTCCGTGAGGTCTGCAGAGCACAGCGTCGCCCACTCACCTAGTCGAGGTGACTACCATCCGGTGCCCTCCTGGTGCCACCTGACTACTGGCTAGTAGTCTCGAACTTGGTCCCCTCTGCTTTCAGGTGTCATCTCTCTTCAAGATCCAGGCTTGGATCACTTCGAACTCTCTTCACTGGTCGCCTGCCAGCATCTTTCTTCCAGGCTCCTGGTCCGTCTACGAGGATTCCCGACGTCTTTTGAGACCTATGCAGCTGCAGCCCCTGGGCTTGGTAACTTCGGCATTTCGGTGCCCCAGCATAGCCTCACTATCCAAGGGTCCGAATCCACTTTCGTTTTCCTCCTACCAGGTCGGGTTCGCCCGAGAACACTAACTTTGTCTTTACTAGCTACCATAGACTTTGTCCCGCATCACGCGTGAGAGTGCACACTCTGCACCCGAGTCCCCTGGGTCTCCTAGAAGTAATCTGACGATTCTATAGTCAAGTCCTAGCGATTCCAAAGCCTATTAGTACTGTACTTACCTGCTAGTAATTTCGCATTCCACTTTCAGAGTATATGGTTTTCCGTGCCCCTCGGGCATTTGTATATACTGTGCTAACTTAAGTATTTTCGTAAGAGTTTTGTTTTGTGCTTAGTACCCTGTCCTCATAAAGAGTACAGGGCTGTTGTGATTCTTAATAAATATACTGTTTATTTTCATAACACTTGTGTGGTGTCCTTTCACTGGGTATTCAAGGGGTATATGTGTGGTATAACAGCTGGCTTAACACGCCCTCTCGAGTCTTTAGCCTTAGACTGCTCGTATCCACGCTACTAGGATAGCTGGTCTATAAGGTTGACTTACAACCAATCATCAATAAGGGTTGCTGGACTGATACATAGTGTTCACTAGAATAGTGAGCACTGCATATCAGGCCACCTTCTCACATTGGTGAGCAGCGGTTGGGATTTGAGCTTGCTGTTGTTTTACCACACGTATCCTAAGAATATCTTGTTGAAAGATCACATAAGTACTTTTAGGTACATATAACTTAGCTTAGAATACTCTGAGTTCTACTGAACCAGCTGTTGCAGCTCCTCAAGGCTTAGCACACCTTGGCTGCAACTCTTAGCAAGGGATCAGTAGGCAAACATATAGTGTAGGTAGGTGCATCACTTACACCACACTAGAAGCATGTCTAACCTCGGAGAGTCTACTGAGACCCCTCTGGTGGTTGAGGACCCTCCACAGGCCTCTTCTAGATATGCAGTCCTTAGCTTCCAGGAGATGAGACAAGTGTGTACCACCAGGAAGCTAAAACAGGGGTCTAACCCCACAATCCCATTTCTGATTGGTCTCTTAGAGACTTATGATGCTAGAAAGGCTGAGAAACTTCTTAGCTCTTCTCATCCAGAAGGGGACATGCCAGCCCTAGAAGGAACCAGGGGTGACCCAGATCTCATCCATCTCTCAGGTGAGGAGGATGATGATCAGGAGACATCTGGGGATGAGGCAGACAAAGGTCCAGAAGTAGTTAGTCAGCTAACTAGGGACAACTTAAGCAGGCATGAGAATGGTACTAGGAGATCCCTGGGACCCCTCTCAGGCCAGCTTAACATTGGGAATGGACGAGTTAGGTCTCTATCAAGAGGCTCTGGCAGATCCATTCAAACCAATGGTTCTCAGAACTCTGCTCTGAGGAGGATGACCTCCCCTTAGAGGAGAATCTATGAAGCTAAGGAATGGGAAGTCAATCTGAGGATTGAAAGGGAAGAACTTGCCCTGGCCAAAGAAAGACTTGCCTTTGCTAGAGAGCAAGAATTGAGTGGGTCAAAACCCACTGGTGGCAGCATTGTACCTAGCAATAGGGAAAGGAGTTTTGATACAAAGCACCTGAATAAGATAGTGCCCCCCTTTAAACAAGGGGATGACATCCACAAATGGATTACTGCTTTGGAGAGGGCCTGCACTGTGCAAGGTGTTCCCCAGAGTCAGTGGGCAGCTATCTTGTGGCTCTCCTTTGAAGGTAAAGGTAGAGACAAGCTCCTCACTACTAGAGTGGAGGATGCTAACAATTACCAAGTCCTGAAGAATACACTGATTGATGGGTTTGGCCTAACCACTGAGCAGTACAGGTGGCTGTTCAGGGATACCCAGAAAACTCAGTCTCGGGATTGGTCTGATTTTGTAGATTGTGCCACTAAGGCTTTGGAGGGCTGGTTGCTGGGCAGTAAGGTTACTGATTATACAGGATTGTACAATTTGATCATGAGAGAACAAATTTTAAACAATTGTCAGAACCAGTTGTTGCATCAGCATCTTGTTGACTCAGATCTGACCTCTCCCCAAGAATTGGGAAAGAAGGCAGACAGATGGGTCAGAACAAGAGTTAAACAGAACCAGGGCCAGAATCAAGGTGGTCAGAAGAAAGCAGACCAGAAGGGTAAAGATTCTAAGGGGGAACAAAATGACCAGAAGTCTTCGACAGGTCCCCAACAACCCAAAGAGGGTGGGGGTCAGGCTCCCCAGAAAAAGAAGAATCAAGAAGGCCAATCTAAAAGGTGGTGCCAATACTGCAAAAGTAAAACTCACTGGTTTAGTGAGTGCACCAAGAAAGGAGGAGGGAAGACTCCTGCCACTGCAGCCCCTAAGGCACCTGTGCCCCCTAGTACAGTCAGCAGTGGTAGTGCACCTCCCAAGGGTTTAGTTGGGTTAACCTTGGGTTCTGAGGGGTATGACAACTTAGATGGCACACTCACTCAGGCTGTCCTTGTCTGTACAGGGGATGTGGATATGTCCCCTGATATAAGTCCCAATACTTTGGGCAAATACAGACAGACACCTTTCATTAATGGAAAAATGGCTCAGGTCTATAGGGACACTTGTGCCAGTGTCACAATGGTGACACCTAACTTTGTGGACCCTGGACAGATCATGCCAGGTACAGATTTCCTGGTGACCAATGCAAGCAATGTCACTACCAGTCACAGTATGGCAATTGTAGCTTTCTCCTGGGGAGGGGTAACTGGCCAAAAGAAGGTTGTAGTTAGTTCAGACCTCCCAGTGGATTGTTTGTTGGGCAATGATTTGGAGTCATCACAATGGTCAGAAGTGGAGCAGAGGACTCACATGGAAATGTTAGGCTTGCCAGCACATGTGTTTGCTGTGACTAGGTCACAGGCCAGAAGATGCCCCACTGAACAGGTGCTGGATCCTGGAACAATGGACCAGACACCTCCCAAGAAGAAGAGCAGTAGGGTTAAGGCATTGCCTTCCCCCTTGCCCCAGGTTGTGGATCAAGTCTCAGAGGAGGCTGACCTACAGGAATTGAGGGAAACTGAGCCTAAAGAGTTTGAACTTGATCAAGTTGAATTTCTGGGTTCAGGTGGCCCCTCAAGGGAAGACCTGGGGAAGGACCAGTTAGACTGCCTCTCTCTTGAACCCCTCAGACAGCAGGCTGCTGCTGAGGCTGCTGGGAACTCCACAGGTACCCACAAGGTATACTGGGAAGATGGACTCCTGTACACTGAGGCAAGAGACCCCAAGCCTGGCATGGCCAGGGGGCTGGTTATCCCCTTGTCTCAGAGAGGTTTCCTCCTTACCTTGGCCCATGAGATTCCCTTAGCAGGTCACTTAGGCCAGACAAAGACTTGGGACAGGCTTGTCTCACACTTTCACTGGCCTCACATGAATGAGGATACCAAGGAGTTTTGTCGCTCCTGTGTCACTTGCCAAGCCAGTGGTAAGTCAGGTGGCACAAAAAAGGCCCCCCTTATACCAATGCCTGTGGTGGGGGTGCCCTTTGAAAGAGTGGGGATTGACATTGTTGGTCCAATGGAACCCCAGACAGCATCAGGGCACACGTTTATACTGGTGGTAGTGGATCATGCCACCAGGTATCCTGAAGCTATTCCACTTAGGACCACTACAGCACCTGTAGTGGCAAGGGCCCTAGTTGGAGTGTTCTCCAGAGTGGGCTTCCCTAAGGAGGTTGTCTCTGACAGAGGTTCAAACTTCATGTCAAGCTACTTAACTGCTATGTGGAAGGAATGTGGTGTCAACTACAAGTTCACCACACCCTATCACCCACAATGCAATGGGCTTGTTGAAAGGTTCAACAGGACCCTAAAAGGGATGATTCATGGACTACCTGAAAAGCTCAGGCGTAGATGGGATGTCCTGATTCCCTGCCTTCTGTTTGCTTACAGAGAGGTCCCACAGAAGGGGGTTGGCTACAGCCCTTTTGAACTTTTGTATGGGCATCCTGTAAGAGGACCCCTGTGCTTGGTGAAGGAAGGATGGGAGAGACCTCTCAAAAAGCCTGCAACCAGCATAGTGGACTATGTACTTGGTCTCCGCTCCAGGATGGCTGAGTATATGGAGAAGGCATCTGAAAACCTTAAGGCCAGTCAAGAATTACAAAAAGCTTGGCATGACCAAAAGGCTGTCCTGACTGTTTACCAGCCTGGACAGAAGGTGTGGGTGCTGGAGCCAGTGGCCCCAGCAGCACTCAAAGACAAATGGTCTGGGCCCCACACAATTCTTGAGCAAAAGGGAGAGGTCACCTACCTGGTGGACCTTGGAACTCCCAGGAGCCCCCACAGGGTGCTCCATGTCAACAGGCTCAAAGCATATGTCGAGAGGAAGGACATGAGCTTGCTCATGGCCATAGATGAGGGACAGGAGGAAGAGAGTGACCCTCTCCCAGACCTGCTCACTCAGAATCCTGATGATGGGTCAGTAGATGGTGTTGTCTTTTGTGGCAGCCTCTCTGAACATCAACAGAAAGACTGTAAACAGGTTCTTCAGTCTTTCAGACATATGTTCTCTCTGACACCCAGCCAGACCAATTGGTGTACCCATGAGGTCGACACTGGTGACAACTTGCCAGTCAAGAGTAAAATCTACAGGCAGCCTGATCATGTTAGAGACTGCATCAAAACTGAAGTGCAGAAAATGTTGGAGTTGGGAGTCATTGAACCCTCAGATAGCCCTTGGGCTAGTCCAGTAGTTCTAGTGCCAAAACCTCACACCCAGGGTGGTAAGAAAGAGATGAGGTTCTGCGTAGACTACAGGGGTCTCAATGCAGTCACTAAGACTGATGCCCACCCAATACCAAGGGCAGATGAACTTATAGATAGATTGGCTTCTGCCAACTACTTAAGTACATTTGACCTGACAGCTGGGTATTGGCAAATCAGGTTAGCTGAGGATGCCAAGCCCAAGACAGCATTTTCAACCCCTGGTGGACATTATCAGTTTGTGGTAATGCCCTTTGGTCTGAAAAATGCACCTGCCACCTTCCAAAGGTTGGTGAATCATGTCCTCACTGGGCTGGATGACTTCTGTGCAGCATATCTTGATGATATTGCTGTCTTTAGCTCCACCTGGGAGGATCACCTGGTCCACCTGAGGAAAGTGTTAGAGGCTCTGCAAGCAGCAGGCCTCACTATCAAGGCCACCAAGTGCCAGATAGGGCAGACACAGGTTGTGTACTTGGGCCACCTTGTAGGTGGAGGCCAAGTTCAACCACTGGAGAGTAAAATACAGTCAATCAGGGACTGGGCTCCTCCAACCACCCAGACTCAGGTTCGAGCTTTCTTGGGCCTGACTGGTTACTACAGAAAGTTTGTCAGGAACTATGGATCAATTGTGACTCCATTAAACGAACTGACAAGTAAGAAAATGCCAAAAAAGGTTCAGTGGACAGCAGGCTGTCAAAAAGCATTCGATGACCTAAAGCAGGCCATGTGCACTGCACCTATCCTCAAGAGTCCAGACTACTCCAGACCATTCATTGTCCAAACAGATGCTTCTGAGTTGGGTGTGGGAGCTGTTCTATCTCAACTGAATTTTGATGGTCAAGACCAGCCCATTGCTTTTATAAGCAGAAGGCTGACCCCCAGAGAGAAGAATTGGTCAGCTATTGAGAGGGAGGCCTTTGCTGTGGTTTGGGCCCTGAAGAAGTTGAGGCCATACTTGTTTGGCACTCACTTCAAGATTCAGACCGACCATAAGCCCCTCTTGTGGCTAAATCAGATGAAGGGTGAGAACCCCAAACTGCTTAGGTGGTCCATTTCCCTACAGGGGATGGACTTTACAGTGGAACATAGACCTGGTACTGATCATGGCAATGCCGATGGGCTCTCCAGATATTTCCACTTAGAACAAGAAGACTCACCTGGTCAAGGTTAGCTTATTGTCCCAAAGTTTGGGGGGGGGGGGGTCATGTAGGAGAGTATGGTCTGCAATCCTATGATCACCCAGATTTTTTTGCTTTTGTTTCACTGGTTTACGACTTTCTCTGGCTGTGGGCCTGCCAATCAGACCCACAGCCTGGCTGTTCTCTCTCTAAATTACAACATGTACCCTAGGTGCATTTACCAATTGGTACTGGGCCACCTTATCAGACCCTGTAACTCAGGGCATAGGTGTACCCAGGGCCTACCAGGGGCTGAAGCATGTATTATGCCACCCCTGGCTGGCCTCCTAAATTTGACACAACTGGCTGCATGACAGCTGGGGCAAAGTCGTGTAATCACCCTTTGCTGTACATATAGTATACCTATATCTAACCCTAAAAATGGACACACAGATTCCTATCAGTCACTCCTATGGCAGGCCTTGACAATCCTGAAGGCAGAGTGCTTGGAATCGTGTGAGATGGTGCTCTGGCATGAGCTGAGCCTGTCTGCAGCTTGCGGAATCAAGTCCTAATAGCTGTTCCATGATAACGCATACCATATACTCTTAAGTGCATTATAATCCTCGCGGTTAAATGCTATCTTTGGTATTGCTTTATCAAAACATGTCGAGTAAGGTGTCATACGAATTGGAATACTAACCCCTCGCCAATTCTGGCGACGGGGTTAGCATCCCACCCTTCTAGAGGGACACGACATGTATGTAACTGTGAACCCCGGTTAAAGTTAAGCGAAGCCTCAGCTCCACAAAATGGACGCTGTCACCACAGACACGAGTCTGACCTCCTGCTTCTGGGAGTCCTTCCAACGAGGAGAGCTTGGACAAAGGGTTTCCTGTCAGGGGCGGTGCTAGCACCATCCCAGACAGGGTTTTTTGTATCCTGGGTAGGCAGGGCTTTACAGGAAGGTGACTGCTGAGTGGCACCCCGGTGCTCACTACGCATAGGCCGGTCAGAACCAGTTCCAGGGGCACACCAGCCCCTGGCCTGGGGAAAGTCCGGCATGGGAGAGGGGTGTAACCACCCCCCTCCTAGTCCCACCCATAGGCAGGACCTAGTCACCGGGTCAGCCCCTTTTCTTAGTATAAAGATAGGAGCGGGCCCCCTGTTAAAATTAGATCATCTTTGGAATCAAGACACGACTTTCTGCGAAAGGACATCAAGATTTCTTCTTCAAGATTCTCCCTTGTGGCTAAGGAGTAGTCACCCTGCATCCGCAGGCACCATCCTAAGAACACTGCGGTCTGCTGCAAGTCCTTCCTCCGGAATCCGACTGCCCAGCTCGACGAGACCCGGCTTCCCTGGCACCTCCGACCTCTACTCACCTCTACAGCCAAGCTGAGAACCGTGAGTGCGACGAGACCTCGAGGGACCGACGATCGCCAAGACTGCACGACTTCTTTGCAACAAGCCCACCGTGTGCTCCACTGGTGAGTGCTTTGGGGTCCGAGAAGCCCCAACCCTGAGCAGCTCCAGCACCGAAGATCAGCCCTCCAGCATCTCCACGATCTGCGTGGGGCCCTTTTGCTGTTGCCTGATCACCGCGCTGTGTGGCTACTAGCCGGCTGGCTTGTGGCCTTCTTCACGACGCCCGACGACATCACTGCTGCTGGTCTGGTTGCTCCAGACTGGCCCTTGCTTCCTTGTATCAGAGAAGCACCCCGGACCCTCCTGGTCCACTCCAGACGCCATTTTGAGTCCACCGCGTGGGCTTGAATTTGCCGAGGCTTTGTTGCCCGATCCTGGGTCCAGCGACGCCGACAGCTTCATCCATCGTGGGACAGCTCGCTCCTCCATCCTGGTCGCCGACAACGCCTCCTGGTCCGTGAGGTCTGCAGAGCACAGCGTCGCCCACTCACCTAGTCGAGGTGACTACCATCCGGTGCCCTCCTGGTGCCACCTGACTACTGGCTAGTAGTCTCGAACTTGGTCCCCTCTGCTTTCAGGTGTCATCTCTCTTCAAGATCCAGGCTTGGATCACTTCGAACTCTCTTCACTGGTCGCCTGCCAGCATCTTTCTTCCAGGCTCCTGGTCCGTCTACGAGGATTCCCGACGTCTTTTGAGACCTATGCAGCTGCAGCCCCTGGGCTAGGTAACTTCGGCATTTCGGTGCCCCAGCATAGCCTCACTATCCAAGGGTCCGAATCCACTTTCGTTTTCCTCCTACCAGGTCGGGTTCGCCCGAGAACACTAACTTTGTCTTTACTAGCTACCATAGACTTTGTCCCGCATCACGCGTGAGAGTGCACACTCTGCACCCGAGTCCCCTGGGTCTCCTAGAAGTAATCTGACGATTCTATAGTCAAGTCCTAGCGATTCCAAAGCCTATTAGTACTGTACTTACCTGCTAGTAATTTCGCATTCCACTTTCAGAGTATATGGTTTTCCGTGCCCCTCGGGCATTTGTATATACTGTGCTAACTTAAGTATTTTCGTAAGAGTTTTGTTTTGTGCTTAGTACCCTGTCCTCATAAAGAGTACAGGGCTGTTGTGATTCTTAATAAATATACTGTTTATTTTCATAACACTTGTGTGGTGTCCTTTCACTGGGTATTCAAGGGGTATATGTGTGGTATAACAGCTGGCTTAACACGCCCTCTCGAGTCTTTAGCCTTAGACTGCTCATATCCACGCTACTAGGATAGCTGGTCTATAAGGTTGACTTACAACCAATCATCAATAAGGGTTGCTGGACTGATACATAGTGTTCACTAGAATAGTGAGCACTGCATATCAGGCCACCTTCTCACAATTAGCTTGCAAAGTGTGTCTTTATTAAATGTGTATTAGTAGGACACTGAGGGACCTAGCCACAAACTGCATTTTGTAATAGGCGAAGTAGTACTACTTATGTACTACAAAATGGTATTTACAAAGCTACATGCGGAGACCTCTGCCTTTCCTATATTTTCTATGCTAAGATATCCACCAACGTAGAGGAGATCTCCACACATGTAAGAATTTGATTTAGATGTAAATGTGGTAGGGTCCAGGAGTAGTTGTAGGAAAATGGGGAATAAATACTCAAAAATTAGAAGGATTATGGGCCATATGTATGAACACATTTTCCCATAGACACAGAATGGGTAAAACCCTTTGATACATCTGGCCCTTACGGAAATATAAGCAGAGGTTTAGGGGGGGACACTGTAATATAAACACGCATCCAAAAGAATAAGATCATTGCTGTTCACAAATTCAACTTCTAAAGTTACTATGGCTTTAAAGATCTTAACACAGTCATAAATGTTCCCCAGGCCAGCCTTGCAATAAATCTAGAACTACGCATGGCAACTCACAGGTACTACAACATGTTCCCATAGAAAACAATATAGGAGTCAAATTAACACTGTTAAGAAACAGTGTCAAAATAAGTAAGGTATTTTGACTTAAATTACACATATATCACACTGGCTGCAATAGCATCAGGGTAATTATAGTTTGATCTGAGTTTCTATAGGAAGGGCATGTTTTGTTTTTCTTAAAACTTTGATGCCAATTGTCAAATCTGCATGAAACTTTGGGGAAAAAAGGTTCATCCATTTTGGGTCTTTTATGATACATTTCACACAAATCCGTCAAGGGTGAGCTGAGAAAATAAGGTGCTGCTCTCAAAGGTGTAACTTCTTAGTTTAGGATTAGGAAAGGTCTATAGCCAAGTGACAAAATAGATTAAACAAATTATTTTACTGTTTTCTAAAGTGAAACCAAAGATATTATATACCACATATGTATATGATGTATAAAGTCCAACTGTATACAAAACCAATAAACATTAGATATTTCTGATATAACTTTATTATTCTTTTTATATATATATATCGACTTTTATTTTCTTTTTTTCTCTGTTATCTTGTTTTGTTTTTTGGGTGATTATTTTTTGTTATATAATATTCAGTTAAAATTACATTAGAAAAGATACAAAATCAATAGACATGAAACTCGTGTAGAATGTTGAAGGCAAAGCGGTAGACACCACTACGCGCTTTTCGGCTCTTGAGCCTTCTTCAGGTAACCGTCTATTGTTAGAATTTCAGAAAGTAAGTCACTCAGGTTTGAATGTGGCGGTTTTAATAAGTCAGTCAGAAAAAACAGCTTCTTGAAATCTCAGAATTGAAGAAATATAATCCTATAGGGTATCTTGTGATATTTTAGTCCCAAAAAGGTAATGGGAGTGATTCTAATTTAAATTGAAGTTTATATGATATCTCCACAATTGTGTTTCACTTCAAGCAGAGGAAAAAATGGCGATGGAAATGTTACTGGAAATAGTTAACTGTCTCCACTTGTAGAATTTTCATCCAGTAGTGGAAGTTGATAACAAATAGATGAATACGAAAAATGGTTGACCATCTAATAGTAAGCTGAAAATAATTTCAAGCATCCAGCGTCCCTGTTTGTCGGCGGTCGGTCCTCGACGTGTTTTCGTGTTACCAGGAGCTTTAAACATCTCTATCAAAGCCAACGGATAAAGATATGGACATGTTCTCAACTATACAGACTTTGGCTCCTGGGAAATTATTTTCAGCTTACTATTAGATGGTCAACCATTTTTAGTATTCATCTATTTGTTATCAACTTCCACTACTGGATGAAAATTCTACAGGTGGAGACAGTTAACTATTTCCAGTAACATTTCCATCGCCATTTTTTCCTCTGCTTGAAGTGAAACACAATTGTGGAGATATCATATAAACTTCAATCTAAATTAGAATCACTCCCATTACCTTTTTGGGACCAAAATATCACAAGATACCCTATAGGATTATATTTCTTCAATTCTGGGATTTCAAGAAGCTGTTTTTTCTGACTGACTTATTAAAACCGCCACATTCAAACCTGAGTCACTTACTTTCTGAAATTCTAACAACAGACGGTCACCCGAAGAAGGCTCAAGAGCCGAAAAGCGCGTAGTGGTGTCTACCGCTTTGCCTTCAACATTCTACACGAGTTTCATGTCTATTCATTTTGTATCTTTTCTAATGTAATTTTAACTGAATATTATATAACAAGAAATAATCACCCAAAAAACAAAACAAGATAACAGAGAAAAAAATAAAATAAAAGTCGATATATATATATAAAAAGAATAATAAAGTTATATCAGAAATATCTAATGTTTATTGGTTTTGTATACAGTTGGACTTTATACATCATATACATATGTGGTATATAATATCTTTGGTTTCACTTTAGAAAACAATAAAATAATTTGTTTAATCTATTTTGTCACTTGGCTATAGACCTTTCCTAATCCTACTTTTTCCCTAAGTATAGCAAGTGCAACAGTACTATATAGGGGTCCCATTTTTCCAAGTAACTTCTTAGTTTAATCACCCTTGGAAAGTTTGTTAACCGAAACAGGAAAAAACCCAGCTCTACAGTATTTTCCCAAATTTGGCACCAAGACGTCGATTACGATGGCGGACGGAAACTGGTCCGACCTCCATGGTCGTGGCAAATATACTCCCGACCGCACAGAGGATAAACCGAGGGTATGATTAGGATATTTCTGTCATCACACACCGACAGCGGCGGGCGGATCACATCAAAGACCGCCGCACGTGGGCGGTACCACAGAAACACCTTCTGCCGCGGACGCAACGTCCGCAGAAACAGGCCCAACCGCTGCCAGACCTGTGGAGGGTCCGGCCGCACGATTAGGATAACCCCGCCATCCCAACGGAACTCACCACCGTCCTCGACTGCCGCAGAAAAAAAGCATCGACAAACGGAGCTTGGCTGCGGAAGGACCAAACGAACATCGCCCCTGCCGTCAAACCGAAACAAAAATGGCGGACGGAAGTAAATAGTAAAACAAAAAAACAGGACACACACCCACCTGGAACACCCACCCCCAAAAACTACACGCCCCAATGACACCCCCCAAGCAAAACAAAGAGCACCCAAGTCTCCACACCCACAGAACACCTGACTGCTAAAAACCATTGGGACACAACCACCACACAGAGTATAAAAGGAATCCCTCCCATTACCACAATTCTTTGCATCATAGCACAGCTGGAAGAAAGAGGCAGCACATCACACACAACAGACACACATAAACACACATACAACCTGCACACCAACAAACCCAGCACACTAACCCCCACAACACCATCCCTACATACCACACACCTGCACACCCCACACCACCAACACCTTGCACATCACACACCATGGCCCCCAAGAAAAACCCCAAGTTCACAGAGAGTGAGTTGAAGGTCATGGTGGATGAAATCATCCGTGTCGAACCACATCTGTTCGGTACCCTAGTGCATCAGACCACCTTGGCAACTAAAACCACTATGTGGGACAGGATAGTGATCAGAGTGAATGCTTCAGGGGCCGTGCCATGCACCAAACACAATATCCAGAGTCGGTGGCACGACCTCAAGGCAATGGTGAAAGGCATCAGGTCCAAGAACCACCTGCAGGCACACGACACTGGCGGTGGCGGACCCGCGGATCAAATACCAGCACCACAACTCCCAACAGGCCCCCATGTCTTCAGGGAGGGTGGGGGTGGGTCTAGCACTACAACTCCCAGCAGGCCCCTATGTCTACAGGGAGGGTGGGGGTGGGTCCAACACTATAACTCCCAACAGGCCCCCATGTCTACAAGGAGGGTGGCTGTGGGGGTGGGTCCAGCACTACAACTCCCAACAGGCCACTATGTCTACAGGGAGGGTGGGGATGGGTCCATTACTACAACTCCCAACAGGCCCCCATGTCTACAGGGTGGGTGGGGTTGGGGGTGGGTCCAGCACTACAACTCCCAACAGGCAACCATGTCTACAGGGAGGGTGGGGGTGGGGTGGGTCCAGCACTACAACTCCCAACAGGCCCCCATGTCTACAGGGAGGGTGGTGGTGGGGGTGGGTCCAGCACTACAACTCTCAACAGGTCCCCATGTCTACAGGGAGGGTGGTGGTGGGGGTGGGTCCAGCACTACAACTCTCAACATGCCCCCATGTCTACAGGGAGGGTGGGGTGGAGGTGTGTCCAGCACTACAACTCCTAACAGGCCCCCATGTCTACAGGGAGGGTGGGGGAGGGGGTGGGTCCAGCAATACAACTCCCAACAGGCACCCATGTCCCATCCCAGAGCAAGATGGAGTCTGTCTACCATGTGCTGACCAGTGCATCTCCCTCTTCAAACTTACATGTAGTTAGCCATCTTCACAGGGGCACCATCCAATAGCAGGACAGGACCACACATATCCAAGTATTGTCTCCCCACCTCCACACCACCATAATGCCCAGTACTGTGTACCACACAAATTTGATTACACCAACAACCATGTCCTGATTCCCTAGAAAATTGAAATGTAACAACAACAAACCTGTCATATCCACAGCATTGATTCTTAAATTCTTGTCCCTCAGGTGACCGAGACTTGACAGGAGAAACCACCAACCACCAGCACCAGTCGGCCCCCTCACAGCCTGGACTCTCCGGTGATGATTCCCTGGACACCTCAAATGCGGAGGACGATGCCGGTCCCACTACACTCCCAGGGCCATCAGGCTCCCAGGACATCCCTGCCTCTACCACCTCGGCCAGTGGAACAACAGCAACTACTGCCATTGTGACCTGTGCAGCTACCACCACCACCACCACCACCACTCCTGCCATTGCCACCCTGGCTTACCCATCGGATGATGATAGACCGTCAACATTGCAGGCTAGCAGGGAGAGTGGACGGGGGAGGAGACAGGTGAGGCCACAGCTCACGAACAGGAGGGCAGGTGCAAGGCGAGGTGGGGGACAAGACCCACCCAATCCTGGGACCGAGACCCTGGATGCCATTGCAAGAGTGCAAGCGTCGTACGAGCGGTTGCAGGCACAGGTGGATCGGGCGCGCCAAGACTCACTTGACACCTGCCAGCTGTTGCGGTCCATGGACAACCGTATGGAACAAATGGTGGACCTCATGGGGCAGCAAACAACTCTTTGGAGGGAGTGGCTATCCCGCGCCACACTACCTCCCCCTCCCCCAAGTGGCCAGCGGGACAGGACACCACCACCACCGCCACCATCCCCTGAGGCCACTGACAGGGAGGTGGCCCCCGAACAACCTGCCCCCACAGCTGGGTCCACTCAGGCTCCAACACGGAGGGGCCGTCTGAGGCTGGATCCAGGACAGAGCAGTGGCAATGCACCAGCCACCCGCACGAAGAGGGGCCGGCACTGACTACACCCTTCCTTGAGCCTGGCATTCACTCTGTGAACTATCTTGCCCCACTTTGCCAAGCATTGGCACACGTCTGTTGGACTAGGTGTACATCACACAATGTGATGTCCCCACGGTGGTGTCATCTGACATGACCTTCAACTCACACTTCCCCTCCACCACTTATTTGTAAATATGTACTAACACTAATCCACACCCCGTAAATAAAAATCACGGAAACACTCAAGGCTGTGTGATCTCCATGTTTAAACACAGGTTTGTCTCAGTTGTTGTCATCAGCAGGTGCAGGGATCAATGTTGTTTGGAATCATGGATCTGTGTGAGTGACCTAGGGAAAATCAGAGAACAAAAAGCACAGGTCAGGAAACTGAATCACACCCATCACACAACAACGTACTGCAACATCCCACAAACCACCATCATCACAAAGTAAACGGATCACAGGACACATATCAGGGAGCATTGCTCGTACACCATGTCCCACACCCATGTGCAAACAGAACATAACAGAACAGGCAGCATTCACACACCACATCCACCCATCACCAGCAGACATACATCACGCATTGAACAGCAGCACAAAAGGTAGTTACTCACATTCAAGGAAAGTAGCGATCAATGAGCTGACGCCTCTGGTCCACACCTTCTTCCTCCCCACTATCCTCATCACTGGACATGGGTGGGATGGGAGGCGGAGCAACCTGTTGGTCTGCAGGGTCAATGATCAGTTCAATATTGTTGCGCAAGGCCAGGTTGTGGAGCATGCAGCAGGCAACCACGATTTTGCATACTTTGCTGGGTGAGTATGGCAGGGCCCCTCCGGTTTTATCCAGGCAGCAAAACCTTGACTTCAGCAGTCCAAATGTACGTTCCACCACCCGACGTGTCTTCCCATGGGCCTCATTATAGCGCATTTCACCTGGGGTAGTAGGATTCCGTAGGGGGCTTAGCAATCACGTGCGGTTTGGGTACGCAGAATCACCTAGGTGGGGGGATGCAGACACAAACATCATTACCAGGACTGGTGGGAACAGCATGGCACACATACAACACAGTAGTCATCACAGCACACTCACCTACAAGCCACGCATGTTCTTGATGCAGATTAGCCATCAGTTGGGGGACAATGCTGCTCCGCAGGATGTGTGAGTAATGTGCGGACCCGGGAAATCTGGCACACACATGGGAGATGATGTTGTCAGCCAGGCACACCACTTGCACATTGATTGAATGGTAGTGCTTCCGACTGCGATAGATGGGTTCACGTGCCTGGGGTGGAACCAGACCAATATGTGTGCCATCGATGGAAACCACTACGTGTGGAATCTGGCCCAGGGCATAAAAGTCCCCTTTCACTGCAGCCAGCACTGCTGGACGTGGGAAATGGATGTAATCATCCTTGTAACGCATCATGGCTTCCAGCACATCCAGCAGTACCATGCTGAACATGGATTGGGACATCCCCCCGGCATGACCAACTGTGTAGTGGAATGTGCCTGTCGCGAAGAAGTGAAGTGCCGCCATCACCTTTGCTGTGGGTGTAATTGCTCCAGGATATGGCCTGCGTGGATGCAGATGAGGTGCCAATTGTGCTACAAGGTCCTGCAATGTCGGTCGGTCAAGCCGGAATTTGCAGATCACCTCCTCTTCAACCATGTCCTCCAGCACAGTGTATGGTTGATGCACATTTGGAGCCCTCCTGTGTGGGAGTAGATGGTAGCAGATGTCAATTCTCCAACACCGCATAGCTGAACCACACTATCACATCTTGACCAACACAATACAAATAATACATGTTGCAAACACTGATTGTATGTGTGACGTGACAGAAATATAAGGCACTACAGCTAACTACACACACACTGTTCACCCGCAAACAACATCCTGTGTGCAAACATGTCCAATGGTATGTGCACACATGTTGAAAGAACAGCCAACATCACATGACTGAGGGCCCATGTGTGGACAAGGATCCCCACAGACACACATGGATGTGCACTCACAACACGAACATGGAACACACCCTCCTTGTCTTCATGCACCCATGACCCCACCAACAATGCTGTGCATCCTCACATGACAGGCATGGACATACAACAGACGACACACAGACGAATACACAGAAAGCAAGTATACCCCCATCATTGCTACTTGCACACACAAAACACACACTCACAACTGCTTCAAAATGTGGGTACACAGCCTTAATGGACTGTGTAGATGTGTACAATTAGAAACGTGTGACCTCAAAACCAAGATGTCACCACATTGCCATGCACATCTGACGCAACTTGGGCTCACATCAATGTCCTTTGTAAAGCACTGGCAAGGTCAATAGTATGATCACACATGCAACAAATGGACATTAATGTGATGACACATGGACAGGGGCCATTTACATGACATAACGAGTTTTGACGCATTCCGGACATGGCCTGACACACATGTACACCTATAATCATTACATGTGTGTGGAGACATGCAGTGTGTCTACACACGGCATCCGGGTACGCCTTCCGCCATAACAGAAGATGGTCCTTGATACTGCAATTGTGCGTACCATTGGCTGCCTGGTCAAGGTCCATCTCGGTCACACACCCCCAACCGCATGTGCGCGCTACCGCGATGGTGCATCATTTGAAATTCATCACTCACTGGCATCGCAATGGCGGAGCACGCATTCCGCGGAAGCGGGGCAGGCTAACACATACATTTGAATGTGCAAGTGGAAATGGCAGTTGGTATCCCCCCTTTCAGTCACATGGCATCACCCACCACAGACTGCCGGGTGCGGGCGGTCACCCACCGCCGGCTGCGGGCGGTGGGTGACTGCCGGGTGCGGGCGGCGGGTGACCGCCCTGTGTATTGATGTTACCCTGGCATGGATGGCCATGGCCGGTGACCCACCATCGGCTGCGGGCGGTGGGTGACCGCCCTGTGTCTTGATGTTACCCTGGCATGGATGGCCATGGCCGGTCACCCACTGCCGGGTGCGGGTGGTCACCCACTTCCGGGTACGGGCTGTGGGTGACTGCGCTGTGTATTGATGTTACCCTGGCATGGATGGCCATGGCCGGTCACCAACCGCCGGGTGTGGGCGATCACCCACCGCACGCTGCGGGCGGTGGGTGACCGCCCTGTGTATTGATGTTACCCTGGCATTGATGGCCATGGCCGGTCACCCACCGTCGGCTGTGGGCGGTCACCCACCGCCCACCGGCCATGGCCAATCATGCCAGGGTAACATCAATACACAGGGAGGTCACCCACCGCCGCACCCGGTGGTGGTTGACTGCCCGCACCTGGCGGTGGGTAACCGGCCATGGCCATCCATGCCAGGGTAACATTAATACACAGGGTGGCCACCCACCGCCTGCACCCGGCGGTGGGTGACCAGCCATGGCCATCCATGCCACGGTGACATAAATACACATATTGGCAACTACCGCCCGGACCCGGCGGTAGGTAACCGTCCAGACCCGGCGGTGGGTGACGCTATGGGATGGAATGGGGGATACCAACTGCCATTTCTACTTGCACAGTCAAATATATCTATTAGCCTGCCCCGCCCCTGCGGAATGCGTGCTCCGCCATTTCGATGCTAGTGAGTGTTGATTTTCAAATGATGCACCATCGCTGGAGCGCGCACGTGCGGTTGGCGGTGTGTGACCATGATGGTCCTTGCACATGTAGCCAATGGAAACAGGTAACACGGGACGCATAAGCGATTTCAACAATAGCAGAAGCCGTGCACCGCCACAGCAGGGCCAGTCATTGGTTCATTTTGAATGAGGCAGCCCGGGAACACCAATTGCTGCAGACGTGTGCCACTGATATCAGCTCAGGGCCCAATAAATGTGTGAATTTGAGCAGTACACATCCACTGCTTCCAGCCACTGCTGCCTGCACACATCACCTCTACCTGCTGCTGCTGAGCACTCCACCAACTGCTGCTGTTGTGCCACAGTCCTGGACCTTGGCATGCCGAGAGTTGGAGAAATCCGGTCTCGTCCCTTCACCGCAGAGGAGCTGGAGGTCCTTGTGGACGGTTTGCTCCGCCACTATGAACGGCTCTACGGTGCCCCAGGACAGGTGGAAAGTGCAGTGGGGGACATTTATTTATTTATTTATTTCGATTTATATAGCGCTATATAACCCCGGGTCACTGACTCCTGGCCTCTGCAATCTTGGCGGTGTGCTGTGGGAGGCAGTGTGGGTATACCCCAGCATGGCAGGCACACTGTGATGTGTTCCTGGTTCTATCACTGACTGATTGACCTCTATGCTACGAAGTTTAATGTTTGAGGGGACACAAACATTTCATGTATAGTCTTGTGGCTGTGCTGGGTCACGACTGATTACATCTATCTTGTGGGTGTGTACCCCACCTGTTTTCCATGATGGACTGATGACATATTGACCTGTCCTTCACATATGTTGTACTGTGCATGGCTGCTGAAAGATACCTGTACCTTCTATCTGTGTGAATGGCCAACTGTTTACTGACTTGCCCCCTCTTATTTCCCATCATGGTAGGTCAAGCTGCACCTTCGCAAGGCCGTGTGGAGGACCATAGCACGTGATGTACGGGCAGTGGGGGTGTGCAATAGGCGACACACACACTGCCACAAGCGGTGGGACGACATCTCCAGGCTCAGCAAGAATGTGGCAGAGATGACACTGGGGCTGATTCCCAGATCAGGCCGGCTTGCACAACGTACCATGACCCCTCTAATGCTCCGTATCATAGCTGTGACGCATCCTGACCTGTCCGCCCGGTTGAGAGGGGAGCAGCAGCAAACTAGCGGTAAGCACACTGAATGGGTTTGTGACTTGTGATTGCATGCATGTATTGCTGCTCGGACACAGTAGTGACATCCGTGGTGTATATGTTGTGCTGCAATTGCATGTTGGTGCCATTAGCGGAGTGAGCGTTAGCATCCATGTCAGCCAGGTGGACATACCAGTTGCATTGTAGTGCAGGGTCCCAGGACATGCCATTGAGGTCTGTGGTCCCATGGCATCACATGTGGGGTGGTCTGCATGCACTTGCCCTGTTTGTTTGATGTACATGTTTCACAGGCACTCCCTGTTCTTTGACATGAGGATGTCTGGTAGGGGTGGTTCGTGTGCAGGATGGGTGCTACATGTTGGTCAGCAGTCAAGGAAGTTTGGATTTTGTAATTTGCAGTACGTGAGTGCGGCACTTAGGTATACCTCTTTTCTCTCTTTTTCAGCTTTGGACGAGGGCACTGATCCATAAACGACGAAGCTTAGTGGTGGCATTGCATCCGGATCAGAGATCACACCCACGCAGACTGAGACTGAAGAGAGCAGCCCCAGAGAGGGGGACAGAACTGTCCCTGAGGACTCACATGTGGAGAGCCCATCGTCCTCATCTTCAGACAGTGGTGGGGAGTCTGCACTGTTGTGGAAACAGGGAGTGTACAATCTATACCTTCCGTCGGTGCACAGCACACTGGGCCCACACTGCCACCAACTGCAACAAGTACTGCTCGTGCTCGCCAGAGTAGGGGGAGCAGAGTGGCCTTCGGTGCAGGCACCGCTGCTCCTGCTCCTGTGACACAAACTGCCCTTAGTGCTGAGGTGGTTGATCTGCTGCGACAGCTGTGTGTAGGGCAGACAAACATGATTAATGCATTCCTGGACCACGATAGGAAGTTGGGTCAGGTGGTAGCATTCATGGAGGGGATGCATGGCGATGTTGCTGGTCTCCACAAAACAGTACAGTCATTATCCAACACAGTGTCTGCAGCCATTCAACAGTC
Source organism: Lissotriton vulgaris (assembly GCF_964263255.1). Taxonomy (NCBI): domain Eukaryota; kingdom Metazoa; phylum Chordata; class Amphibia; order Caudata; family Salamandridae; genus Lissotriton; species Lissotriton vulgaris. The sequence goes on along the minus strand of NC_141699.1, from coordinate 749,629,527 downwards.
GCATGGCCATGGTCCTACTTCAGTTCCCCCTTCCACACCACTTCATGTCTCAGGGGAGAGTCACATTTCGGAACAGGCCTCATTTTCTGGGTATTGCACTAGAAGCAGGCACAGGCAGCAAGGCAGGGCAAGGAGGCCACAGACACCATCCCCTGGACAGGGAAATCTTTCACAGAACATGACATCAGTTACCCTGGAGTTGACACACAGGATTCTCAAGGGGTGTTGGGGGACAGAGATTCACATGGCACACAGGCATCCCCCTCAAAAAGTACTCCCAAGGCAAGGGCACCTCCCAAGGACAGGGACACTACAAAGGACAAGGACACTACAAAGGACAGGGCACCTCCCAAGGACAGGGACACTACAAAGGACAGGGCAGCTCCCAAGGACAGGGACACTACAAAGGACAGGGCACCTCCCAAGGACAGGGACACTACAAAGGACAGGGCACCTCCCAAAGACAAGGACACTACAAAGGACGGGGCACCTCCCGAGGACAGGGACACTACAAAGGACAGGGCACCTCCCAAGGACAGGGACACTACAAAGGACAGGGACACTACAAAGGACAGGGACACTACAAAGGACAGGGCACCTCCCAAGGACAGGGACACTACAATGGACAGAGACACTACAAAGGACAGGGCACCTCCCAAGGACAGGGACACTACAAAGGACAGGGACACTACAAAGTACAGGCCAACTCCCAGGGACAGAGTACCGCCCACTGATAAGGCACATTCCAAAGACAGGACACCTCCTAAGGCCAAGGTGTCTCCCACGGCCAAGGCACCTCCCAGGGCCAAGGCTTCTCCCATGGACAGGACATCCACCAAGGACATGCATACATCACCCCTGCGCCCCCTGAAGCTGGTGTTGGCGAAGGAACGTAGACCACATGTATCAGGGGTGGAGTCCCCCCATACCTCTACTCCCATCCACACCCCGGTGAAGCAGAGGAAGGAGTACACTGTTGTTGCATCCCCCAATACACATGATGCAGAGGGCAGAAGGCAGGGCCAGAGCAAGCGTCAAGCAGGGTCCAGCACGTCCCCAGAGAGCAGACCCCCACCAGCACATGATCCACCTTTGATGGGTGATGTTTCAGATGAGCCCGCACCACTTGTCCAGTCATGTCCAGGGTGCCCTTACATATCCCAAAGAAACAGAAACACACACCAGTGACACCTGACCACCCCAATGTCGCTCCGGTACAGCTGTCCCCAGCTCCCAGAGCCACCCTGCCTTCTGGCCCATACAGCCCTGTGGCTCATCTTTTCAGTGGTCCTAGTGGGTCAGCTGCAGTTCACTCTCATGTGTCAGATAGTGGCACTGGGTCTGTTGTTCGCTGTCATGCCTCATGTAGTAGCACTGTGTCAGTTGTGCCCTCTCATGTTTCAGGTGCTGCCACTGTGTGTGTCCGCCACTCTCATGTCTCAGATGCTGGCATGGTATTTGTTGGTCACTGTACAGGGACATGTGCTGGCAGTGTGTCTGGGTCTATGGCTCATGTGTCAGTCACTAGATCTGTGGCTGTGTCTCACACTCCTGTATCAGGTCGTGCCAGTGTGTGTGGGTCTATGGCTCATGTGTCAGTCACTAGAGCTGTGACTGTGTCTCACACTCCTGTATCTGGTACTGCCAGTGTGTCTGGGTCTATGGCTCATGTGTCAGTCACTAGATCTGTGGCTGTGTCTCACACTCCTGTATCCGGTCCTGCCAGTGTGTGTGGGTCTATGGCTCATGTGTCAGTCACTAGAGCTGTGGCTGTGTCTCACACTCGTGTATCTGGTGCTGCCAGTGTGTCTGGGTCTATGGCTCATGTGTCAGTCACTAGATCTGTGGCTGCGTCTCACACTCCTGTATCCGGTCCTGCCAGTGTGTGTGGGTCTATGGCTCATGTGTCAGTCACTAGAGCCGTGGCTGTGTCTCACACTCCTGTATCTGTTGCTGCCAGTGTGTGTGGGTCTATGGCTCATGTGTCAGTCACTAGAGCTGTGGCTGTGTCTCACACTCCTGTATCTGGTGCTGCCAGTGTGTCTGGGTCTATGGCTCATGTGTCAGTCACTAGATCTGTGGCTGTGTCTCACACTCCTGTATCCGGTCCTGCCAGTGTGCCCCTCTCATATGCTGCCTCAGATGTACCTGCTCTGTTCTGTGCCATGGACTGTTAATGCTCGTTGCCCCTCTCATGTGCTGCCTCAGATGTACCCACTCTGTGCCATGGACTGTTGATGCTCGTGCCCCTCTCATGTGCTGCCTCAGATGTACCTGCTCTGTTCTGTGCCATGGACTGTTGATGCTCTTTGTCCCTCTCATGTGTTGCCTCATATGTACCTGCTCTGTACATATGAGGCCTGTTGATGCTCGTTGCCCCTCTCATGTGCTGCCTCAGATGTACCTGCTCTGTGCCATGGACTGTTGATGCTCATTGCCCCTCTCATGTGCTGCCTCAGATGTACCTGCTCTGTTCTGTGCCATGGACTGTTGATGCTCTTTTTCCCTCTCATGTGCTGCCTCAGATGTACCTGCTCTGTACCATGGCCTGTTGATGCTCGTTGCCCCTCTCATGTGCTGCCTCAGATGTACCTGCTCTGTTCTGTGCCATGGACTGTTGATGCTCTTTGCCCCTCTCATGTGCTGCCTCAGATGTGCCTGCTCTGTACCATGGCCTGTAGATGCTCATTGCCCCTCTCATGTGCTGCCTCTGATGTATCTGCTTTGTTCTGTGCCATGGACTGTTGATGCTCTTTGCCCCTCTCATGTGCTGCCTCGGATGTACCTGCTCTGTTCTATCCAGTGGCCATGCTCCTGGCTACTCTAGGATTCAACCTCTATTATGTGCAATAAAGCAAGTTACTCCTGTGTAGTGGTTTCTCTGTGTCATTCCTGGTTGTCTCCTTGAATTGTTGATATATTGGTGCTATTGTAAATGCTGTGTCTGCCACTTTCACATTACCATTGCCCAGCACTTTTTCCTTTATTTTGGCTGGGAGGATAGTCATTACAATGTGGCTGTGGACTGTGTAAGGGTGGTGGAGGCACTCTGAGGCTTATTTTGGGACAACAGTGGCTTCCCATGCACTGCAGGTTATGTGGATGTTTTTCATTTGGTGCATGTGTCACACTCATGATTTGTGGGTACACAGTCGGTTGTTCAGTGTCGACTTTGTCAGTGTACATGTCAGGGCTCATCGTGTGTGTGTTGGTTGTTTATGTGTGTGCAGCAGTGTTGTTTTTTGTGGTGTGTGGTGTATGGGCTCCTGTCTGTTAGTGGGGTAGGTGTGGGGTTGGCCTGAGGGTGGGCCAGCATGTCTCCTTATGTGTAGTATGCCTTGTGTGTTGGTGTGTGTATGTGGGCCTGTGAGCTGTGTGGCCTAGCCATTCCTGCCTGCCTAGTTGATTGTGGGCATGGTTTCCGTCATCTGCTCTGCTCCGTTGCGTTGTCCATGGTGTGGCTGTTTGTTAGCGGTGCGTGTGTGTTCTGAGTGTGTGTTCTGAGTGAGTGGGGTCTGTTGTGCCCAGGTGGTTTTGCTGGTGGTGCATGCACGTGTTTTCATGTCCAGAGATGGTGTTCTGTTGTGGGCAGGGGCTCCAACACGTGCGTGGTGTGTGTGTTGCAATCGTGGTCCGCAGGGGAGTACCTGCTGGGGTGGTGACGTGGGGAGGGGGAGGCACATTGGGGGATTAGTAATGTATGGTAATGTATGGATGATGGATGCTTGTAGGTAAGTAAACATATATGTTGCTCATAAGATTTTCTTTGTGTGCACTGCATACTCAAATGCGATGCAGTGGACGCTGCGATATTCGTTCGATTTATTTATATGTTTACTTACCTGCATACTTCCATTTACCATACATTATTGACCCCCAACATGCCCCTCCGCCTCCCCACGTCACAGCCCCGGCAGGTACTCCCCTTCCGACAACGGTTGGTGTGTTTGCGTACCTGCGTCGTCGTCAGCGACAGTCCATGACTTGCTGGTGGTGGAGCACGAAGAGTAGCGGAAATGCGTGTAGAGCTGGGTCCATGACGGCGGTCTGCCTGTGGTGGGTATCTCTGCAATGTTTTGCCTCTCCGCTGTGGTGAATCCGCCGTGTTCAGGCTGGTGGTTTTTCCGCAGCGATTTGCTGGGTCGTTTTCGCCATCGTGATTTCGAGGACGGTCGAGACGTCATTCCATACAGCAGTGTCTCTGGATTGGTTACGCCCGCCGCGGGGTCGGGTGTATTTACGTGGCAGTGCATGTTCTTCCGCGGCGTACGGAAATTTGACAGTGCTTCCCATCCTAATATGGTGGACTGTAAAAGGCATTTTCCGCATACTCCAGGCCGGCGGTCGTCCTTCCGGCCGCCATCATAATCGACCCCAAAGTTAGGATTTTACTTAGAATGTGTGATTTTTTAAGGTGTAAATCTATTCAGCAGTTTTAAAATTAACATTTAAAAATGTGCTCAGTTGGGGGGGGCGTGGCTAGCAGCCAAGCATGGCGGCCGCATAGCGTGAGAGCTCCCGAGGGCACTGCAGCCTTTTCATAAATCCGTCACATATATCCGCCATCAAGCGCGCCTGAAGCGGCGGCGTTCGAGTCCGGGACCCAAGCGGTGTCACCGGTCCAAGTCTCGAAGAAATCGGAGCACCGGAGCCCGAGCAGCATCGTGAGGCGAGTTGGGGCCTGCAGCGGGAGGCGAAGCACCGGCCTTGCGTAGAGTCTGAGCCCCGGCGGAAGTGCGGCAGAGCCGGCGGGAAATAGTGATCACACCCCGGTGCATAGCGCTACCTTCGGACCAAGCCCACAACTACTGGCGGAACCCTCAGGTGACGAGCAGGCTGCCGCTAACGCCAAGCAGGACCAGACCGGTGCAGAGGTCAGTGCAACCCCAGCCTGGGCCACGCGGAACGGGGACATTGCCTTGCAGCAACCCCCCCCCCCGAAAAAAGACATACCTGGCGCCGCGACGCTACGGGGGGCAATCTCAGACACCGCATGCAAGCGGGGATACGGAGGGCCCGCACAACGAGCCAGAACAGAAGACAGTTGGAAGGTGCCCCGGGGGGACGACGCAACACCGGGCAGCAACGAGGAACGCAAGGGGAACCCCCGGGCCCGCCATCGGCAGCGTCGCCACGACAATAGTGACCCATCGCACGGCGGCCAGTCCAGTGCACGGATTAAGGTGCAGTGCAGAACAGCAGGGGGGGGGATCACAGTGACGGCTCCGTCCCGGAGAGAGAATATCGGGGACAACGACACGGTACGCATCAGCGGCTCCTAGACTCCCGCGTTGCCGTCCAGTGAGACCTGCTCCTGGCTGGCTGATAACGCTTATCGGAGACCTCCATCGGCCCACAAGCCGCGGTCACCTGGGACATATCTCTGGCACCCACAGGCCCCAGCACCATGGCGGGAAAAGGCCTCAGGAGCGGATCCACACAAGCCAAACTGGATAAATTCGCCTATGGACACCAAGGGCAGCAGCAAACTACAGGGCGATCCTCCATGGGCCATGCCCAGGTAGCGGAGAAGACGACGACAATAACGCTGGAAGACATCATGAAAACGCTCACAGAAGTAAAAACCACAGTGGGCGCCATCTCCTCAGAAGTATCTCTGCTGCGAGCGGACTTTCACAAAATGGCGGAGAGGGTGTCGCAGGTGGAAGTGGTCACGAAATCACTCGTAGAAGACACCTCAGAGCTCCAATTGGCCATGGAAAGGATGCAAAAAGTCACCAAACTCCTGCACGACAAGCTGGACGACCAGGAAGGGCGTTCACGCCGTAACAACGTGCGTATCCTTGGACTTCCAGAGACAGAGGGGAAGGGGGCCATGGACCTCTATGTAGAAGACCTCATAAAGAACAAGCTCCAGCCCAAGGGCCTGTCGCACTTCTTTTCGGTAGAGAGAGCGCACAGGGTCCCGGGGGGCCCACCTAAGACGGGGGCAACTCCAAGACCGGTCCTAGCCCGGCTATTCAACTTCAGGGACAGAGACGCAATATTACAGGCGGCGAGGAACTCACCACCAGTACGGATTCAGAATGCAACCTTAGCGTTCTTCCCGGACTACACGGCAGAGGTGGCCAGGTGACGTAAGTCCTTCACAGAGGTTAAGAAAGCACTGCGCGACAGAGAACTGCCGTACTCCATGATGTTCCCGGCGAAACTTCGAATAGTGGCCGAGGGGAAGACCTGGTTTTTTGACACGCCGGAGGTGGCTCAAGAATGGCTGGAGGGCTGGCGACCAGCAGGGCGACGACACCGCTCACAGCGAGACCAGCCGCGACACCAGACTGAATGGACATCGCCTAGTCAGTCCTCCCACCGACCACGCCAGGGAGGCGAGACAGAACTTGACTCCGACCTCGAAAGGGATCCATTGGACTCTGGACAATCAGCTCCGGTGTAACACTTACCTGTATTGTTTCTTGAGACTGTGTGGGCCGCGGAACCGTGGCTCGGACGTAGCTGAGTAGGGTGGGCACAGGCAGTGCCCAGAGGGGACTCACCAACCCTACGAGCAAGTAAGATGTTTAGGGGAGGGCTGAAGCACTCTGCAAAGTTGGGGATGCGGGCGGGAGTTTGTCCGTGGAGCAGGGTAGCAGGGAGGGGGGATGGGTTTGAAGTTTATTTGTTGAAATGTTTACTCTTGTTTGTAGTCATCATTCACCACCTACACAGTAATATCACCCTGGCATCAGCGTGCCTCCTACACGACACGACACTAGTCGTCGCCTGGGCTAAGCCGCAGCACACGTTGTGTGCCAGACTCCCTCATCAACCCAATGGCCAGGCCACTTAATCACACGCCCGCGGAGGGCCCCTCCGCAACCGGAACGATTCCCCCACTGCGCATAATGACGTGGAATGTCCGGGGCCTGGGTGACAAAATCAAGAGAGGCTTGGTCCTCCAGGCCATAAAACGGCAGAACCCAGATGTGGTCCTCCTACAGGAAACCCATCTCACGGGATCCACCTGTAAAGCCCTAGACAGACGTGGGTACACAATGGCGATCCACGCCGACTTCACTACTGGCTCCAGGGGAACGGGCATACTGGTGAGAAGATCCTCCCCCCTTATGGTATCCAACCGTGTGGCAGACGACCAGGGTCGCTTTGCAGCAATCCACGGACAATGGGAGGGCAGGGCCCTAAATGTGATTTCAGTATACATTCCCCCAGCCCTACACTCGGTGGCCTTACCAGCACTAGGCAAGTTCCTTCTTGATCTCCCTGATGGCGACATGATTGTTGGGGGAGACTTTAACGCAGTCATGGATCCACTTAAGGACACTTTTCCCTCCAGAACCCGACCGCGAGGTATTGCACCTCTGTCGGATTTTGTGGAAGCCCTGGGCCTTGTAGACCTCGGGCGGCAAATATACACAGACACCACTTACTACACTTACTACTCAGCGGTACATAACAGCTTGTCTCGCATAGACTACCTCATGACATTGGGTTTGGGACTGGATATGGTAGAAAAATTAGACACACTACCCAGGGGGGTTTCAGATCACTCTCCGATCGTCCTATCACTGACCACCGGAGGGAAACGAAATGCACGACCGTACCCGATTTACCCCAACTTCCTGAAAATCCCCAAGATCCGAAAGAAACTCAAACTAACAACGTCACTGTATTTTACTGAAAACACAGGCACAGTGGAGTCACCCTCCACCCTATGGGAGGCATACAAAACTGTCCTCAGGGGGGCGGCCATTGCGGCGATTACGGGACACAAACGGGACTCACGGAAGGAACTTGCAGACCTAGAACTTGCACTAGATACGGCCAATAACGCTCATATGACAGACCCCTCCCCGACCACGACACACACGCTCATGCTCCGGCAGCAACAATACCTAGCCCACCTCAAAACGACAGAGAAGGGATACATCGCGAACACTAGACATAGAATCTATGATGTGGGCGACAAAGCGGGGCGTATGCTAGCGTGGCTGGACAAGAGAGGGAATGGAGTAAGAGGTATCCATAGACTCAATACGGAGGATGGGCGGACACTGGTACACCCGGAAGCAATAGTGGGCGAACTGGCTCGTCATTATCAGGGCATCTATACGCCGGGACGGAGGGTCACACGACAAATGGCGATAGCAACACTTGCAGACACTACCATCCCCAGCATTACACAGGAGGATAGTGACGCCCTAGAACTAGACCCAACGGGGGAAGAAATCCAGCTGGCGATCCAGGCGCTACAGTCAGGTAAAGCACTGGGCCCTAATGGAATACCGGTAGAATGGTACAAGTCCATGGCCGTAGACCTCAGTGCCCCATTACTAGCTATGTATTTAGAAAGCAGAGACAAACTGGAGCTACCGCTGGACCAACGCACAGCGACGATTGTAGCAATACCCAAGCCCGGAAAACCACCGACAGACTGCACCTCATACCGCCCGATATCATTACTGAACATCGAGGCCAAAATACTAGCTAAACTTCTGGCAACCCGGTTGATGCCCCATCTTAGTACCCTAATCCACCCTGACCAGTCGGGCTTCATGCCCCACCGGAGTACGGCGCTGAATCTCCGAAGAGTCCACGGAGTGCTAGCCCGTGCGCACCTCCTCACGGAACAAGCGGTAATCCTCTCCCTCGACGCCAAAATGGCGTTCGACTTAGTAGAATGGGAATACCTTTTTGTGGTGCTGGAACGCATGGGTTTTGGCCCAAAATACATTAGGTGGATACGGCTGCTCTACACAAAACCCGTGGCACAAGTGGTGGCCAACGGCCACACGTCGCCTAGATTCCCACTGGGCAGGGGGACCAGACAGGGCTGCCCCCTGTCCCCCCTGCTCTTTGCGCTGGTACTTGAACCCTTGGCCATCCAAATCAGATCAACGCCACTATTCGCGGGCATCAAATGGAAGGAGGGATGGGAGGACAAAGTCTCACTATACGCAGACGATATGCTCATATACATGACCACACCGGAGGCCGGCATCCCAGCCCTACTGGACCTTTGCGACACACATGGGCGCACATCGGGTTACACTCTCAATTGGTCGAAATCCACCATATACACATTAAAAGGCCCAGAGCCGAGACTACAGAGGAACTGTCCTATGCTTAAGACGTCGGCCTCTTTCAAGTACCTGGGTATCATCATCGCGAGCGGGGAAACAGACTTTTTCGTGAACAACCTAAAACCACCTATAGACCGCCTGCGAGCGGATGTTAAGCACTGGGCGGCCCTCCCCCTGACCCTACTGGGCAGGGCGGCATTATACAAGATGATGGCCCTCCCAAGACTCCTTTACGTACTGGAAAATACTCCGCACCTGGTACCACAGCGTTATTTTCAACAGATAGTGGCACTGGTCACGGTCCTGCTCTGGAACACAGGCCCGGCGCGCATAGCTTATGACAAACTGGTAAAGAGCTGGTACGAGGGTGGCATAGCGCTCCCCAACATACAGCTCTATTACTGGGCGGCCCAACTCAAGATTATAAATTACTGGATCCACGCCCCGAAGAACGACCCGGCCTATCGGGCAGACTGGTCGCAACTGGGGACGGACTGTATGCTGTCCGTACTTTACAATAAGTCGCAACTGAAGGCCCTGATCGGTCCGACCAAACACACGGCGGCACTATGGCACGTGGCACAGGCCCGTCTGGGGTGGGCAGGCCGACTCACTAAAATGACACCCTTGTGGGACACGAAAGCACTGGGGAACCTGAGAGGCTGTAAGGGGTTTGACCGGTGGGACTCAATAGGTATTTCTACGATAGGATACCTCTGGGAAGGTGACACAATATTACCATTTCCACAGTTGCAACAGCAATACAACCTCGGACCCACAGAAACGTTTAGGTATGTCCAGATTAGGCATGCATTACTACAGGCCATCCCTGCCGGCACCACACTACCAGACTCCTCTCCTTTAGAAGATAGATTACTGACAGACTTCATGCTCCAGAGCGCCACCTCCCTTACATACAAGAAGCTAGTCAACAATCTCAAGGACCCGACGCTAAAACTTAAGGAGAAATGGGAAGGGGAACTAGGCGAGACAGACGAATTTGAATGGAATGAGGCCCTGGCCTCCCCGAAAGAGGTGGGAATCTCTAGTAGGCTCAGACTGGTACAGCTAAAAATCTTACACCGCATCTATTACACCAGAACACTGCTGCACAAAATACAAAGAGCACCACACCCCTACTGTTTGCGAGGCTGCGGGGAGGAAGGGACATTGTTCCACACACTATGGGACTGCCCGCAGATACGCGAATTCTGGAGACAGGTGCTCCGATCCATCTCCCAGGCCCTCAAACTTTCTGTTTTGCCCGAACCGCGTAAATGCCTTCTAAACATCTGGGACCCGAACGACCTGGGTAGATATGAACTGATTTGGGCGACACTGGCATTGACCGTAGCTAAGCGGGATATAGCACAGAAATGGGGGGCGCCGGAAGTACCCACCGCCAATAGGTGGGCTAAAAACATGGACATCCTAATGGTGACAGAGAGAGCGGTTTATGTGCTTCGAGCGGCGCCCCGGAAATGGAACAAAGTCTGGGCGGCATGGAACTTGTACAGAGGGGAGCTTTGTGAGCCCTTACCAGAGGGAGAGGAATCTGACTCCGAAGGGGAAGAGGAGTGAATGAACAACTGCGAGGGGATGGCCTCAGGCATATAACACGGGTACATAGGTGGCACTGGCCTGGCCATTTCTTGCGATACGATCAGCGGCACAGGTGACTACGAGATGTGGGGGGAATTCGGGGGATATGATGACACAGGGTTGGGGGGGATAAGTTGGGGAGTTTGTTCTTAGTAGTTGAAGGGAAGGAGACATAGTCGTCACTGAACTTGGGAGGAGGGGTTATCGAAGAAATGCACGTTGTAAACAGATGTCAAATATTGAATGCTTAGACGAGACCCGTGACACAGCAGGAACTATGTCTTAATTACGAAACTGTAGCCCGCGAACTATTGCACAGATAAGATGTACAAAATGCAAGATTACAAATTGAATGTATGCAATTGATTGAACACTATTCCTTCCTAACAATAAAGTTTTAATAAAAAAAAAAAATGTGCTCAGTTAAGAAAGACTACTCTCTGCGACGCGTGTGACTGTGGAGCTGTGGGAAACGGCGACAAGGAGGATTGGCTGGGCCCACAAACCGTCGCGACAAACCCCGTTATGGCATTGTGCATGGCTAAATGAGCTACATAAACTGAAAGGGTTTAAAAGATGGGATGACAATGGTATTTCAGTTTTGGGTGACCTGATGAAACATGGAGCTCTGAAGTCCTTCCAGGTGCTGAGGGTGGAATATGGACTACACAACACTCAGTACCTGAAATATGCGCAGGTACGTCATGCCTGGACGGCGTAGGCGTCGCTCTCAGGGCCGTTGCCAGAGTACGCTCCGCTTGAGGGCCGTTTGTTGCAGGAGCACGTCCCAACTAAAATAGTCTCCTTGACCTATAAAACTCTGATCAATAACATGCTGGACGGACTGGTGAATCTGAAAGATACGTGGGAATCAAACCTGGGGGAGATGGACACACTCGATTGGGAGACGGCCCTGATGCACCCTAGGGATGTTGCGATAAAGTCACGACTTCGACTCATACAATATAAAATTCTCCACAGGGTCTATTACGTCAGATATCGCTTACACCAGATGGGGCGGGCCAGCGACCCTAATTGTTTGCGCTGTAGGTATGTGGAGGGAAACTTTTATCATACTATCTGGGAATGCCGGGTTATACAGGAATACTGGGCCGAGGTACTGGGGGAGCTCAGCGACGTGCTGGAAACGGCCATCCCGGTGGAGCCTAAATTGGTTTTATTGGGCATAACAAATGAGGTGGATCTGACTCGCCCACACTTGATTTTCCTAATGCTGGCTTTAGTGGTGGCCAAGAGGGATGTGGCTCGGGCCTGGGGCGCTCCTATCCCCCCGAGACTAGATGAATGGAGGAGGGGCATGGATATCTACATGGCAGCAGATAGGGTCACATATAAAGCTAGAGGTTGCCCCAAGAATTTTAGTAGAGTGTAGGGGAAATGGAGACGGTATTATGGTCTAGAAGGGGGGCTCTGATAGGGAGTGGAATGTCCTCCCTGCTGTCCCGACACATGAGGGGGGAATGTGGATGACTATGTGTGATACAGCATTATGTGGTACATAACTGTATCCACAAGAAGTGTTATGTTCCGGGAAACTCTGGGAAGGGTGGGCGGTGAGTCGGGGTGGGGCAGGGTATGGTGGACGATCTTAAGTACTTTAGAGTACTCCAGGAGCATAAAGCTTACTTGTAACACATACCAATGATTTGAGAAAAGAGGAAATAACATAACATAACACACACCAAGGTTAGAATTCAATACTGATTTCAGAATTAAATGTCAAATATTCATGGCTGTCGCAATTTACAAATTCAATTGCAAAGATATAGGTGACTGTGGTGAAAAAGGTGACATGTAGTGATCGGTGATGTTGACAGTACACTATATACAAGACAAATAAATGTGCAATCAAGAAGGGGAAAAGAGTTTCTGTTTGTCCTTATGATTTTAGCACATATGCTACAGGATCCATGGATAATTTCAACTGTGATCATGAGCGTTGTGCAGACATATGTGGTACGTCGATGTTTCGACCCCGAAAGTTGCGCAAAATATAAAGTGCGTCAAGGTGGGTCTTCTTCAGGACGGGAGAGGGGGTGGGCAGCCTATGGATTTAATTAAAGAGCTTCATCAGGTCTGTGTTATGTAACAGAATTATCATGTAACTGTTTTGGTTCAAGAGTTAAGCTTACCAAAATGCAGATTCTCTAGTATGTCTGCAAGTATGAAGGCCTTCTCATTCAGGGAGTGGCTTACGATTAAAACCTCTTGATTATCCACCAGCTGGTTGGAGCCTAAGAGAGAGTGACAAGGGCTATTCAGTCACTCTCAATTGTGCTATTATCTGTTATCATTAAAAACAGTATACACAGCAAAGGAGGGGTGAAGACGGATCAAGTGTTGATCCTAAGGCTCAGATTACCACTCCGGGAAGGAGGAATGGAAGGTCCAGCCAGAGTCAGAGCCCCAAAGAACAATGACTAACAAAAACGGACTCGGCTGTTCCTGAGGAAGAAGAAGGGTACGGTCAATAAAGGGGAGAAAAAGAAAAAGAAAGGGTAGTGCTCTGTGGAGGGCTACCCTGGGTATCCAATTTGGATACCCAGGGTAGCCCTCCACAGAGCACTACCCTTTCTTTTTCTTTTTTAATCATTAAAAACAGTCACTCGTAGTTTTGCTATTATCCGTGATCATTAAATACAGGAAAAGAAGAGGGAGAGTCTGCCCAAATTGCGAGGTACCTCACTGGTTTCCTGTAAATGACTTCCACCCGTCGGTTGGAGTCATTTTAAATGGCCATTCAAGTGATGTACTGAAAAATAAATAAAGTAAAGGGCGCGTAATGAGGGCTAAAGTGTTGGACAACGTGCAGTTAAATATTCGATCAATACCGAAACTTAAAGTGGCAAATTTCACTAAAATCTAAAAAAAACAATGGCAGAATGACTTGTCAATGTTATGAATCCATAACACTTTTCAGCCTTGGGTGAGCATTGGAGGTTCTTCCTTCCAGGATGTCAACATACAATTCCGACCAAAATTAGTTCAGGTCACAATTGTATGTAAATAAATAAAATGTTACGATTTGACCTGAAAAAAGATCCAGCAGGAGCTGGTGGCAGAATGTTTATGCCGGTATTTAAACCGTCCCTGATGTTCTTATATTTTTTGGGTTTGCCGCATGGATATATATGTATGTATTGTTTCTGTAAGTTTTAGCATTTGTGGAACACATTTCAATCGAATGGTGTTATTACGTCGTGTGAGGTAATATCGCCAAACGTTTTGGAGGTACAGTATTTCTGGCAGTATTTCCACTGTACTCGAAATTAAGGTCTGTTTCTCATGTAACATTTAACATAATTTTCTCGCCGCGGCAGGTGTGACTTTAACTGCATCATCTCCACCAATAAATAATTCTTCAAAATAAAAGTTCTTATAGCTGAAAACAAAAAGGGAAATCCGTGAGAGTAAGCAGTCATTTGTTCCCTTATTTTTTTTAAATAACAGCATTCAATTTCTTTTTGCTGGATTAAAACTTTTATCAGACTCGTGTGGTTTGGCGTTGGAAGACAGAAGTGAGGAATGCTTTAAAAAGGATCACTCTTTCTGACCAGCAAATGAAAACGGTGAGATTGCTTTCACCCTCTGTGATGAATTGCCTCAGGCCTCTCCAGGAGGAAGACTCAGAATTAGAAAGAGACGAGCTGCCAAACAATCTGCAGGGGGATTATTGGTCAAGCAGGTAGAGTGGTGTCCCTGGGAAGCAAAACTAGTTTCTTTTGATTAATCGAGGTTCTTCGCCTCTCTCCCCTGTTTCAGGATTAGATGGATTGAAGGAGCAATTCCAACTGGGAGGAGGTGAATGGTCGTATGACTTCCCAGCATGCTGCTGAAAAATCGTACTGATGCTATGCTACAGTTTCGTCCTACATCAATTTTATCGGAACATAGTTCTTACTGGATATCCCGCGCATCGTGTTACAAATGCCATATGAATGAATGAAGGGAATCTTTTATCGCGCAAATTAGCCCAAGGGCATCAAGGCGCCTAAACTGGTCATGTAATGTGTAGGCACCAATGAGGTCCTTTACAGATACACTACCATAGGCTATAAATCAGTGGTGGCTGCCTCGGATTGGGGGTGGTGGGTGAAAAATAAGAAAAATAAACCTACCTTCCCTGCAACCATATGACTCTTCGTCATATTCTCTCTGCACCGGAAGCACCCAGGCATGAGCAGCGTCGTGATTGGTCTGAGCGGCCTGTTTGGCCGCTCAGGTAGTGCCTGGGACCCTGGGTCCCACACAGCCCGGTGGAGAACTTGCTAAGTGCGCATGACTGTTTGGCCAGCCCAAGAGCACCAGCCAAACAGTCATGCACACTTAGGGAGTGCAAACCACTCCTTACTCTGCTCTTGCGATCTCATCCCTGCTCCACCTCGACCTGACTCTGAGTCCTGCATAGAAAAATAAAATGCTAACTTCTTGTAAATATCATTTTGCTTTTGCCTTTTGCACTGCTCAAAGAGCAGTGGGGTGAAACTCCTCCACGTGTTTGCAGCGGAGCCGCCACTGGCTATAATGTGCTTGTAATACAGTGGACCAAACACATTCCTGATGGGGGATCCCGTCCGCCAAACTCAAAGTAGGCCATCATACAATATTGAAAAGTTCTTGTTTTATCGTTGCTTCTACGGCAGCTTACGAGCACATCATTTATAAATGATATTACTAACACAATATTGTGCTGGGGTCCCTGTCATGGCTTCTAGAGAGTAATATAAAGCTTATTTCTTTAAGTACAGGAGCCATAGACCCTCATTTAGCAATCTATTCTGAATCTGGCAATTTCTTTCTGGTCCTGGCTTTACCCCCCTGATTTTCCCCTCATTACAAAGTCTGTGTTAAATGGGCTGGGTAGAAAAAAATGCCCAGTAATACGGCCACCAGATATTTGTACACTATCAATATACATGGGGAATTTACAAATAATACCAGGAGATGACTCGGTAATACAATACATTTATCAGTAATTTTCAAACACGCCTATGGAAGTTGTTTTACTGCTGAAGAAAAGTTATGGCATTACCAACAAAACTTGCAATCTAAAATGTAAACAGGTGAGATAGGGCTCTTAGTAATGGCTTAGCTATTCCAGCCAAAATGCACCAGAAACCTTTAGGATGGAATTTACTAACAATGAGCAAATTTGCATAATATACATTTGAACATATTCCAAATCAAAGCAATCTTTTTCACAGAAAGGGTGCCGCAGGCAAACTACCTTATTACTGCAGACCCTAAATGAAACATGCTAACGTACAGCCTGCATCTGTGATGAGTACAAGGGTAAGGGAAATGTTGTCAGGTTCAGGCAGTAGTGTTTTTAAGATGCTTGATCGTATGTTTTCACAAAGCGGATCATCTAAGCTATGCAATCAAATGATGGACAGAATGCTGAATAAATCATACATTTACTCCCAGTCAAGCGATCTGAGTTAAATCCATCGTACTTTCGCTCACTATGCTACCCCAGTTTGGACCCAGCCATATGTAAAACAGTCCTGACCTTGTTCCTCATGGGAACAGTCCAGCCCGAACTGCCAAGCCAGGTCCTCCCTGGACCGGAAACAAGCATCCTGGGACTGGTGTCCTCATTTTAGCTTTTTTATAGCACTAACCATAATTTCTATGACAAAACAACCCCTCTCATTCTGCTCATTTCTTAAAGAAAACTTTTTCAGCTTTGATTCCATCAAAATGGCTTCAAGTGTGCCACAGTTTTGAATACAGGATTCTAGTGCACTAGTTGCTCATTAGAACACTGAGGGAGGCTGCAATGGAACACTGGGGAATAAACTGACAATCTGCTGTTGATGTTCAATGTACATTTTACTCAAAATATCAGACTTTATTCTCATTTGGTTGAGGAAGATAGTGTCAACATATATAAAATGTGCTCTAATTATAGCTTCTGGATCACCTTCCATAACAGTTATGAGACATTCAATACAATGTATTTCAATATGGGCCCTGTCCCAGAATGCTTCCACAAAATGTCTATTTGTCGTAAGCCAATCAAGAATTGACCCTGTGGGACCCACCACAAGCCACTTGGGTTCATAGTGTGCTCACCTTCCCCTCTTATATTTTCTTAATTCATTTTCAGGTTAAAGGGACCGTGTCGCTGAAACCTGTGATGGCTGCCACAAACTATCGTTCAGGTTGTGGCCATCCAATCAAGAATGACTAGTACCATTTAAAGTGTCCAATCAGAACATTTCCAGTCCAGATATCACTATCTTTATTGCCTCTTGGTGACCACCTGAGCACCTCTCTTAATACACATTTTTCAAAAACAGCTGAATGGATTTACACCAAATAATGAAAACACACTTTCTGAGTTAATTTTTTACTTTTTGCCAAATGTCACTGATGATCTCCTCACCCCCTCAGGGTTCAACGCCAAGCAATTGGGGGAATTTTCCCCTACAGTTGTCCCCTCACAGCTATGGTGGCCTGAAAACCTCTTACCTTGCATTCTGCTTCTGCTATGCGGTCTCTCAACCCTTAAGCAGTCCACTCTGGCCTGGTGGCCATGGCCTGACCTCTTTCTCCCCTCTGCTATAGCCTTGCCGTGCAGAGGCCTTGCAAGATTGTTCTGCACTGTCTCCAGCAACACGTGATATAACACGTGCCTGGTGACCAAAACAGTTCTTCTGGCTTGGAGGGCTGCCCTACCCCACACTCACTGGGACACAACACTCACACAACAAATGCTCTTCTGGCACTGTACCTGGTTGTGGGAGGTGGCGGCACTGCATGGCTTTGGAAGGTAGGACCTTATCAGGATTTCACACCTTTATGATGTTTGTTCGGGAAACACATGTGATCCTTCCAAGAACTCCAAGACACCTATGCCCTTACCAATGGGCAATTCTACAAATACCTTCAATTGAAGCATGCCCTTTTATCCCCTGCTTCTCAGATTGACCCTCTCCCTGAGTTCAGCCCGCTGGAAGCCAAGCTCCTCATGGGGGCATTGGTCAAAGGTGGGATCTCCAAAATGACCCAACACTGATCATTAATCCCCAGGAACTTTAGACCACTTTCAAACCTGATGGGAGAACTGGATGGGTGGCCTTGAGGATGACGACTGGCGGATGGCACTGATGGCACCCAAGATTATTTCCATCTCTTCCAGGCTGCACCTGATTCAAACATACTACCTATATGGTGCTTACCGTTCCCCAGCTAGATTACATCATGCAGGCCTCCTACCTGAACCCACCTACCCCGCTGTGGCATTGCTCCCACCGATTTCTATCATATTTTTTTATTACGCCTTAAGATTCAAGAGTTTTTGTCTGCAATGGTGGGAGAGCTAGCAGAAGTGTAGGGGTGGGAGGTCTTCCTTTCCCCCTTGGTGCTTCTGTTGGGGATCTTCAAGGGCTCTGGCGGTACGAGGCGAGCTCCTGGGGGGAAGGAGTTCACAGAAATTTCCCGTCTGTGTACTGCAAAAAAAACATGTCATGGGACCATTGTGCCATAGTAGGGGTCAGCCGCTAAGCCAGTTAATTGCTACTCTGCATTTTGCTAGAAGAAGCCCATGTCTACGAGTCTGCGGCCCCCTAGGGGGATCTTTTTGGAATAACCCAGCAGGGTAAGGGCAGGGTCCAGGTGTAGCTTTAGGCCGGTTATTGTCCCCAACTCACTGATGAACAATTCCCAGAATTTGTGTACCCTAGGGCATGACCAAGCTAGATGCAAGAAGTCGGCAGTTTGTTCGGCACATCTATCGCAGGCCGCGGTATCTCTCAACCCATACCTATGGAGTCTCTCCGCGTATAATATGCCCTGTTTAGATATTTAAAATGAATCAGCCTATGCCTACCATTTAGCGAGATGCGACGTGTACTGGTGCAGCAATACGCCCACATAGCGTCATCTATCGGTTGCTGTAAGTCTCGCTGCCAGTTCAACCTAGCCTTGGAATACAGATTAACCCTGTGGGACATTGCAATCTTATATATATTTGAAACTATCTTGCGAGTCGACTTAGCTTCGATTACATAGGTTATTTCCAGGACTTCAGGGGGTTCCAGTAGATCTTCACCCAGAATGTCTCGCAGGGCGGGCTGCACCCTATGGAATTGAAATTGTTGCAGTAGCATATGAGGGGGCTCTTCCTATTCCATCTCTTCCCATTTTTTAACCTCACCGTTATAAAAGAGATCACCAGCCGTCTGGATAGTAAGGGAGCTCAGTGCTCGTGTCACCCCTCTGTCTCTGCATAGGGTAGCCAACAAGCCCATTCAAGTGGCATGACTGGGGAGTATAATAATGCTCCCGCTTGAATTTGCAACAGGGAGTGCCAGGCATGCAGTATAACATTGATGGAGTCAAGTATACCTGTCCTTCGGTCTATATTTTCAAATATCAAGGCCGGGAGGGGCAATGGATCCTCAACAATCTTCTCAATGCGAAGATGAGGAGCATCTGGTGGACTGCATGTTAGCTGCGTGCACCTGTGAGTCAAAAAAGTCAGGGCAGTCGTAATTAGGGCCATAGATGTTTACAATCACTAGATCAATGCCATTCCCCTGGCATCTAGATATCACATATCTACTGTCTGTCAGAATCAAGTGGGATAAGGGTATAGGGAGATTTGGGGTTGACCCATGTGATCACCCCTCTAGCGTGAGTAGTGAAACCTGAGGCGTGTATGTTGTGCAGTAAACTTCTGCTGTGGAGGATGGGACTGCTAAGTGGGAGGTGTGTCACCTGCAACAAGACGACATCTAAACCGTGATTTTGTAAATAGTTTACTACCTTAAGGAGTTTCCTATGGTCATTGAGTCCCCTAACGTTCCATGTGAGCGCTCAGAGAGCTTCTGTCGGCATATTCCCTTTGTCAGAGTTAGGTACCACCATTGCACTTGTTTGATCTGTATAGTAGGCAATGTTCGCTCTCACCATGTGTGTACTGACTAAAAATATCAACCTGAGTTAACATCCAATTGCTTCTCAAAATCCACCAGGCCCCTTTCCACAGCAGACCATCCCCAACTTGGTCGCGTTTCTTCTCCAGCAGCACCCGAACACCCACCCACCCTTTTTCCTCTAAAGAAAAAAACAAAAAGCACTCCCAGGTGTGCTGCACGTGTGAGCAGAGGTTGCTCATAAAACAACAAAAACTAACAGGCCAACATGAGGCCTCTCTCAAGGCATCATCTTAAACATAGTGTGCAACAATAAAGCATATGTAATATCTCGCACCCCCATCAACCATCTGCCTCATTTCAGTAGGTATGACACCCATGCTGGGCAGCACACCAACACAAATTCTGTCAGGCCAGGCTCCATTTCCCGGGAACTGACCCATCGTTATAAACTCACCACCCCAGCATGGCGCTCAATCTCCGCCCTGCATCTGAAGCAGAGCCCCCCTCCCGCAAGTAACCCGCCTTAACACTGTAGGGTAGATAATTCTTGTAGGCTGAGGACACTTCCCTGATGAGGTGCAAGTACCACGGCCAAGGATTCCAGGCTCATCTGCCCATACCCCTCGCACTGACAACTGCAACTCCAGCACGGATCATGGGCAATACTTATCACACAGTGGCACTAGTCAATGTTCAGTCCTGTTCCTCCAATTGTCCACCCGCTGCCTCATCAAGCAGTTGCTTCTCTGGGCTGCAACGCTGTTCCCTAGACCATTCTTTTAGCTCCTTCTGTAGGGCCTTCGGGTCCGTGAAGATGTGGGAGCGACCCTGCCTGTTAGCTCGCAGTTTAGCCGGATAAAGCCAGGCATAGTCCGCCCCAAGGTCTGGGAGCTGCTTTTTTAGGGGGGCAAACTGTCGGCGGGCTTCCTGGACCCGGAATGTGAAGTCTGCAAATAGCGAGATCATGGAGCCTTCATACCCCCAATGGTTGTTTCTCCCTGGCCAGCTTCAGTGTCACATCCCGATCTCTATAGATGAGTAGTTTTGCAATGATCGGACGGGGTGGCGCCCCCGGGGGCGGTCGGGCCCCAAGGAGCGGTGTGCTCTCTCTACGACAAACATGTCGGAGAACGAGTCCTCGCCCAGCAGAGTTTTTAAAAGCTTCTCTGTGAGTTGTTCCATATTACGAGTACTGGTAGTCTCCGGGAGGCCCGTAATTCTGAGATTGCAGCGCAGAGAGCGCGCCTCTAAATCCTCGGCTTTGTCCTGCAAGACCCGCAGCACTCTGCCAAGTTGCTTATGTTCAGAGTCAAGGGTGGTGTGTGCTTCCTCCACTTCTGTCAGCCTCCTCTCCGGCATATCCAGCCTCTCAGTGTGTTTGTCGAGTCTTCCAACCATGCGGTCCATTCTGTAGGACAATGCATCCATCTTAGTGCCAAGGGCAGAGATACCGCTCTGCAGGCTTTTTTCCATTGTCACCAGCAAGCCGTGGATGTCCTGACGCGCTTCTTCCACAGGTTACTCTTGCATTCTGGAGGCATATTCTGCGGAAGCATCTTGAGAATTAGACCTTATCTGGTCAAACGACAGCTTTGGTTGCGCCCTGTCGACTCTGCCCATCCTTGCCTCCTGCAGGTTGCAAACCAGTCAGATCTCTACCACACCAGGGATTCTACTATCTATGATCGTAGTTAGAAGTGGCCCTGTTCTCCCAGCTCAGGCAATAGCTTTACCCCGTGGGCTAGAGCAGAACCCTAGAGCTCCAGGCAACCAATGGCGTAGTCATCTCCAAGCAGGGCTCAAGTATAACCAAGCAGCTTCGTCAGGCCCCACACCATGCGCGCAGCAACCAGTCTGCAAGCTCCTCATCAAGCACCCTACACAGTTCCTATGATGCGGCTCCCAGTAGGATCAGCGATCTTCCGGCAAGCAGGCCCCCTATCTCTCTGACGGTAGTGAGTAGGCCCAGAATCGCACAGGTTCTAAAATGGCGGCTCCAGTCAGATCCGCCCCTCGGGTCTCCTCTATTCCCCGCAGCCCGATGATGGCAGGGGCTCAGCAGTCAGAGCGTGTTCAGTAGCGTCCGCGTGTTCCTGGGATGCCAGGCGGGGCAGCACAGCCTCAGGAAGTCCAAGCCGCGGGGCGCCCATTGGCAGACCCCAACCCCCGCCGTCAGGGCAAGCTCCGCTCACCAGAGTCCACCGCCGTGCAGCGCCACAGTCGTGGAGAGCACCGATCCTCTGGGACAAAACTGCGCTAGACGGCACGCGGTCCGCCAGATCCCTGGGCAGTTGTGAGTCAGCAGATCTTGCGTGCCTCCAGCCCTCCCGCTGGGACACCTCCGAGTGCGTGCCGGCTCCCGTTCGAACTCTACCTTTGGGAACAAGGCCTATCCGGCCCAGAAAGGACTGGGTCTTCAACTCCGTCCGGAATGCAGCTCAGAGGCTGGATTTTCGCTCAGTCGGGGCGGCGGGTCGTCAGAAGCAGGGGATCACCTCCACAAGCCTCACCGATAGTGCAGTTGCCGGATAGTTGATGAATCGTTAGACGTGTCACGGAGCTCAAGCGGCCATCTTGGTTGCGAGCAAGCTCCGCCCCCAAATGAAGGTAATAGTTGATGAACACATGGAATTAATGCTTATATGCAATGACATGTCACCTGCTACTAACATAGATGCTTAATTTGCAACTGTACCCCTTGACGTTAGCTAAGAGGTAATCAAACTTTTTTTACTCTAATTCACCCCCACCCAAAATGTTTAGATTTCAGGCACCCATCCAAAACTTTGTTCAAAGACATGGGGGAAGTGAATGGGTGAGCGTATAAGATCATTTCAGGGCACTTTTTCCGTGTATCATAAGGCACACTAAGGGGCTTATTACAATGTTGGTCGGAATTGCCTCAGATCGATGCCGTCGCGGTCTCAGGACCGGCCGACCGACCGACCTCCAATCAGCGGTTCCGACGACCTGATTACGATGTGACCAAACACTATTCGGTCGCATACTCCCATTTCTAAACCAGACGTAATACAGGCTTCCATAAAGAAATGGGTGTGTGTGTAAAGCCCTGCACCTTGTGGCAATCACCCCACGGTGCCTGCCACACAGTGCAGGGATTTACATGGGGCCCGCTAGGTACCCCCTCAGCCAGCAACCGTAGGGCATGTGCCACGATTGTAGCAAGATAGGAAGGACAGGAAGGGATAAATACGACATTGGGGCACTGGGACTACATCTCCCAGAATGCCTGCATCTCGGTCTGTCTTCTCTTTTCTTGCTTTACTGCCTATTTCCTATTTAGGCTCCTCCTCATTTTCTGCTCGGTGCGTGTCACCTACTTCTCGAGGTGAAGTCCATCACGGAAGATTCAGCGGAGCCTGAAACTCGCTACCCGCCTACAGATCGCTCGTAGGCAGGCCTTTGGATATCCTGCAGCATTTTCCTGGAGCCGCGAGTACTATTATCAAAAGTCCTGAGCCCGTTTTTTGGGATTTATCTTTTGCAAGTCCGCGAACGCGCTGGAACGCATACACGAACTTTGACCTTTGCTGCAGCGTTGGGGAGCCGCGCTGCGAGGACCTGTCTCTCTTCGCTGGGCGGAATGGTGAGAGCTTCTGCCTTGTGGTTTGAGGAAGCCGGTTCTCGTTCTTTTGACCCCGCCGAAAACATTTGAGTCCCGCTAATGAAGGAACTAGCAACTCTGTTTAGGAGAGTTATTATTGAACTTCCTAATTACTTTTGGGGCTTTCTTTTATCGAGTGAAATTGATGAATGGGTGTGGAATCATTCCACGCTCAGTGCTGAGCAGAGCAAGGTGATTCACAGCACGCCTGCTTATCAAGAAAGAAGAGACCAGTGTCAGATAAGTAAAGGTTTATTTTTGCCTTTAACCAACTGGTGACTTTCCTATTCGAATACTGGACAAAGTAGACCTTGATTTTCTTTTTGTATTTTCTTTATTTTTTCCTTTTTGTGCCTTTCTTCCTGGATTGCTAGTGAAGCATATATAAGTGAGTGCTTGTATGGAATATATTTCTATACCGCCAAATCACTGGGGCATGGGGGGAAGTCTCATATTTGTCTCTTGTGTCTCTTATTTAAAGGTACCTGATACAGACTATAGAGTGAAGTCTACCCTTCCTTTAACCCAAGGTGTAGATGGTTTCTGGCTGCCACAGTGTTTTGGTTTATTTCTCCCTTTTTTCCCTTCCCCTGTTGGGGTCTCATCTGACGAGTGTGTATATACCAACTCGTGGATGTGGCCGCTAAGGAGGAGGGGAGAAACTATCTTCTACATCGCTCCTGCTGTATTTGGCTTTGTAAGGTTAGTCTACTTGCCTCCTTTGTGACAGCGTGGAGACGAGGGGGCCCTGCTACGGGCCCCCAAAGTCACTGTCTGACAGCCCCTTCAGAAAGGCCAGCATGGAAAGGCTGTCTAAAACCAACATCATAATCCCAATGGCAGAAACGCCGTCCAACCAGGATTACGGTGCAGGTCCGACCAGCTGGAAAGACTCAGAGAGTCAGTCAGAACAGCTTTGGAATGAGCGGCCAGTTTAAGTTCCGACCGCCGACATAGTAATACAGCGGTCAGACTGCAATCCCACTGTTTCGGTCGAAATGCTTCTGACTAGCCGTCGTATGCTTTCTGACCGACATCGTAATCGGTTCCTAAATGTGTGAGTTATACATGAGAAAATACATTAAACAAATATGCACTGCTCCCATTATTTTGGGTCTTGTAAAACCCTCACATTCCTTGGCCCCAATACAACTGCACCGTCTGCACTAATTATAGCTGAAGCCCAGAGTATCAGGCTATCCCCTCTGGCTCTTTCACCCCTTCTCCACAAAGTCTGGCCATCATTCCCATCTTGAAACATACTCTGCCCTTTTCAGATAAAATGAGCTCTCATGTTGTCCCCTCTGCAGCATGGGTGTTCTCATCCCTAATCTTACCACCATGTTTCGATTGTAAAATTAGACAGTTATATTTTTAATTCAGTGGGCCCTTAACACTCCTGGGCCCCAGTGCCACTACACTTGCCTCACTAATGAGAGTTAATGCCTTGTGAAGCAGACAGTCTCCTTTGCCCCCTTGTTAAAGCAGCCCAATCTTCCTTTCGGCCATCTCTCTGAGGCTAAAGGTAAGGTGTCTCCTCTACTTCATTTTTCTCCTTTTTTTGGCATTAGTTCAATGCCCAAAGCAACACAAATTTAGCAAGGGTGCACTGAGCCCTAATACAAGCAAGGAATGATGGTGAAACAGTCATAATACGAGTTTAGTTGGGTCCTCACATACCTGGGCCCCTGCTCTGCACCCACAGCACCAATAATATCTACTCCTCTGCCCACACTACTGTACCATCACTCCTAGGGATGAGGCCCAAAGCATGGTGCCTGCCCATTTGTGTCAAGAACTGGGAAAAAGCCTCACATCTCTCCCCCTTGTTACTTGGGATCTGTTCCCTGTGCAACAAGGTAGATTTGGGCCCCAATTCTAGCAAGGAAAATGGCTCCTCACCCCCTTTTGCTAGTAATATTTCCTTAATCTGGATGCAGTGGTCCCTCGCACCAGTACCCCAGTGCCAATGCACTTGCTGCTCTAATGGTAGTGATGGCACTTAAAAATAGGCGCATCTCTCAACACCTTCTTCAGGGCATCTCTTTGAGGTAGTAGGGAAGCTATCTCTGTACATTTGTAAATGAAAAGATTAGACCCTGCAATGCGCCCCCTTCTCTAGGACCTAGGCTATCTCTCTGATGCTATCTATGGATTTTGTCCATTCCACACATCTGCATGTAAAGAGAGGTTGAAGTGAGCCAGTTGTATGGGGACTAAGGTGTTTTTATATTTACAAAAATATTAACCAAACATTTTGTTAAAAACAATCGTCCCTAAATTGTTAGGAGTACTCGGAGGGTGATGACAAGGAGGGGTCTCTTGAAAAGCTTTAATTGAAGGAGTCATTCAAAGTATCATGATCTCCTATATTTATTATTTTTGAGAGATATGTAAGGATGCTAAGTTTTTGAAAATGTATTGTAATGGACTTACTAATATGTATTCTTGTTTTATTTTATACACTAAATCATTGTTTGACCGCCCAACCTTTACTGTGTGTAATACACTTTTAAAATAATGACTTAAATAACTATCAATACACAAGTCACTATTCTGCACTGCACCGAGCAGGATTCAATTGTGTTACTCTTTGGTCTCACAAACATACATCTGCAGTGGTGACATTAACCAAATAATGATTCATAATCTAAAAGACTGAATTTCCCACCAAATAGTTTAGCTTGCATTTATTTTTCATTCAAGTTGTGTGCATTATTTCATATGTAGTTGCCCTGAAATTGAAAAAACAACAAAATACTTTGAGAATAATTTGTTGTTTTGAGCCATATTTAAGCTGCATTTTTTCCTGTTATCAGTCCATAGTTTCAACAGAATATGTTAGAACAAAACACTTTCAAATGAAATCTACAGCTGCCCTAATAACCCTTGACTGATCATTAAAGTAAACAAAAAGCCATGTTAAGAACATATACAGACGAGTACATATAAAGTTCTACTTAACCATACCTGGACCTTTGCAGAACCATAAAACGTGAACAGATGTTGGCAACCCTAACTTCAATCATTTCCTGTAAAATGAAGATGGCTTGGAAACCCGAAAAATACACATAGTCACAATTCCAGGCCATCTTCATTTACAAGTGCTTACTGAGGCATTATCTCCCTTACTGGGAATTTTGGCACAGACCTCCAGGAGGGCCACCCTACAGATCCAGACCTCTGCGTTAGATGCTAAATCAGTTCTCTTGAAGACAGTGATCCTGCAGTTGCAGAGAAGAGTAATCTGAAAGTTCATTGGCAGGAGTATGGAACAGAAGAGAACAGTGGTAGCTAAAACAAATGATGTCAATGCACACATATGTACATGAGGCATAGACAAGGATACAACTGTCGAAGAATATGCATTCATTAGACATGATAAATGATGACATACAGTTGTGGACGTAAAATGTTCCCAAACTTAACTGACTGACAAATGGTAATGAGCCGAACTGCTACTGTTGGGATCTCTCCTTATGGTGTATGTAGTGTTGGTCACAGTATGGACCAGTGGTGTAACAAAACTTGAGGGGGACCCCCTGCAAGGTACGTGGAGGGGCACCCTCTGTACTCAATCAGGAGCTCTCTAGCCAAGGTGGAGACGTGTGGTGCAGCGGCCAGGGCAGCTGACTTCGGAGTACAGGGCTCACCATTCGATCCCCGGCTCCGGCGGCAGAACAGCTCAGCACCATGTGACTCTGGACAATAGCTCACTTAATTTCCACGATAGCCCCCAGCGCCTTGAGACCCGTAAGGGTGAGTAGTTCGCGCTTTACAAATACCGGATTTAAGTAACTTTCTTATCCATAGGTAGGTAATTTAAGGTACTGTGCTGAGGGGGCCCCCTGAAGCTTGCCCCCCCCCCCCCGCAACGCGGGGGCTGCGGGGGACTATGTTACACCACTGAGTGGCTATATAGCTGAAAAGAGCAGTATAACCAGAGTGGTACTTTTTCAGAGGCCTACCTGTAAATACGGCCTAGTTATAATTTCACTGGTCCTCAGGCAAGCATAGGTAAGCATAGGTTTGAAACAATTTAACAGATTGACCAAGAAAAATGATACAATTAAAAAAAAAGTGTGACCCGCGCTTCTCCCCTCACTTACCTGAAGATGATGCATACAGTATAATGATCAATCCTGCCAGAGACACTGAGGAGTATCTTTTATGTCTTTGTGGGCAGTTACTGGAAGCCCTTTCCCTGATGGATGCAATGCACACACAAGTAATCCACACTATATTTTTACAAGGCCTTATTAAAATATTAAACCCAGTTCTAGTGCAAAGTAAACCAATAAGTGTAATTGCAGATATAAGCATTATGGTCAGTAAAATAAAGGCAATGCATGTGAAAACGATAACAGTTGGTAACATACTAGTAACATAGATGGCAAAGCAATCTTTAGATGATGCCTGTGTTGAAATCCCTTATTTTCTAGCCTCAGGTAATGTTCACATTAGCACCAAACCTTGCCAGAATTAGAAACTTCCTAAATAGCCTGTGACACACATTCCTGCTCATGGCTCAAAATTGTGCACTGTGACATGTACGTAAATGCTAATGAATATGTGAATGCCATGATGGGGCTCAAAAAGGCAAGGCATATGACAAGAGTAATGAGCCATCAAAACACCTACATTATCTGTCTGTTCGAATCGCACAATATCAACAATATCACATTTCCTGCATGAAAAGAAGTCAAATTAAAATAGCATGACTCTTCTGACATTACAATGACATGAAAGAGGGTGAGATACCATGACAATGATGTGTTTGAAACGCACAACATTGACAATATCACATTTCCTGCATCTAAAGAACTGAAATGAAGATGGCATGACTGTTCTGACATTGCCATGACATGTCAGGGGGTTAGCTGCAGTGATAATGCAGTCAATGTTTGAGTACAATAAGTCCATAGGTGAATATGTGGAAATGGGGAAACATCACTTACAACGCATTTATTACAACGCACTACCATTACAACGCAACCATTACAAAGCAAACCATTACAACGCATTGCGCTGGGGGGCGCTCTAGGATAGGGAATATATTTAATTTACTATCCAACACCTTCCCTACTATCCACGGGGACTGGAGTTGGAATAGTAAATTAAATAAATCACTATCCAGCGCTTAAAAGCACTATGCGTTGTAGTGGTATGCGATGTAAAAACCGCGTTGTAACAGCAGGCGTTGTAATAGCCTGCGTTGTAACGACACCAATCCGTGGAAATGTTATGTTATGCGTGCAACGAATCTCCAAAGGTGTCTTTACGCTGGCTACCATGTGCTATTGAGACCAAGGAACAAATTCTAACGAGTTAAATAGCCAGGTCTTCAAGGATTTGCTGAAGGCAAGGAGATTTGGCAAAGTTTTGATATTGAGAGAACGTTTATTCCAGGCAATAGAGGCACCCAAACCAAACCTGCAACCCCCCATCCCTCACCCTTCCCCACCAGGCCATGCGTTTGAATTTGAGCAAGATCATAGATTTGGCATTCGATGATCTGAGTGGCCTGTTGGGAGTGTACCAGTTGGAACTGTTTTGCAAGGTCATAGGTCCATCCTCGTGTAAGGCTTTATTAGCGAAACAAAGAGCTTTAAATATAATTCTTTGGCTGATTGGTAGCCAATGAAGTTTGCTCATTGGCTTAGAAACCGATTGGTATTTGGGGATCCTAAGAAGCAGACGTGCAGCAGCATTTTGCAAGGTTTGTAATTTATTGAGAACATGCTGATGCGCATTAAGATACAGGCTGTTACAGTAATCAAGCATGGACAGCACAAGCAAAGTAACAGCTGTTTTCTGGAGCTGTAATGGAATGAATACAAGGACCTTTGATGATCTTCAGCATGTAGAAGGCCTTAGATGTAACAGCATTGGCTTGGTCACTGTAGGAAAGTTTTTCATTTATCAATACCCCCAAGTTCCGAGTTTTATTGACCGGCGTGGGAAGAGGGCTCAACTCTTGGGGCCTTCAGGTAGGCCTCCAAAAGGAAGACTGAGGCCCGAAGATCAGCACCTCTGTCTTGTTTGAATTTAACTATAGGCAGTATTCAGCCATCCGTTTGCTGACCGCCCACATAAAGTTACAACGTTGGTTTCTGTGTCAAAAAATCTTCTCGTTAGGGAGACAATGATTTGAGAATAGTCAGCATAAGATGATAGAGAAAAAACAAAAGATTTAATGAATTCGGCCAGAGGGGTCACATATGTATTGAAGAGCATAGGACTAAGCGACAACCCCTGAGGGACCCTGCATGGAAGGGAGAAAGGCTTAGAGACAAAATTGTCCAAACAGACTGATTGTTCACATGCATGCAGAAAGGAACTAAGTAGGTTCCATGCTATATATGAAGGTAGACAAACATATAGCTATTTATGTTAACAGGAGAGCACAGATATGTTGCTCATCAGTTTGTCCATTAGACCTGATATTAAAACTTGAAGAGATTTTTGTCCATAACACACACACACATATATATATATATATATATATATATATATATATATATATATATATATATATATATATATATATATATATATATATATATATATATATATATATATATATATATATATATATATATATATATATATATATATATATATATATATATATATATTACCTACTGGCGGTCGCCAGTAGGTAGTTATAGTTAGGATTTTTTTCAATGTTAAATCTCAAAATTCTATTTGGAATAACTTTGGCGCCGGTTGACGAATCTGCCTGAAAATTTCCTGAAAATGGCCTCGCGGGGTTCCGGTCCTTCCCTGAAAGTTTGGGGGGGATACGTTAAGCGGGGGCCGAGATAAAAGGGGGGTCCCAAAACGCGTTTTCCCCATGTTAATTTCCATAGGGCGGTCGATTTCACTTTTAGCCCGAACGGCTGAATGGATTTCCACCAAACTTGGCAAAATTGTAGGGACTGGTAGCCCGATGTGCCTTTGCTATGTCTCAAGATATGTGCTTCAGTGGATTTTGAGAAATTAACGTTCAAAAAAATATATATATCTGTAGCCGCGCTCCGGTACGCGCACCAGTGAGCGCTCCAGGCGCGACACGCGACTTGCGCGCAGAAAGCTGATTGGCTCTCAGTTGTCTGTAAACATTCTAAACAGTCCGGAGCGGCCGCCATCTTGTCTATCGGTAAAATCTAGTCATAAGAGGTGGCAAAAACAAAGGGGGGAATTGACCATAAGGGGGTAGGGTAGACCCCCCCTGAACCCCTAGGTTTGATATGGGGGCCATTAAAGGGCCCCGCGGGGCCTTCAAAAAAATTTTTTTTTGCGTTTTTCGCGGGGGAAGCGCCCGGTACGCGCACCGGGGGGCGCACCGGGGAGCGCTCCAAGGAGGGTACTTTGGAAAAATAATCACTTTAAAAAATTGTATGTTTATTAATTGTTTTTTTATTTTTTGTAAGTACCTACATGTAGGTACCAATGCAGAGACTTTAATTTAATGTACACCATCTCCTCTGTAGATATCTTGCATGTTGTTATTGTATTTTTTGTGGTATATGGAATTCATAACATAGTCTGTCTGGAAAGGAGAAACAGATCTTATAAGCACTCCCTGCGAATTTTTAGGGGATCATGAGTAGTCTATCCTGCTCCCTTATGAAAAAGAGGTGTAAAATATACATAGGAGATAATATAGTGTGAGAAAGGTAGTAACTATGAGTAAACTTACTATGTAACAGAAAAATAGTTGAACAGTATACTATAAGTCTCACTTTATATTTTAAAGATTTTTGGTAATACTTTATGAATTACATATAAAAATGAATATTGTCTCAAACAATTTGAAATTATTAAATATAAATGTATTCCTCTGATTCTTTTTCATAATTTAATAAAATTTCTAACATAATATTGTCCGGAATTTCCTCATAATTATTAGTACATGATTCCATTTGTTCCAAACATTCTATAAACTGTTCATCCAAAGAGTCATCCATGAAATCAACTTATTTTTTTTGATCTTCTGGTTTTTCCACCTTTACTTTGATAGAAGTATCATTTGCCTGATTTTCTCCTTCCATTTTCTTTCTGAAAATTGCATACAAATTAACTATATTAGTAGAGCTAGGGTACTGTATACCAGAGAAGCCTAACTCAATCCATAACTATTACAGAGAAGTCTATCTCTATCTCTAACTATTAAAGAGGGATAGCATATAACTAACAGAATATTTTTTAAGAAATTAACTTAAAGTGTACAATATACTTCCATAATTAGAACTTACCTTAGAGAAATCAGTTGAAGTTGTCAGTGATATTTGTTTTCAAATGTACTTCTGGAAGCAGTAGTCAAAATGGCTGTGTTTCCCTCTCTTCTTTTATATATATTCTTGTACTTAACCAATCAAACGTCAGGAAATAATCGTAGAAAATGAAAGATACTTTTTAATTGGTTGTAAATTCTAACATTACAAGTGTGTTTTTGTCATGTAATTTACCTCAGGATATTTAGTCAGGCCTACAGCATAATTTTCTCAATGGAATTCCATCAAATTTGGGTAAATGGTAGGGACTGCTATGTAGTAGGGCCTATTCTATATTTGATGAAAGTGTCTCTAGTGTTTTTTTTGTAAATTGCTTTCCCACCTTTTTTTATCGAGCGCTTACTGGTGCGCGCTCCTTTACGCGCACCGGCAGCGTTACGGGAGTCCTCCATTTTGTGTTTCGGTACAATCGAGACACAAGATGGAGGGTAAACAATGTTCGGTATGGGTAGAAGGGGGCACGGTAGAGACTTCTTGACCCTCTAGGTTTTCTGAGGGGGGCTTAGGAGGCTCATAAACGTAAAAAAAAAAAAAAAAAATCTTTAATTTTCCACGGGGGAAGCGCCTGGTGCGCGCACCTTTAAGCGTACCCGAAAGCGTACTTTGGTGAAAAATAGTGAAAAAAGTTAGAAAAAAATAAACGCTTTGAATGATCAGAGGTAGGGTAGCTCTGAAAAGAGCTTTTGGGTTCTGTGGTTGATTTAGGTACCTACAAGTAGGTTCCAATACACATTCTTAAATTCAGGAGGAATATTCTATTCCCCTCATCTGAGAAGTGCACTCCATCTCCTCTGTAGATGTCTTGCATGTTGTAACGCAAGTTATTATTGTATATTGAACCCATTCCATAGTCTCTCATGTAAGCAGAAACAGATTTATTCACATGTTTCCGTGCTTTCTCAAATTGTGGACAAAATTGGTTGGACCAGTTCCATTTCTGTCTTTGGCATATATTGGAATATACCAAGGCAGTGTGGGGAAAAAGTATCATCAATTGATGAAAGGTGTCCTTTAAAAGCATTTCCAGACCTACCCCAGTCAATGTGCCTAGATCGTTTCCACCACAGTGCACAATTATAAGGTCAGGTTCTGGCAGATGCAAAAAGGTTTTCACCAATGGTATCAATTGGTGACATTTTAATCCTCTGTGGCCAATCCATTTGATTTCCACATTTGATAAATCAAGGTTATGAAAATTTCTGCTAGCTTCATACCTTTGAGCCCAGTGGATGTAGCTATGTCCAATAATCCAAACAGAGTACATGATGTGAGAAGGTTCTGGTCCAGTCAGATGAAGTGTGGGAATGAAATGGCAGTTGGAACAGTAGGAGTTTACAAAAAAATAATTGTGGAGTTTCTCTGCTCTTGAATCACAAGCTGTGATTGGTGGATTCAGATAGTTGAAAACTGAAAGTTAGGGTGCATGGTTATGTTGTGTGAAAGAAGCAATTTGAATGGTTTAAAAAAAGTCACCAAAAGCAAAAATACCCTGTATAGGCTGCTGTATTGAGAGGTCAAACATCCTTGCTGAGTTAATTTGCAACATTGTAAGATAAACTTTTGAACCTTAGAGTTCAGTTAGGAGGGAGTTGCTATGGTAACAGATAGAAAGGTCTGAGAGGGGGATGGGTGTTGGTTTGAAAATAGTGAGGGAAGACTTTTGATTGGTTGAATTAAGGCATATGTGTACAAAGATAGAGATTTTCTATGCCAGTCTTGGTTTCAGTGTATTGAGAGCACACCTTTTGCTCTGCTAAAGAAAAATTGGTGTGTGTGTCTGACACTGTTCTCAATCTCCAAAAGCATTTGTAAAGGTAAGTAATGATTTATTTAATTTAGATAGAGACTTATTTGCTCTATGGAGAATATTTGGAAGCAGATAGTTATGTTTTAGAAGTGAAATTGTATGTTAGTATATAAGTCCTGCGCAGTGTTTCTTACATGTTATTCAA
Organism: Lissotriton vulgaris; assembly: GCF_964263255.1. Taxonomy (NCBI): domain Eukaryota; kingdom Metazoa; phylum Chordata; class Amphibia; order Caudata; family Salamandridae; genus Lissotriton; species Lissotriton vulgaris. The sequence goes on along the minus strand of NC_141699.1, from coordinate 749,596,080 downwards.
AAATCGATTTTGGGTGAAAATGAATGGTATTTTTATTTGCCTTTTTTTATGATTGCCATGTGCAGCTGATGCATCACTTTAAACATGGGTAATAAGTGATGCAGTGGTGGCGCAAGGCTTTCATAAATAAGGCTCTGACTTTGTTTTATGATATTGAGTGGTTGTACATAGGTTCTGCGCAGTGTTTCTTACATGTTATTCAAAAATCGATTTTTGGGTGCAATTGATTGGTATTTGCATTTGGCCCTTATTTATGATTGCCATGTGCAGCTAGTGCATCACTTTAAACATGGGTAATAAGTGACGCACTGGTGGCGCAAGGCCTTTATAAATCAGGCCCTGACTTTGTTTGATGATATTGAGTGGTTGTACTTAGGTTCTGCGCAGTGTTTCTTACATGTTATTCAAAAATCGATTTTTGGGTGCAATTGATTGGTATTTGCATTTGGCCCTTATTTATGATTGCCATGTGCAGCTAGTGCATCACTTTAAACATGGGTAATAAGTGATGCACTGGTGGTGCAAGGCCTTTATAAATCAGGCCCTGACTTTGTTTGATGATATTGAGTGGTTGTACTTAGGTTCTGCTCAGTGTTTCTTACATGTTATTCAAAAATCGATTTTTGGGTGCAATTGATTGGTATTTGCATTTGGCCCTTATTTATGAATGCCATGTGCAGCTGATGCATCACTTTAAACATGGGTAATAAGTGATGCACTAAAGGCGCAAGGCCTTTATAAATCAGGCCCTGACTTTGTTTGATGATATTGAGTGGTTGTACATAGGTTCTGCGCAGTGTTTCTTACATGTTATTCAAAAATCGATTTTTGGGTGCAATTGATTGGTATTTGCATTTGGCCCTTATTTATGATTGCCATGTGCAGCTGATGCATCACTTTAAACATGGGTAATAAGTGATGCACTGGTGGCGCAAGGCCTTTATAAATGAGGCCCTGACTTTGTTTGATGATATTGAGTGGTTGTACTTAGGTTCTGCGCAGTGTTTCTTACATGTTATTCAAAAATCGATTTTTGGGTGCAATTGATTGGTATTTGCATTTGGCCCTTATTTATGATTGCCATGTGCAGCTAGTGCATCACTTTAAACATGGGTAATAAGTGATGCACTGGTGGCGCAAGGCCTTTATAAATCAGGCCCTGACTTTGTTTGATGATATTGAGTGGTTGTACTTAGGTTCTGCGCAGTGTTTCTTACATGTTATTCAAAAATCGATTTTTGGGTGCAATTGATTGGTATTTGCATTTGGCCCTTATTTATGATTGCCATGTGCAGCTGATGCATCACTTTAAACATGGGTAATAAGTGACGGACTGGTGGCGCAAGGCCTTTATAAATCAGGCCCTGACTTTGTTTGATGATATTGAGTGGTTGTACATAGGTTCTGCGCAGTGTTTCTTACATGTTATTCAAAAATCGATTTTTGGGTGCAATTGATTGGTATTTGCATTTGGCCCTTATTTATGATTGCCATGTGCAGCTGATGCATCACTTTAAACATGGGTAATAAGTGATGCACTGGTGGCGCAAGGCCTTTATAAATGAGGCCCTGACTTTGTTTGATGATATTGAGTGGTTGTACTTAGGTTCTGCGCAGTGTTTCTTACATGTTATTCAAAAATCGATTTTTGGGTGCAATTGATTGGTATTTGCATTTGGCCCTTATTTATGATTGCCATGTGCAGCTGATGCATCACTTTAAACATGGGTAATAAGTGATGCACTGGTGGTGCAAGGCCTTTATAAATCAGGCCCTGACTTTGGTTGATGATATTGAGTGGTTGTACTTAGGTTCTGCACAGTGTTTCTTACATGTTATTTTAAATTCGATTTTTGGGTGCAATTGATTGGTAGTTGCATTTGGCCCTTATTTATGATTGCCATGTGCAGCTGATGCATCACTTTAAACATGGGTAATAAGTGACGCACTGGTGGTGCAAGGCCTTTATAAATCAGGCCCTGACTTTGTTTGATGATATTGAGTGGTTGTACTTAGGTTCTGCGCAGGGTTTCTTACATGTTATTCAAAAATCGATTTTTGGGTGCAATTGATTGGTATTTGCATTTGGCCCTTATTTATGATTGCCATGTGCAGCTGATGCATCACTTTAAACATGGGTAATAAGTGACGCACTGGTGGCGCAAGGCCTTTATAAATCAGGCCCTGACTTTGTTTGATGATATTGAGTGGTTGTACATAGGTTCTGCGCAGTGTTTCTTAAATGTTATTCAAAAATCGATTTTTGGGTGCAATTGATTGGTATATGTATTTGGCCCTTATTTATGATTGCCATGTGCAGCTGATGCATGACTTTAAACATGGGTAATAAGTGACGCACTGGTGGCGCAAGGCTTTCATAAATAAGGCCCTGACTTTGTTTGATGATATTGAGTGGTTGTACATAGGTTCTGCGCAGTGTTTCTTTCATGTTATTCAAAAATCGATTTTTGGGTGCAATTGATTGGTATTTGCATTTGGCCCTTATTTATGATTGCCATGTGCAGCTGATGCATCACTTTAAACATGGGTAATAAGTGATGCACTGGTGGCGCAAGGCCTTTATAAATGAGGCCCTGACTTTGTTTGATGATATTGAGTGGTTGTACTTAGGTTCTGCGCAGTGTTTCTTACATGTTATTCAAAAATCGATTTTTGGGTGCAATTGATTGGTATTTGCATTTGGCCCTTATTTATGATTGCCATGTGCAGCTAGTGCATCACTTTAAACATGGGTAATAAGTGATGCACTGGTGGCGCAAGGCCTTTATAAATCAGGCCCTGACTTTGTTTGATGATATTGAGTGGTTGTACTTAGGTTCTGCGCAGTGTTTCTTACATGTTATTCAAAAATCGATTTTTGGGCGCAATTGATTGGTATTTGCATTTGGCCCTTATTTATGATTGCCATGTGCAGCTAGTGCATCACTTTAAACATGGGTAATAAGTGATGCACTGGTGGTGCAAGGCCTTTATAAATCAGGCCCTGACTTTGTTTGATGATATTGAGTGGTTGTACTTAGGTTCTGCGCAGTGTTTCTTACATGTTATTCAAAAATCGATTTTTGGGTGCAATTGATTGGTATTTGCATTTGGCCCTTATTTATGATTGCCTTGTGCAGCTAGTGCATCACTTTAAACATGGGTAATAAGTGACGCACTGGTGGTGCAAGGCCTTTATAAATCAGGCCCTGACTTTGTTTGATGATATTGAGTGGTTGTACTTAGGTTCTGCGCAGTGTTTCTTACATGTTATTCAAAAATCGATTTTTGGGTGCAATTGATTGGTATTTGCATTTGGCCCTTATTTATGATTGCCTTGCGCAGCTAGTGCATCACTTTAAACATGGGTAATAAGTGACGCACTGGTGGCGCAAGGCCTTTATAAATCAGGCCCTGGCTTTGTTTGATGATATTGAGTGGTTGTACTTAGGTTCTGCGCAGTGTTTCTTACATGTTATTCAAAAATCGATTTTTGGGTGCAATTGATTGGTATTTGCATTTGGCCCTTATTTATGATTGCCATGTGCAGCTGATGCATCACTTTAAACATGGGTAATAAGTGATGCACTGGTGGTGCAAGGCCTTTATAAATCAGGCCCTGACTTTGTTTGATGATATTGAGTGGTTGTACATATGTTCTGCGCAGTGTTTCTTACATGTTATTCAAAAATCGATTTTTGGGTGCAATTGATTGGTATTTGCATTTGGCCCTTATTTATGATTGCCATGTGCAGCTGGTGCATTACTTTAAACATGGGTAATAAGTGACGCACTGGTGGCGCAAGGCCTTTATAAATAAAGCCATGAGTTGCTATTGTATAAACTTAAATATGTTGCAATTTATTGTATATATTGTTTGCTTTTTAACATTACTTTGTTGTTTGCTAATAGTGGTCTTTCATGTGTTTTTTTAACAGAACAACAGATTCAAATCAACTTCTGAAAAGGAAGCAAAAATGCCTTCAAAGCAAAGAAATATCAAAAATAACATACGGAAAAGGAGAACATCAACAACAGAGTTTATGGAATCCTCTTCAACAAGTACTTCAAAAAACACCAGAAAAGCTTCTGGTAAGCCAATTAAGTATTTTCTTCGCAACATATGTCGTAGAAAAAAAAATGATATTGCTAATGTGAATATACAGAAAAAGTCAACAAATCTAAAAAGGAAAGAGAAGCCCACAAAAAATGTTTCCATTGGAGCAGGAGAGAAGAGAATGGATAGCAATAGAAGGGTAAATGTTTTTAGGGACATTCGTAGGCGAATGTTTCGCAATAGGGTTGTTTTAAATTTGCTAAAAAATGATAAGAAAAGTAAACTAAAAGCTGCTTTTTACAAGAAAAAGAAAAGTGTAGAAAAGATTGTTGATCAGGCTTTTGAAGTTAAGAAAAAATTATTTATTTTAATAATCAATAGAATTAGGATACTTAATAAGGCAATTGATGTTTTCAAATCGAACAGTAGATGGAAAAGAATTATTAATCGGAGTAATTTTTGTGAAGTATTTTCTGGTGAATGGATGCATAGTTCAAGTTCTGAGCCTTTTTTCAATGAGGAGAGTTACTTTCAGGAAAATGATTTGGTGCATGCAGTTGACACCAGTGGTCGTGCATATGAGGTGAAAGATAGTTGTGTGATGGAAAAAGAGAAACTTGTATCTAGAGATGCAGAAGTGGTGTTAGCTGATGAAGTTTCAGGGAGACGTACTAAGGGTCCAGTGTACACATGGAAATGCAGTAGTATTTGTAGTGTGCGACAGGAATCAATGGATTTGCTTCGAAATTTCTTACGTACATATAGTAAAAAAAGTCTCAAACAAAAAATGAAGATCCTGCAAGAGTTAGATCCTTGCAGAGTGAGAGAAAGCACAGGTTTGCAAGGGCATTCAATAGCTTGTCTTTCTAGAAAAGTTTGTCGGAGTGTTTTTCATCATTTTAGGATGTTAGCAGTGCATCATAATAACGTAAGGAAATTAGTGAGAAAGTTGTATTATGCAAAAAGTCCTGCACTTAAGCTTAAACAGTTAAATAGTGCTCTTTTGCATGGATCTGAAGTGGATGTGAAGACTATTTGTGAAGAAATTGAGTTTTGTTATTTTGGGAACAAAGAGGACAGTGTAGAACTAGATATAGTAATGGATGGTAATGCAGAAGATAATGGACAAATTTCAAGTATTGAAAAGTTTGATCAGGAAATTATCAAGTTTAAGGTGAAATCAAGTGAGAGGCCTAATTTAACTTGTGTGTGTTGTCGACGGACTCATTATAAAATTCAGACTAGGTTAGTTAATTTATATGCAAAAAGTGAATTGGAAAATAATAGTGAATGGGAGGATTTTGTAAGTTATTTGTTGGTGGAGAATTCTTTTGATTTAAGTTTGGATCAGCGTATTTGTAATTATTGTTTGAAAAAATTAAATGAAAATAGAATGCCTGCTAGAGCAGTTTATAATAATCCTCAGTTGATAGATATTCCTTCTGAATTGATGGATCTAAATACTTATGAATCTATTTTGATTCAATGTGTCCATCCTTTTCAGGCTATTGTACGCATGGAGCCTAAGACAGGGAAATTGCCTCCATCAGATTTACTGAGAGGATTAAAGGGAAGAGTTGTTTATTTGCCTCTAGATGTAAAGAAAAATATTAATACAATTGGTGTAGAAAGAGTAGAAGAAGATCCTTTAGTTATTCTAGTTAATGGGGTTCCAACAAAGAGTAAGAAAATTTGGCAAGATTTAGTGGATGTTAAAAAAGTCAAGAAGGCAACGTTGTATTTGGTCAAAAACAATGAGTACTACAAAGATGTAAGTGTTGGAGCAGAGGAAACAGCTATAGAAGAAGATAGTGATTCTTCAGTTGGTCAAATTGAAAAAGTTGATGTGTCTAGAACTGAAGAAATATATGAACATTATACTGTTCATCCTTTGCATTCCAAAGAAGTAATGGGAAATGCAATTGACTTGTTTCAAATGAAAGCAGCAAAAGGAAGTCCCATTAGTGTATGGGAAGAAAGTTTGGAAGCTCGTTGTTTTCCACAATTATTTCCAACAGGTTGTGGTGGACGATATGATGATCGACCAGTTCAAATTCCTGCAGCTGAATACCGGACTCTAAGATTATATGCAGAAGATCCAAGGTTTCGTCAATGCATTCCATATTTATTTCATCTACTGTTTGAAAGTGATTTGTCTGGGCTTTCTTATGCAGTTAATCATATATTAAAAAGTGGACCTCATTTGCAGAATGTTTGTGCAAGGGACTTTATGGAGAAAGTTAATCTGCAAGACAGTATTTTGGAATCTCAGCTAATCAATCTCATGGCATGTCAACGTGGAACCAACGAGTATTGGTTTCGTCGTCATGGAGAATTGAAATGTATGCTAAGAAACTTAGGAACTCCTACATGGTTCCTCACTCTTAGCTGTGCTGAGTATGCATGGGACGATTTACTTCAATTTCTACGAGAGGCAAATGAAAACATACCAAATATAGAATTGAAAACACCAGGAGAAGTGTGTTCTTTAGATCCAGTGAATGTTTGCAGATATTTTAATCATAGATTTGAAGCTATGATGTCTTTTATTACCAACAAAAAAAATCCTCCCCTTGGAGAGGTTTTGGATTTCTTTTGGAGGAAGGAATATCAAGCGAGAGGTGCTCCTCATATACATATGTTGTTGTGGATTAAAGATGCACCCAAATTTGGATCAGATTCAGATGAAACAGTGATGAGTTTCATTGAAGAGTATTCAACATGTGCTGTTCCAAAATCTACTGAAGAAAACAATTTAAGGCAACAAGTTTTACGTTTTCAATCTCATCGTTGTGGAAAGTACTGTTGTCGAAAATTTAAAAACAAGGAAAAGTACTACACGAAATGTCGTTTTGCATTTCCTCGACCAGTGATTTCTAAGGGAAGAGTAAATAATTTGATGTCATCTCTACGACATACTGTGACGAGGAAATCTCCCAAAAATACATATAATTTGAAAAGAAATGAAGAATCTAAGTACATCAACGATTACAACCCAGTGATTTTGTCCATGTGGAATGCTAACATGGATATTCAGTTCGTTGCTGACAACTCTATTGCTGTGGCTCGATATGTGACATCTTACATCACGAAAAAAGAAAAGACAGAATTGAAGGAAATGTGGGAGGACATTTCACATGAAAAGAGTCTAAGCAAGAAATTATACAGTTTCAGTCTGAAGATGTTGTCGCATCGAGAAATTGGAGCATATGAATGTTCTGATCGGTTATCATCAGCAAGTCTCTATGCCAAATCAAGAACAATCATTTGGGTGAGTCTTGGTCTTGCTGCAACACGAAACCAAGTTTTGAAATCTGTACAAGAAATTGAATATTTGGCGGAAAAAGAACCGAACAGTACAGATATTTTGAAGACAAATATGTTGGATACATACTATCCAAATAGAAGTACTCACCTTGAGAACACATGTTTGTATGAAGTTCTTCAAAACTACAGTTATAAGAGGAACATCACAGAAGATATCAATAATGGAAAATATGCACTCATTGGCTATGAAGGATGTCTAGTGAAGCAGAAAAAAGGCCATTTGATTAATCATCGAAAATTGAGTTGTGAAGTTCCAGACAAAAGAGAATTTTACTATTTAGCTCTTTTGCAACTCTTTAAGCCATGGCGTACAGAAGAGGAACTACTTGGAGATTTTCTCTGTTATGAAGACTCTTTTAATGCAACTAAGGATACCATAGAATGTCCTATTTTTCTAAATTATCTGCAAATGTTGAATGAAGAAATGGAGCAAGAAACTACAATTGCTGAAGAGATAGCTAGAAACAGTTCTCAAGATAGTCAGAGTTCTACTTCATTGAGCCAGGATCCACTAGGAGGACCAATTATCCAAAATGAAGCTGCCACTGCCATGGATGAGGTGGAAAGAGCTATGGAACAAGCTCAAGAGGATGGAGTTAACTTAGAAGATTTGGTAAAGCAACTAAACATTGAGCAGAAAAAGATATATGATGAAGTCACAGAGCAGATTGAACATGGATTCAGACATGAGAAAAAAGAGTGCTCATGTATATTATTTGACCCTGTCCGATTGTACGTAAGTGGAGAAGCGGGGACAGGAAAAAGTTTTCTAATTAAAGCCGTTGCAAGTTATCTGCAGAAAAGGACTGATTCACCACTGTCTTGTGTTGTAACTGCTCCAACTGGTCTGGCAGCACATAACATTAAAGGGATTACTCTACATCGTTTATTGATGCTGCCAGTTGAACATGATAATAAATTGCATTACAACAAGCTATCTGGAGATGCGTGTTCTGAAGTTTCAAGAGTCTTGAAGAAAATGAAACTTCTTATCATAGATGAAGTAAGCATGGTCTCAAATCTAATGCTTGCTTTTGTGCATTTGAGAATGCAAGAAATTCTTAAAACAGACTATGATGTGTTATTTGGAGGAAAACACATTATTGTTTTTGGAGATCTATTGCAGTTGACTCCAGTAAAAGGACAACCAGTGTTTAAAATGCTCACGCATGAAGATACCAGGAAGTCCCTTGGAAGCATTGGAAATGTTAATATATGGCTAAATTTTAAATATGCTGAACTGCTTCAAAATATGCGACAGGCCAAGGATGAAGATTATAAAAATATTCTACAAGATGTAAGAATTGGAAAAGTGACTGAGAAAGGGAAAAAAGCTTTGCATAGTCGATTAATTTCAAATTTGTATCCAAATGAAAACATTCTTCCAGAGAATATTTTTAAAAAAATGACTGAGAAGAAATCTGGGATATGTTTGATGCCAACTCTGCAAGAATGTTCCATCTTCAACCAAAAAATGTTAGACTTAGAAAATGAAGAGATTGTGAAACTGGAAGCAATAGATAAAATAGAGCATATGGGTGCAACAATTGTTTTGTCAGAAAATTTGAAAACTAAATTGGATTCATTGGAGAAAAGTATTTCAAAAACAGCTGGTTTTGAAAAGACTCTGAATGTGTGTTTAAATTGTCGTATCATTTTGAGAAGGAATTTAAATGTTGAAAGCGGTCTGGTAAATGGAGCAATGGGTTATGTTGTTGATTTTGTGAATTACAGAAATAGAGATGGAATTGAATTTTTAAAAATAAAATTTGATGGCATTGAACAAGTACAACAAATAAGTCGTTGTTCTGCTAGATTTTTACTTGTAAAAGACTTATATGTTCGCCGAAAACAGTTTCCTGTTTGTTTGGCGTATGCGGTGACAATTCATAAATCTCAAGGTTTAAGTGTAGATAGTGCTTTGGTGAACATTGGAAGATCTGTGTTTAAAGAGGGTATGGCATATGTGGCATTATCTCGAGTCAGAACTTTATCAGGATTGTACTTGATTGCGTGTGATGAGACAAAGATTTCTGCAGATCTAGATTGTGTTAAAGAATACAATAGGTTAAGAAGAGAGTATGCTCCACATTTGCCACAATATCCTCTGTTTGAAAAACGTGTGGTAGGCCGAAAAAGAAGAAATGAGGATAATTGTAGTGAGGTAGTTGCAAAAAGACAAAAAGTAGAGAAAACTGTAATTGAAAACAGGAAGAAAAAGAATTGTGGAGAAAATGTTGTTGGATTTCAGTTTGAAAATAGTTCTGGTGTCAACTGCTATGCTAATGTAGTGGTTAATGTTGTTTTTTTTCTTAAAAGTTTACAAGAACAGATTGTTGAAAATCGGGATCAAAGATTGTGTGGTTTATTGAATTCTGTGTTTCAGAAATGTAGCAGTGGTACAGCACAAATAGAAAGTGTAACAGAAATTCGAAATATTTTAGATTTGTGTTCTGGTCAAGATAAATTTTCACAGAACATTCAGCAGGATTGTCAGGAATTTTTAATGTATATGTTTGGTGTTTTCGAAGATGAAGGTGTAGATGTAGATAATCTTTTCAGTCTTTCTTATCAATGGCAGCATGACTGCCACAATTGTAGTTTATCAAGTACTACTAGAATAGACACTGAAAGATTTATATATTTGACTTTACCAGACTGTAAATCAGTGTATTTTAAAAATCTAGTTAAAGCAGCAGATCATAATATGGTGTGTACCCAATGTAACTGTACAATGCTGTCCACATTATTTATACAAAGGTATGGGCAGTATATCATTTTAGTTTTCCAACAATGTAGACCTGATGGAACTAAATTGACAACTTCTATCAAAAATTTTGTGGCTTCTCAGTTATCAATTTCTGGAAGGACCTTTACAACTGAAGCTATTATTTATCATGATGGATCTTCGACCACCTCAGGACATTATACATGCTACTTAAAATCTGAAAATGGATGGAGTTACTGCAATGATTCTCATTTAACTTATAAACAACGTTTGCCTTATGACTCTACAAATTCTTATCTAGTGTTTTTAAAACCAAAGTTTTAGTAAAGGGAATTGGCCTTTGAAGACGGGAATAGTTAATAAAAGTTAGTTAGTTAGTTAGTTAATCTAATATTTTAAATTATTTATCTCATGTAGATACTTTAAGTGGATCTCAAAGTAAAAAATACTGATATATCAGACACAAATTGGCCGTGAGGATTGTGTATGGTATGATGTTTTTAGATCTTTTTTCATAGGAAGTTGATGAAATGGAACTTATAAGGCACAGCAGACTTTTTTCCACCAAAAGGACCTTCACTATCTTCTATTTGGCCTCATGAAAAAGTAAGTGAATCAAAGATTAGTGTACATATATGAGATGTATGTTTGAATGGGTTTTTTTAAACACAATCTTTTAGATTGTGTTTTTTTTTCCCGCTGTTATATGATGAAGACTTTGAACTCACTAATTTAAGTGGAATTCAATATATTCTGAGAACAGCAAAAATAAATAATGTAACATGTTGTATAAGTTATTCTATAGTTTGCATTGTGTAATTTATATTGTGTTCACATTGTTATACACTCATTTTCTTTTTCACCCTTATTTACCTCTCTTTACTAATTTACACTCTTTTTTCATTGCTGTTTCTTTACTGCACTTCATTCACAACTTCTTAATCTAATAGGAACTATCTGCATTTCCTCTGTTCCTTCCACCACTTTTTATCTTTTTCATATTCTCTTAGTACCACTGCTTTAGTTTCCTAACCCTCTTTCTCTTTCTCCATTTTTTTTTCTTTCACACTCATTGTACTGTAGTTCAGTTAGTTCTTCATTTTGTCTTTCTTTGTACTTACTCTCTCACTCCTGTTTTATCCATCGTTCTATAATAACTTCATTTCTTTCATCCCTTCACTCTGTGACTTCACTTCACTCACTCTCAATCATCTTCTATTCCTCTATTTTATTTATAGTTTATCAATCTGACTTCTCTCCTTTTCACTCATTTTTCTTTTACTTTCTTATCTTTACTCATTTTGTTTTGATATTTTACATTCTTTTAGTATCTTATTTACCTTTAGGAATTTGTTCTCTAACTATTTCTTTTTCCTTTTTTTTTCTTTCTACATTACTTTCTTTCTGTTTTTGTATCCTTCACTATTGCTTCATTTCTTAGTAAACTTTTGTAGATTTTTAAACCTCATGAACTGTTTCTTCTATTTTATTATACATTTATATGTAATTATAACATGTTTTTTCCTTTATCTTTCACAGATACAAATTTGCATAGATTATATGGTAAGTGTGTTTGTAAAATGTTTTTTGTTATCACCTTTTGTTTTATTTTCACTATTTTTCTGTCACCCTACCGCACACCTATTTCCTTACTTTGCTTCCCTCACTTATTCTTTTCTTCCATGTTTACTTCCTACCACATTCAATTTCTTTCAGTACTTCTGCCTATGCACACTCCTTCACTTACCTTTTTTACTGGTTCACTTAGTACCTTTGTGACAGTCCTTCTTTTACTCTCTCTCTTCTTTCTCTCTATTACTCCCCATGTGTTACCCTTATTCACTTACATGTACCCTCTTTCACCCCTCTTTACTTATATTCACTGCTATTTACTTTCCCTCCATCACTGCTATTCTTTTCCTCTGATTCCGTCACTACCTGTCATTCCCATACTTAACTGTCCTTCTTTTTACTTTCAACATCCATTTACATTCTCCCTTAACCTCTGCTTTAGTCTTCTTCCTATTTCTTCTTTCTTTTGCTCCCTTATTCATTTTTCTTTTTCTCAGTTACTTCTTCTTACATTTTTTCTCTGTCTTACTATCTATTACTCAGTCTCTCTGTGTTCCTCCCTTTAGCTCTCTTTCTCTTAACACCACTCTTTCTGTTACCATTCCTTATGGTTACTCCTTCATTATTTTTTTTTCTTTTTTTTTTGTTAGTGCGCTGACGGTACGCGCACCGGTGCGCGTCCCGAAAGCGCACAAGGGTGAAATATAAAAAAAAAACTATTTTAAATTAAAAATATTATCTCAATATACATTATAGTGTTCATTTTTAGAAAAACATACTTTAGCAATTCACTAAAAAACACATAGGTATGAGTCTGTATAAAAAGTTAGGAATTAGCATTAAAAAAACCTATGAAATTCACTGAAAAAACCAAAGGTTTCATACCAGTTATAGTTAGGAATTAGCATTTAAAAAACCTATGAAATTCACTGAAAAAACCATAGGTTTCACACCAGTTATAGTTAGGAATTAGCATTTAAAAAACCTATGAAATTCACTGAAAAAACCATAGGTTTCACACCGGTTATAGTTAGGAATTAGCATTTAAAAAACCTATTAAATTCACTGAAAAAACCATAGGTTTCACACCAGTTATAGTTACCTGGAAATTTTACTGACATAAAACCATTGAAATTCCCACGTTATAGTTAGTTGGACTCACTATAACTTGCGCGTGCAATGCACTGCTGATGACATCACATATTACATCACTCATGACATGGTCAGTGACATCACTCATGACATCACTGATGACACCATCCTTGTGACAGAGTGACAGACCTCCTTTCACTGTAAAGTAACCTTTGAAACACATATTCAAAAATAGAAACTAACATTAACAAAAAAGTGGATATACCCATACCAGTTACAACAACCAATTCAGTAATTTCACCATCTATATACAAATTCACACATTCACCAACAGTTTTATGTATTCACTCATACATATACTCACTCATCATATGTAGTGATACCCCTATTCATTCTGTTACACACTGACAGTCATCAAAAACTTACTCATACATATACTCACACATACAAATAAACTAATAAACATCCATTTATTTGCATATACAACTATACACACATTAGCACATTACATCTAAGGAAACTTACACATACTTACTCTCTTAAACAATCACTTATAGAAACACATACTTATTTAAACAGGAACTCTTTCAATCTCTCACTCTCACATATACTTACTTATATACATCAATTCTCATATATACAAGATTAAAACATATGTAGTTACTCATAAAGACACTAGTGAGAGAGGCATTCACTCTCTAACACACACATATACACACTCATCCACCCATACAATCCTACACAAATGCTGTCTTCAAAACACATACAAACAGTGAGTCAGTCATTGATGCATCTATGTGCTAAGTAACAGCCCCACCAAACGATACAGACACTCATACTGATACTAAAAAAAATCTAATAACCCATATACACACACATGTAGCTACTCACCAACCCATGCAGCCACTTATACACAAAGTAAAACACTGATACATATATTTAAATATTTAAACATTACTCGCTAATATATGTATTCACTAAGATACACTAAATAAGCCAGTTAACCAATCAATTTCTTTAAAAAAAACATCCATTCAGACACTTATTTAAACATTTATTCTTCCATCGACCTTAACATATACATATATAAAACATATTTATTTTTCAGAAAGGCACATATTCATTGGATGGTGTCATCAGTGATGTCATGAGTGATGTCATCAGTGATGTCATGAGTGATGTCACTGACCATGTCATGAGTGATGTAATATGTGATGTCATCAGCAGTGCATTGCACGCGCAAGTTATAGTGAGTCCAACTAACTATAACGTGGGAATTTCAATGGTTTTATGTCAGTAAAATTTCCAGGTAACTATAACTGGTGTGAAACCTATGGTTTTTTCAGTGAATTTAATAGGTTTTTTAAATGCTAATTCCTAACTATAACCGGTGTGAAACCTATGGTTTTTTCAGTGAATTTCATAGGTTTTTTAAATGCTAATTCCTAACTATAACTGGTGTGAAACCTATGGTTTTTTCAGTGAATATATGCTGCAACAAGTGTTCCGGATTCTTACTGGCACCATGCTGTTCACAGCGTCCACACTACTCGAGGTATTGAGATGTCCGGAGACCACCAATCTATCGAGGCCAACATGAGCGGAGTGAGGTATTGCACCTCCGTCAGGGCGCTATGCTGTCGCGTGACTGCCTCCGCTCAATTGCGGTCTTGGTTGTATTGGTTGCAGCAGTCCAAGGGGACCCAAGGAGGTGGCCGCAGACTTTGACATTTGCTGTGGAGACACCTGTACTACCTACCTGCACCAGATCATCATGCCCGCACCTATGTTATTTGCTTCCTTCCCCCGATGCCGCCAGCCCTGATGCATAAACATAATGCATTCTGGGAGTTGCAGTCTGTGCATTCACCACAGCGACCAACAGGTGTGCTGAGTCAATCATTGTTTGTGGGAGGAGATTAAAGGGCATGCAAGTTTAAAACTGAACAGCAGGACTTGAGAAAAACGAGGAATGGCTCCATGCAGTGCAGGGCGCTGAGGAAGGCTTATCGCCGAAATGCATTCACCGCCACTGGGAAGTGTCAAACAAAGCATGTTTTTTCCCCCATGGTCTCCCCTCTGGCCTCTGATTTCTTCTGTTGGAGAGATGTGGCATTAAAAAAAAAAAATATATATATATATATATATATATATATATATATATATATATATATATATATATATATATATATATATATATATATATATATATATATATATATATATACATATATATATATTACCTACTAGGTATATATAGTTAGGATTTTTTTCCTATGGGATTTCTGAAAATTCTATGTCGAATAACTTTGGTGTTTTGGACGGAATTGGCGGAAATTTTCAGGAAAATGGCACATTTTGTTTCTGACCAGCCCATGGAAATTTGGGGGGGTTTCATCAAGGGGGGGCCGAGAAAAAAGGGGGGTCCCAAAACGCGTTTTTCCCATTCATTTTTCCATAGGGCGGTTGGACTCACTTTTAGCTCGAACGGCTGAATGGATTTACATGAAACTTGGCAAAATTGTAGGGACTGGTACCCCGATGTGCCTTTGCTAGGTCTCAAGATATGTGCTGCAGTGGATTTTGAGAAATTAACGTTCAAAAAAATATATATATCTGTGACAGCGTCCCGGTTAGCGCCCCGGTTCGCGTACCTGACGCGTAACGGAACTTCGCGAGTAGAAGCGGATTGGCTCCCCGGTGACTGTGAACATTCTAAACAGTCCGGAGCGGCCGCCATCTTGTGTCTCGGTAGGATCGAGACACAAGAGGTGGCAAAAACAAAGGGGGAAATGAGCATAAGGGGGCAGAGTACATCCTCCCTGACCCCCTAGGTTTGATGAGGGGGCTTTAAAAGGGCCCCGCAGGGCAAAAAAAAATAATTATTTTTGTTTTTTTTGCGGAGGGAGCGCCCGGTACGCCCACCGGGAAGCGGTCCGGGGATCGTAATATAGGGAAAAAAGAATGAAAGAATGTTCAAATATTGTATGTTTATTGATTGTTCTTTTTGTTGTATTTTTTTATTTTTTTTATTTAAGTACCAACATGTAGGTACAAATGCAGAGTCTAAAAATAAATATACACCGTTTCCTTCGTAGATATCTTGCATGTTGTTTCAGAAGTTATTGTGGTATATGGAATTCATAGCATAGTCTGTGAGGAAAGCAGAAAGAACATGGAGGCAGGAGATGATAAAGAGATGTTAAATACACATTGGAGATAATATAGTGGGAGAAAGGAAGTAACTATGAGCAAACTTACTATGTAACACAAAAAAGTTGCACAGTATATTTTAAGTCTCAGTTTATATTTTATCTTTTTGGGTACTATTTCATAATTTTCAAATTAAAAAGAATAATGTCTCAAACAATTTAAAATTTTAAAATTTAAATGTATTTTTCTGATTTTTCAAAATCTAAGAGAATTTGTAACATTAAATTATCAGGAATGTCCTCCTTTTCATTCCAAGAATCACATTCTTCAGCACATTTGAATAATTCTTGGTCTACTGTTTCATCCATAAAGTCTAGTTCATCTTTTTCTTGGTTTGGATTGCTTTCAATCTTAATTTCAAATGAAATTGTATTTTCTTTTTGCTGTGCTTCCATTTTCTTGCTGTAAATTGCATTAAAAAAAAATATCAGTGGAGATAGGGCACTGTTGGGTTTAAGTTCAGACAGGTATTTGTGAGTTTTTAACAGTGAAGTAATCTTTGGGCAGTGCATGGTTTCAGGCAGGAAGTAGAACTATTAAAACGTGCCTGTGATGAAGCCTAAGTAAATTCATAATTATACCACAGAAGCCTAACTCAATCAAAAATTTAAATAATTAAGTCTTTCTCAATGACTAACTCCTATAGAGGGACAGTATGTAACTATCTGAAAACGTTTTCCTAAATTAATTTAAAGTGCATAACATAGTTCTCCTTTCAAATTTTTTAAATTATATCTTACCTTTGAAAAAGAAGTCAAAGTTGACAGTGAAAATGCTCTTGAAATGTACTTCAGGAAGTAGTAGTCAAAATGGCTGTGTTTCTCTCTCTTTTTTTATATATATTCAGGTACATAACCAATCAAATGTCTTGAAATAATAGTAGAAAATGAAAGTAACATTTTAATTGGTTGTCAATCCTAACACTTCATATGTGTTTATGTCATGTAATTTACCTCAGGATATTTAGTCAGGCCTACAGCATAATTTTCTCAATGGAATTTCATCAAATTTGGGTAAATGGTAGGGACTGCTATGTAGTAGGGCCTATTCTATATTTGATGAAAGTGTCTGCAGTGGTTTTTCTGTAAATTACGTTCCCACCTTTTTTTTGCGAGTGCTCACCAGTGCGCCCCGGTACGCGTACCGGCAGCGTTACGGGAGTTCTCCATTTTGTGTATCGGTAGAATTGAGACACAAGATGGAGGGGAAACAATGTTCGGAATGGGTAGAAGGGGGCACGGTAGACACTTTCTGACCCTCTAGGTTTTCTGAGGGGGGCTTAGGACGCTCATATAGGCAAAAAAAAAAAATCACGTGGGGAGCGCCCGGTACGCGCACCGGTAAGCGAACCGGGAGCGTACTTTGGTGAAAAATAGTGAAAAAAGTTACAAAAAGAAAAACGTTTTGAATGATCAGAGGTAGCGTAGCTCTGAAAAGAGCTATTGGGTTCTGTGGCTAATTTAGGTACCTACAAGTAGGTTCCAATGCACAGTTTTAAATTCAGATGGAATATTCTATTCCCCTCATCGGAGAAGTGCACACCATCTCCTCTGTAGATGTCTTGCATGTTGTAAAACAAGTTATTGTTGTATATTAAACCCATTCTAAAGTCTCTCATGTAAGCAGAAACAGATTTATTCACATGTTTCCGTGCTTTCTCAAATTGTGGAAAAAATTGGTTGGACCACTTCCATTTCTGTCTTTGGCATATATTGGAATATACCAAGGGAGTTTTGGGAAAAAGTGTCATCAATTGATGAAAGGTGTCCTTTAAAAGCATTTCCAGACCAACCCCAGTCATAGTCCCAAAATCATTTCCACCACAGTGCACTATTAAGGGGTCAGGGTTTGGCAGATGCATAAAAAAATTATATTAAAAACATAAAATATATTTTTCATTTAAAAGAATAATACATTTTACAGATTTTGATATTTGCAATAAAAAACATTGAAATTCACTGAAAAAACCATAGGTTATAGACCATATATAGTTAGGAATTAGCATTTACAAAACCTTGAAAATTCACTGAAAAAACCATAGGTTATAGGCCTTATATAGTTAGGGATTAGCATTTACAAAACCTTATTTTACTCACACAAAACCATTGAAATTCGCATATATAGTTATTGCACTAACTATATATCGCGCACCCGCAATCCACTGCTGATGATGTCACATATTACATCATTCATGACATGGTCAGTGACATCACTGATGACATCACTGATGACATCTCAAATGACATCACTGATGACATCACGGATGACATCTAAAATGACATCACTGATGACATCACTGATGACATCTCATTTGACATTACTGATCACATCACTGATGATATCATTTATGTAATAATACAATGAACCTCTTCAGACTCTAATATAACCTTAGATACAATCAGTGTAAACAGACACTCACAGACTGTCACTCATCCATGGAGTTACTCACACACCTAGTCAGTCATGCAAAGAATCAATCACACCTCCATTTCCTCAACTATACAGTTATACACACCTTACTTATTCAAACATATACTAACACATATTTACTCTCTAATACAATCCCTGATACAAGTTCACAATGATCCATACAGCCACTCACACATTCACTGGCTCTTATGCATAGTTATTTATATATGTCAACTCTCACATGTACTGTGTTTTACATATGTACTTACTTTGACATGTAGCACTGAGATATCCATTCACTCACCAATACACTCATGCACACAGTCAACCGCCCATACAGCTGTTTCCACATGCACTTTTGAACCCATACATCTAGTGAATCAACTGCTCACACATCTATGCACAGAGTCATACACCTCCCAGCCACCCACACACACACTCAGTCTCCCATACAAATACTTGGGCAACCAATCAATAACCCATATAGTTACTCATATAGCTACTGATCAACACATGCAGCAGTTTACAGAACAACAGACATAATGATGCACAAATTAAGACAGTTTAGTCACTAACCCATGCACTCAGTGAGACACATTTAATCACTCACTCATACAGTCAGTCCTGCACCTACAAAATCCTTCATCCAGACACTTATACATCCACTCATTCTTCAATATGTAAGACATATTTTAACTTTACAGAAACAAACAGTCACTGGATGTTGTCATCAGTGATGTCATTTGAGTTGTCATCAGTGATGTCATCAGTGATGTCACTGACCATGTCATGAATGATGTAATATGTGACATCATCAGCAGTGGATTGCGGGTTCGCGATATATAGTTAGTGCAACTAACTATATATGCGAATTTCAATGGTTTTTTGTGAGTAAAATAAGGTTTTGTAAATGCTAATCCCTAACTATATATGGTCTATAACCTATGGTTTTTTCAGTGAATATATATCTATATATATATATTAACACTAAACACAAAAAAGCAGCCTGTAGACTCCCCAGTTTCTACCATCCGTCTGCTGTTTGTGAGTAGTCCATGTGTTGGTACAGAGCTTGGAACAGAGGGAGATGTGATGGGAGTATAACACAGGACCTTGGTATGAGAAAAAGGAAGGCATATACAAGCCTCTTGTAATATCTTCCTTTCACAATATAAGTGACACTTTCATTGCCAAAGATGATCAACATCCAAGAGATTATCAGATTTCCTTTTACAAGTAACAAAATATTATTTAAATAAAACTTATTTTTGTAGTGCCATGTATCATATTAACATACCTGTGTGTGTTGTTTGGACAGGTTTTGAAATAAATCCACTGTGTTGCTGAAATGTGAATGGAAATACACTTGCCCCCGCTAAAGCAACCAACACACTTGTAACCAGGGCTGGACTGGCTGTAGCGGGCACCAGGCCTTTCCCCAGTGGGCCGCCTGGATGTGGGCCAATTTTGGGCCCCTTTGGGGCTGTTTTTGTTACCGGGGATCGGCAATATCGCCCCCCTGTAAAAAATCAGACAAAGCCAGTCCTTAGCAAACAGCTCGGCTGCAACCCCCCACCCCACTCCACCCCCCAACCCCCCGGACTCTGGCCAGGTAGTTTTCCAGGGCCAGTTTCTCTCCCCAGGCGGCCCTGCTTGTAATAGAGACTATATAGGAAACAGAAATAATTTGTGAAGATTAATATATATAGTTTACTGTTTTAAGAGTGGGAATTTTAGTGCCTGTGAATGTACCTATCTCTGTAGCATGTGTGTAGGGCAAAGAACCATAAGGGGCATATTATCAAGGGATTTATCTCCACTTTTTTGGCTTTAAAAGCCAAGAAAGCGGAGATAAAATTATCTCCCTATCAGCAACAGGGTGCTAACACTGAAGAACCGGGCCTTTGGGCCTGGCGGCGCAGGGTACGCCCGAAATCTTCGAGTTCACCTGTCTTGTTGCACAGAGACACGGAATACTCTGTTGGCATAGAAAGACCAAGTTTATTAGCTGCAGCTAAGCACAGTTGTCCAAGAAGTACACCAAGTAGGTTCTCAGGAGACTGCCACTTTATTCTGTGGTTCACAGTCTTTTATAGCAAAAATACATCTGTACAAACATACACCCAATGCGCAAAGTTTTAGCCAATCAGAAGAGTTCGAAAACAAGGTGTTGTGTAACCATAATGCTCTCTGCTTACATGTTGTGTGCTATCCAGCCCCCAGAGTTAATCAATACTGGTACCCATAGTTCAGTGTTGCAATGGCAGGACATGTCTGTATGCTTCAAAAGAAAGGTTGTGAAATGGGAAAACACTGGGAGAGAATAGCGAAGGCCAAAAAGATAAGATAGGCAAGAGAAGAATACTAAAGGCTAACAGATAGTTGATACGGGGATTAGGTAGTCCAGACAAAGATTAGTTAGGCCGGCTAGTGTCTGAGATTGGTTTCAAAACAAGGACGGGGGGGTTTTCGACACCTTGCAGTCCAAAAGGGCAGAGATA
This sequence comes from Lissotriton vulgaris, assembly GCF_964263255.1. Taxonomy (NCBI): domain Eukaryota; kingdom Metazoa; phylum Chordata; class Amphibia; order Caudata; family Salamandridae; genus Lissotriton; species Lissotriton vulgaris. The sequence goes on along the minus strand of NC_141699.1, from coordinate 749,575,181 downwards.
CTTCGTACATCGAGCAGCCTGTGTAAAGGCAACACAAAATGGCGGCAAATGTAAGATGGAGTCGAAATTAAAGATCCTCAGAGCAAATTCGCATGTTAGCACCCTTTTTCTCTACTCTTCCCCTTGCATCTCTAATGAGATGCAAAGGGGGTGTTCCAGAGAAAAATATTAGGAGAAATGTTGTTAAGCGACATTTCTCCTATTATCAAGGATTTCGCTAACCCTGTTAGTAATAAAAAAAAAAGCAGCGCTAACCGCGGTTAGCACTGCTTTTTTTACACCTGGTATTTTCCTGACTTAGCTATGATATCCTATGGAAGGTGGATATCATGGCTAAGTTTGTGAGCCCCTATCATCAAGCTAACGCCAAACTTCGAGAGATTATCGTTGGTTTTCCAGCGATAATCTCTCAATTGGCAGTTAGCGCGAGGATTTTTATCACTTCTTAGATAAACCTTGCTAATAGCAAGTTATCTCTGCGATAATTTTTGGCGATGCTTAGCGTTAAAAAATTTGTTGCTATGCATCGTTAGCGATAAATATTGCTAAACGTTTGTAATATGCCTCCATATGTTTTACCATGAGAATTAGTTGGGATAAAGGTGTGTAGATTTCTCACCTGTCCTGAAATTGGGGTGCTGAAGAACAGGCAGCCTACATAGCAGGTCAGAAAGCATGGTGGAGGAATATATGATGTTAGAGTGCAAATAGTTACAACGCGGTTTTTACATCACAACTACCATTACATCGCATGATTTTACAAAGCATGCCTTACAACGCATTTTTAGAAACTACTATTACAACACATTCAATTACAACTCATACCATTACAATGCATACCATTACAATGCATACCATTACAATGCATAATAGTTTTAGGGCAACAGTAGGGTAAGTGTTGAATAGTGTAGGGGTAAAAATTACTAATCCCACTCCAGTGAGTGCAACAGGAGGGTATGTGTTGGATAGTGTAGGGAGAAAAATTACTATTCCCACTCCAGTGAGTGCAACAGTAGAGAAAGTGTTGGATAGTGTAGGTGTACACATTACTATTCATATCTACCACAAAACCCATACCCACCCTAAAACAAAACAAGCATTGGCATAGCCAATAGGTCTCGCCTTTGGGACCTTATAAGTGTTCGGTATCCCGCACAATATCCTTGGTGCAACAACATCAAGTGTTGCATGGCTAAACACTTATAAGTTCCCAAAGGCGAGACCTATTTGTTATGCCAATGCCTATTTTGAGTGAGTGGCTCGTGCAGGAATGCCACTGTGAGGTAGAGATGCTGCCAGTGCTTTTACAGGAGCCCCTCTGACATTGTGCCTCTTCAAAATGTATCTTGCATTTGTTGTAATAATTCTAGCCCCTATTCCCGTCTTCTCGCACCTTATGCATCCTTAAATGTCCCATGTACAGCCGGGGTTACACTCCTATTAACCCTGCCCTCCAGTGACACTTTACCCGTTACGGTTGGTGGTGGTGGACGTGGTGGTGGATTTGGCCGTGGTGGACGTGGTGGTGGACGTCGTGGTGGTGATGGTGGTCGCGATGTTGATGGTAAAGTAACATTAGTATTTTTTTTTATAAACTCAAGTGGGTTTTGTTTCACATTCCCGTAGAATTTTTACATATGTCTTAAACTATGCAGCATTGAATTCTTGAAGGTTTTGATGGAGCAAAATCTTGATAAAAATTAAATCCCACGCTTTACAAAGAAGACAAACGTAGGGGGTAAACTGAGATGGGGAGGGATGTGTGGTGGGAATGCTGAGAGAGAAAATGACAAGATTCCTTTAAAAATGTACAGTAATTCTTTCTTTATTCTCGAGGTTGCTATAAACAATTCAAAACTAAAATCCTGTTGGGAGGAAGAATTGGTTTTCGACTCTGCAGTTTCAATAGGAGATAAGGTCCAATGTTTTTCTTTTCAAAGTTGAAGTCCAGTTCTAATTCAACTTCCGCATTTAAAAAAAAATCTTCGCCTTTGGCAAATAAGGTTTCCTCCCTGTGCTTACGAAACAAGCTTAATGCACTACTGAGGGACACATAAAATACTTGGGCATTCACATCTCATCTGACCCTTGAACAGCTGATAACAGATCATCCATTTTTTTAATACTGTAAACTCACTTTTTTATGTAAGTGATCCTTGTTTTATTTTTTATATGAGTATCCATATTTTTCCAATGTGGTACCACAACATTATGATTTTCTCATGTTTTGTCTTAAATATAAAGTATTGTTGTTCCTGTAATGCACCTCAGTAAGAGGTTTGGTGTAACAGCTGAGAAATTAATTCTAATCTTGGCATAAAGATGTCACCTAAAATGTGTGATCCTGGGCAAACCGCTTCACACCCGTGATGTTTTTCCTTAGCTGCCTAAACCAGGAAGCGCTTAGAAACAGACAGACCATCAGCATTCAGCGCTATAGTGTAATGAACCGGGCAGACCATTTTGTTCAGATTGGAAACTACAGGAGGTGGTTTGATCTGCCATAGCGCTGTATCCAAGTCCTCGCACTCACTCTCCACATCCGGGGGTTCCGATGAGGCCCTGGTTGCCCAAGCACTTCTTGCAGATGCAGGCGACAGCAAACAGCAGGTAGAGCAGGCAGCAGAGTCAGGTGAAGAAGGAGGCGGCCAGGTAGATGTGGTAGAGGCTGTTGTGCTTGTATGCCGACACGCTGCAGTACTTGTGCTTCAGGGTCTTGTGGATCGTGATGCCGGCGGCGGTGGCCTGCAGGCAGGTATGCAGGGCGTTGTGCGCGGTGTTGGTGGTCAGCCAGCTCTCGCCGCCCAGGAGGGGCACCAGGTCCTACTTGTCCAGGAGGGTCAACAGGTAGAGGGGGATGGTCAGCAGCCAGAAGAGCACAGCCACGAAGAGGGCGAATTGGATGGCGCCCTTCTACTTCTTGAAGGCAATAGTGATCCAGAGGGCGGCACCGGCCAGGAGCTGCAGGACGCGCAGCACCCCAGGAAGCTCTGCAGGAAGGCCCGGTTCACCCGCAGGGAGCTCCTCGCCGCCTGCGAGGGTGGGTGTGTCGGTGTGGGCGCGTGCTCTGGAGGGGGTGGGTAGGGTGGAGAGGGCATAGCAGGCAGCGAGAAGTCAGGCTCCTGGCAGGGACTGCGCTGCCCACCTAGGACTAGAGTCTAAAGAGACAGCCCACTGAAGTTCTCCTGAGGAAAGTGTTCTGTCCGAGCCCAAAGTTTCCGAGAAGAGAGCGCGCGCCAACAGCACCAAATCTGGACACGAGCGAGTTATCTCTGCAAACAGCCACCGCAGAGAACTGATTGATGTGAGCGCGAAACTCCAATCAGAGAGATGCCCAGCAGCCTCTGGTGAGAAGGGAGAGGCCCCAGTGAACACGCCCTCCGATCAGACAGATGTCCCTACAGGCGGCCTTTGGAGAGGAGAGAGGGCTGCCCGGAAGGGGCGCTCAGGCAGCAGGGTTCGATTTTTTTTCTTGTTTGAAGGGTTGAAGGATCATTTCTGTCAGTTACCAGGGCGCCCTCGGTTCCTTCCTTCCTCCCTCTCTGTGCAGCTGTTGCTGCCTAGAGTGGGGCCTGTCCTGCCCCTGTAACCTAAAGCCTCGCCCCTCCTGACATCACTGCTCGCGAAACCCACTCTGCATACTTTAAAACAAGTTTAACAAAGAGAGGAGGAGGCAAAAGGGGAGGTGAGAGAGGAGGGAGCCTGCGCCTGTTTCCCTTGCAAGAGCGAGCAGGAACCATCTGTTAATTACAAACAGATGGTTTCAAAGCTCGCTCCCGCAAGGGAATCGCCAAACATGCACGTGTTGCCATTCAAAGCAATTCAATGCGTGCACATTTTTGCCCTCAAAACAGAATTGATTACAAGAGTTCCTCCTATGCAGTGCATGCACGCTGCATAGGCGAGACCTAAAGATCTCTATTACTTATCTTATAATGCATTGTAATGGCATGCGCTGTGATAGTATGCATTGTAATGGCATGCATTGTAGCGACATGCGTTGTACTGGCACGCGTTGTAATGGCATGCGATGTAAAGGCAGTTGCGTTGTAACAGCTGCGTTGTAAAAGCAGTCCGATGTAATGACTGCGTTGTAATGGATGTTTCTCATGGGGGAGAGGATACACCTCTCTAGGCTCGTGGTATGGATACAGACTACAGAACTGCCTCTAGAAACAACCTCTGCCGCCTGAATCTGGGAGAATTTCTCTCATCCTGCCATTACTGCTTAATATCTTCCAAGGGGCATGCCCCCTACTTCGATGCATTATTAAGTCAGTAATTTACTGCCACAAAAAAGGAATTTGAGTGTGCTTTCAAACCAATCACAGATGACATTGTGAAAGAAGTAAATCTGAAGCCCTTCATCGTGAACAATTGTTACATTTTAATGACTGATGATAGATTGTATGGCTTGGGTGCGATTCTGATGCATGAAAGAAAGGAAAAAGAAAGAGTAGTAGTAGTGTGTGCTTCTCGTGCTCTTAGGGGGTCTGGAAAGACTTACAGTGTGATTGAAAAAGAAGCTTTAGACTGTTGATGGGCTATTGTGCACTATAAAGGTACAAAATTACATTTGTGATAGCCTTTTGAGGACATACCACATGACAAACATTTAGTGGAGTTATTTTCTACCAAGGCAGCCAGTGAGCTATACCTAGATATCAAAATGGCTTTAATACCTGCAAGAGTTCTCCTTTGATAGTAAATAGTGCCTGGACACACAAATATCAAGGCTGACTGTTTATTTCGTCTACCTTTGCAAAATGAAGAAGATAATATGGTTGTCTTGAGCTGGGTGGTTTTTGGCGGCAGACTCCAGGGCATCAGCGCTCTATCTTGCGACACGCCGTGACTGCGATCCGTGGTGATGTCACATGTTTTGGAGAGATGAGGCACATGGGCGGCTCCCAGTAAGTGTCTCCCGGTGAACCACTCCTGGTGTGCAGGCCGTGGCAGCCCTAAAGTAGACACTCTGGCTCAAATCTGTCACCGGGTTTGCGCTGTCAGCTAGCTTGGCTGACCGGCGAATTATGCCGCCTTCTGCCACTGCTGCCTCTGCCCTTGTCTTGCTGCCAGTCCTAGCCCACTAGTGGGTCCGGCCAGGAGCAGGAGCTAGAGTAGGTGTGCATAGCAGCTTGGAAAGCAGGTAAGGCCAGAGCCGCGGTACCCACCGTTTGGGGCGGAAGTAGCTGGCATTAGTCCGGTGTGGCTTTCTCCATCGGCCGGACCTCTCCCCACAACCGGCGCTCTCCGTTTTCCTGTGGCCACAATGTGATTTTCTTTTTTATTCCATTTGCTGCCCCTTTGGAGGGGTATAACAATAATACCTCAATACACAGAAGAGTACCTAAAGGTCGAAAGTACCACTCAACTGTAGATACAGCCCCAAACACCATGCAGACAACAAAGTGGGAACAACCAATGTGAACTAAGTGTGATAATACTCGAGTTGAGACTCGAGGGCATAGGGAAAAATTTCCATCAGAAGCCACACTGTACCGCCCTCTTTTGCATCATTTGGGTACTCCTTGCCCAGGAGACATAACAGAGCAAAACAAACGGCTAGTTGTTATCTTTGCCGTGTTCAAATGTGCATAGAGTGTACTCATAAAGGGAGGTAGTGTAAAAGTTTACCGTATTGGCGTGGCTAATGAAAAAGCAGTGTAAGTGAAAAAAAGTGAATAGTGCAATACTTAAAATTGGATAGGCTAGGTGGATGTTAATGATTTATTTTCTCCCCCAGGCTTCCAACTCTAAAAACTCAGTGCAAACACAGATTTAACAAAATATCCGTGATCAGTAGTGGTCAACATGTTTCAGCATATCAACGAACATTTTTCATGCCTTCTTCAGGACCCGTTGTAACATAACTACTGCTTTTTTGTGAAAAATAAAAACCATATCACCTGAAATTTCCAGGTTGGGAGCACAACCACATACTGTTGTCGCACCGCGTCAAAGGCACGACATCCACAGGAGCGGATATATAAAACACATGACAAAACATTGTGTCAGTTACACCAAGATGTTCTCAAAATAATGTAATACATCTCCATGACTTACAGTGTATAGAAATCACATACTTTTCAATTAACATTAGTTATAAACCACTCACCCATTTGTTGTGGTTGTTGCGCTTCACCCCACCTGGCTGCAGCTCAGGCTTAGAGGAGCACCGCTCTAAATTGAAAGGTGAAGGAGTGAAAACGAAAATAACATTCAAGGCTTCTTGTGTTAAACAGTAATTACATGCCAGGAAACTGTATGGCTATATCGTTTCCATGTGCAACAATAAAAGTAATAGGATGTGGATTCATGATATTGCTCTAAATCCACATATTCAGGGGGACATTGTCTTTACAAATGGCCACAGCGAGATAGCTTTTTAAATGTGGCGGTATATATACTTCAAAAGCCGAAATCGAAAGCCATCAAATATTTACGTGAGCTCCAGAGTCTGATAGATTGTGTCTAACAATAGACCTTATCCACTTTCGTCTCTCTACAATAGTGCCGATTTTATCTCTCTACAAGTGCGCCCATGATTAGAATGCCAGGTCACTGAGTAGCGTAATATTATATGACCCGTGTACCGCGTATGCGTGTAGATGGTAAGACCCTCTCTATAATATCAGTAGGCGAAGGAGTCACACTCACCTGTCCGTCGGTGTCTCCCGGCAGTCTTCTGAACTGTCTGGGGGGGCACCGAACGGCAACAGAGTGCCATATTTAACCCGGAAATGTACCGCACACGTGACGTCGGTCACGTGACTCTAGGGATGGACGGGAAATGTAGTCCATATTCACCTGTATTCGTAGTTCTTTCAAATCGGAGTGATCGAAATAAATATTCTCTATATTTTATGAAAGTCACCGACGGACAGGTGAGTGTGACTCCTTCGCCTACTGATATTATAGAGAGGGTCTTACCATCTACACGCATACGCGGTACACGGGTCATATAATATTACGCTACTCAGTGACCTGGCATTCTTATCATGGGCGCACTTGTAGAGAGATAAAATCGGCACTATTGTAGAGAGACGAAAGTGGATTAGGTCTATTGTTAGACACAATCTATCAGACTCATGAGCTCACGTAAATGTTTGATGGCTTTCAATTTCGGCTTTTGAAGTATATATACCGCCACATTTAAAAAGCTATCTCGCTGTGGCCATTTGTAAAGACAATGTCCCCCTGAATATGTGGATTTAGAGCAATATCATGAATCCACACCTATTACATTTATTGTTGCACATGGAAACGATATAGCCATACAGTTTCCTGGCATGTAATTACTGTTTAACACAGGAAGCCTTGAATGTTATTTTCGTTTTCACTCCTTCACCTTTCAATTTAGAGCAGTGCTCCTCTAAACCTGAGCTGCAGCCAGGTGGGGTGAAGCGCAACAACCACAACAAATGGGTGAGTGGTTTATAACTAATGTTAATTGAAAGGTATGTGATTTCTATACACTGTAAGTCATGGAGATGTATTACATTATTTTGAGAACATCTTGGTGTAACTGACACAATGTTTTGTCATGTGTTTTATATATCCGCTCCTGTGGATGTCGTGCCTTTGACGCGGTGCGACAACAGTATGTGGTTGTACTCCCAACCTGGAAATTTCAGGTGATATGGTTTTTATTTTTCACAAAAAAGCAGTAGTTATGTTACAAAGGGTCCTGAAGAAGGCATGAAAAATGTTCGTTGATATGCTGAAACATGTTGACCACTACTGATCACGGGTATTTTGTTAAATCTGTGTTTGCACTGAGTTTTTAGAGTTGGAAGCCTGGGGGATAACAATAAATCATTAACATCCACCTAGCCTATCCAATTTTAAGTATTGCACTATTCACTTTTTTTCACTTACACTGCTTTTTCATTAGCCACGCCAATACGGTAAACTTTTACACTACCTCCCTTTATGAGTACACTCTATGCACATTTGAATACGGCAAAGATAACAATTAGCCGTTTGTTTTGCTCTGTTATGTCTCCTGGGCAAGGAGTACCCAAATGATGCAAAAGAGGGCGGTACAGTGTGGCTTCTGATGGGAATTTTTCCCTATGCCCTCGAGTCTCAACTTGAATATTATCACACTTAGTTCACATTGGTTGTTCCCACTTTGTTGTCTGCATGGTGTTGGGGCTCTATCTACAGTTGAGTGGTACTTTCGACCTTTAGGTACTCTTTTGTGTATTGAGAGACTGTTTTGGGGCATGTACCTAATGTGAGTCGTTAATTTTGCCCTTGGACCCTCCCATTAAATTGTTTGACTTATATAACAATAATACACCAATACAGCCTAAAAAAATCAACTGCTACCTCTGTACTTACCATTCATTTGCACTTATCTGGTATTCATTCAACATCCGGAGTTCAGGAGTACTTTGCCCTGCTGAAGCTGTAACCACTGAAAATGCATGCTCATGCCCCCTCCATAAAGGAATGGTGAGGCGGCGCATAGACAAATCATTCTTCTCCTTCATATCGACAACCAGGATGGTGTACTGTTGGTTGTGTAAAGAGCTCGTATAAAACTGCTAGTGTGTGCATATTTGTGCCCCCTCCATATTTGGCAAAAGAGACCAACAATTCATCTAGGAGGGGTGAGGTGGCGCGCCGCTTGTCAATCAGACCAACTAAACCAATCCACCATTTAAAGAAGTGCATCAAAGCTCTTGCCAGAAGGTAATGCGCAGTGGAGGACTAAGCCACGCCCATAGTGACACTGAGGTCTGGCAGCAACCTTGCAGAAACAGCCCCAAGGGTGTGGTTTGCGAGTTTTTGTTTTTTTTTAAAACAAACTTTATTGAATTTTAATCCAGCTGGGCTGGTGAAACAGAGTACATGGCACACACAAGATACTGCCATGAGAGAGGTGAACCGTCCATACAAGGCAAAGCAACTGGTAATTATAAGGTGATAAGCATAAAGTGTATCCACCAGCACAAATCCACATCTGGTTAAGCAAGTTGACCCAGCCATTTCCCCCACACCCGCCTGTGTTTCTGGGGACAGCCAAGGGCTTCAAATATCACATGCTCCTGCAGGTCACACAAACCCCGTTTCCACCCAATTGGGAAGGTGGTCCCGGGGCCATCCATTGTGCAGTGATGTCTTATTTTGCCACCACCAGAAATACTGTGCCCAGGAATGCCCTCTCAACCCTCATGCCTGCAGGCCCTTCAAACACCCCAAGGAGGACAAACAAGGTAGAAAGGGGGACCTCCCATTCCAGCACCTCCAACAACTCTCAGGTAACCCTTGTCCTGTACTGGAGCACTGCAGCGCAGGTCCATACCATATGGTAGAAATCAGCTTGATTGGTTCCACACCGAGGGCATGCTGAATTGTGATGTAAGCCTGCCAGGTACTGGTGGAGTGGGGGAAACGTATACAGTGTAAATATAGTTGTTTTGAATGAGTTGTAGCTTAGAGGAGGTGGTAAGCTCACGAGGAGCCATCAGGGCATCCCACCAGTCCTTGTACTACACAGAGCCCATCCAACCCTCCCTGCGTGTCCTAAGGTGGTCCAGTGAACTGGGAGAGTTGATTATGAGTGTGAGATAAATCTGGGAAATAGTCAAATAAATTGGTGAAACTGAACATGGTCTTGTGACACCTAACTTGAATTACATATTGTTGGCTGAGATACTCCTCTGATAAGCATATTGGAATGGTGCTAAATCCAATGGCTTTTATTAGAGAAACAAGCATTGGCGATGCCAATAGGTCTGGCTTTAAAAGGAATGTTGTATGGTAAAGTGAAGCTTTACAAGTAAATAGTATGTGAATAGCTATGAAGTTGTGTGGAAGTAAAGAGCTGCAGAATAATATTGGTGTAGGTTAAAAGGTCAGGTGACATTTGCACTGTCAAGCCAGACCTAAAACTCCAGGGTTAATGACTGCCCTCCTCCCATCTATGCTCCTGCCAGAGAAAAATAGCATAAAGGATCTAGTTATCTAAGACACTTATAGCATTCCAGTGTCATGTGTGTACCGCTGGAAGTTCAAGCTTTGGTAGCTGAATAAATAACCAAATAATTACAACTGTGTGGAGGGCAAGCACTTTGTTTTTGTGGAAGCACACGCATTCTGCCTAAACAGGCACTTTTTTGTGGAAGCACACAACTTCTACTCCTGACTCCCAACATGTGGGTGGAGCTTAAGCTTCTCTCTCGTGATGCTCACATAATTGTCTGGCGATACTATGCTGTCAAGCCAGACCATAAAAAGGGGTAATGTAACTGTTCCCTGTTTTGGTGCATAACATTTGAGTCCTAGATTGTAGTAATGGCCTTATTCTGAAGATGAACTGTGTCAGAAGGCCTAGGAGATCTTATTTCTCTCCTCCAAAACTCTGCACACTGCATGGTCCCCCAATGCAAATGAGTATAATGCATATTACATACGGGAAAGCCAAGGCCATGTTGTTATAGTGAATTGTGCAAGATAGTGTAAATATTAGTCTAGGGAGGGCAAATGCCCCTCCTGCATTGGCAGAATTCTGCTCCTCATACTTTTAGTGTTTTTCTTTTATGTTTGTTCTGCAAACTGGTAGACCTCCATGTTTCAGATTGTGTTTGCTCTTGCAGCTTGCCACTTGATGACACCCTTACTACACAGGAGTTCTTAACTAAAATATTACCTGGGGCCAGTTTACATGATTTTCCATACTATCAGTACCATATAATGTAGATTTTTGTGGCCACTACCAGACATGGTATTTTACATAACAAACATCCAATATATCATGCCCTAAGTCTATACTAGGCTATGTATATTTTGTCTCCAAATTATTTCTCCAGACAATTTCTCTGTACAATATTTGTTCCATATCTTTTTCCACACTATTTTCCATATTGTTTTCCCATACCACGTGTTCGATGTGTGGACTTTTTTGCCCATAAATTAAATATTTTTCATGAAATATTTTTTATATTTTTCCAATATTTGTTACAGAATCTTTTCTATTTTTTAACCTGACAATGCTGGTTTTTGTTTCATGCACTCATGTTCTTCAGAGAGATGAAAGTTAACATATAGGGTTCCAGGGAAAACATTCTCTATGTTTCCTCCCCTTCTCTCTAATTTTCTGTCATTTTCACTTTTTACAATTTAAAGTTTCTTTTCATCATTTCTTGCCATATTAACACAAAGAATTTCTTCAATCCCCGACCAGCGAGATGCCGACTGAAGACGCGAATCCACTGCATTGGAAACGCACACTAGGTAGTTGTTACACTGAGAGCGGACAGTTTGTCCTGGTTGGGGTCCTAGTCTTCAGCTGACATGAGGGTGGCGACGGCTGCCCAGCTCAGAAGGATTTAATCTGGGTCGGTACCGCGCACCGGCGCCTTCGGAGCCACAGGTGGGCGTGTTCTCTAGAGCGAGGGAGCAGCCTTGATGAAGTAAGTCCCCGCTTTTTTTCTATCCTTTTTACAACTCAATCGCTTTAACTTTCTATTTGAAATGACGTGTCTCCTTCTGAAAAAGTGTATGACTACAGGCATCCCTCTGCCCCCGTTTGGACTCATGATGCCTAAATGAGGCATGCAACATGCAGGTAGCTCACACTAAGCAACAATGAAATGCTTCCCCTGAAAGAAAATTATTTCATTGCATCACTGGGAGAGAGTGATCACCATCCTCAAATAATCAGTTTATCCCTCAATGTCGCCCGTAACTCGGCAACTAGTCAAAGAACAACCAGAATTCGCACAGAGAACCTCAAAAGGCTAAAGTGGTCAGATCGCTCAATCCCTGCAATAATGACAAAATGCAGTGCTCTCCTAGGAGCAAGGAGAGAAGTTGATACTGCACCAATAGAAGCATGGGAGTTTCTCTCAATCCAACTACTCAGTAAATTTCCGTCAACCTCACGAAAACCACCAACCAGCAAACAATTACGTATCTCAGCACAGACTAATAAATTAAAAACTCAGCACAATTTAGCTCTGCATTACACCAGGAAGAGTCCAGGAGATGTTTAGATACATAAAATGTACAAGCAAGCCCAAAAAACATTTAGGCAAGCTATTTACCAAGATAAACAAAAAACTGTGGATCAGTAACCCCACTCCAGCCTGTACATTCTTGATGATACCCGAGACTACATTACATTTTCGAACCTCTAGAGACAATCACCAAGTTTGCCTCCCTTTTTCTTCTCTTTTCTCTTTTTTCGTATGTCTAACCCGGGCCTGATCCCCCTTTTTAGCAATGAAGTTTTATTCCCTGCAGGCCCTACCCTTCATTATATAAATTACGACGCTGGTAAATTGTGCACATTTAACATCTGGGACAGTATGCCTCAATTAAATTTAGAAACATTATCGCTTTTTAATTTTTGTATTAACAGTTTTTCTTTTTTACGTTCTTTTTATACAAATTAAGTATTTTCGAATTGTAATGGTTTTAAATAATCAAACAATAAAGTTAAATTCACAATTCGCACAATGGGAAGAACCCAATGACGAAGCATGCCACTAAGGGGTGACCCTGGTGGGTGAGGGTTATTTAAAGAAATGTCTTTTCCTCTCAATAAATATCTGATGGGTAAGAAGAAAGAATATAATTCACTTTTGACAGCGTGACTCTCTTTGGTTTTGAGGACACCCTTACCCAGGCAATTTATTGACATTTGTTAAATGAAAAGTGACTTTGGAACCCAGCCATCTGCTGACAGAAACCGTTTTCCAAAATTCTAGCATGACTGCACTTTAAAGAAAGAACCATCAAATGTTTCATTATGAAATGTTATCTCAATATAACTACATCATAAAGATTGATAAATGCTAGACATATTTTCTGCAATGTTTGACTGGTGCCCGCAAGTATGTGACAAGCAGTCACAGTCCACCTGGTCACATACAAAAGAGAAAACTTCTATGGTAAAATATACTCCAAATAAGTTGACTTGAGGTATTTTAATGTTTGTGCTATTTTATGTTTGATAATGTGTTCTCTTGGCACATATCTCAAGTGGGGTTGTAGGTTTATATGCATATTGCATTATACAAGATTATTTACTGAGGTACACATTTTCTTCACGCCTGAAAAATCCCTGTAAAACACAGCATTTTTTGAAAATAGCCTGCAGCTTGTCAGCATACATTTACAATTTACAGATTCCAAGAAACAGTTTTTTTCTGTAGAAGATGTAGTAGAGTCACTGATCAGTATCAGGTAACAAAAATAGCGTTGACAGAATATTTTGTCAAAAATTTGGAGGACCAAAAAATCGAGAAGGAAAATGCAAACATGTAAGTATAGATTTACTGTTCCTAACTCCATATCTACATATCTTGAAGATATATATATCATCAAGGTACAGATATGTGGAGTTATATATAGCAACACGTTGCTTACCCATAGAAACTTACCTTCACAATTTCTTTGTCTTTGATATTCTTGACACAATATTTTGTTCACACAATATTTTTTCCCGATATTTTGTCTAAACACCAATGACTCAACAAAATGTGAGAATGAGAAGCCAGGAGACGAGCCTGTTCCTCTTACCAGTTAATAATATCAAAAACAAAAAGAACTGGTTATTTATAAGGCATACACCTGTACCTAGATTTTAGGTGGATGTACCTGGAGTGTGTACTGCCTAGGAAACCCTCAGGTTTTGAAAAAGAACCCTCACTCAACTACATAGTTGGTGACATGTTTTATCATAGGGATCCCACCCTGGTCACTGAATGCTTCCAGGGTGTGCTGCGACGCCTGATTACAGTGGAGCTGGTTGTTTTTGGGGAGAGATTTTGATCATGAGTATTAAGTGCTCAAGTGAGATGTGCTTTTAAAATTGGCTCAAATACTCTCTGTTTATTTAAACCTCAATTTTCTTGTTGAGAGTATTGGTCAATGTTAAAAAGGGGACAAATATATGAAGGATATTATTTTGATCCTTCTTATCCTGTGAAAGGCCTACATTTTTCAGCCATGATCAAATGTGACCCTTAGGGTCAAGTGGCTTTCGTGAGGGCCGAAAGAAGCATGCATGCACACGAAGACATGCAGCTGATGTGTGGATTGTACTTACAACCTAATAGAAAACCTCAGTGTGGCTTCTAGTTTTCAGTGAAAGAGGCTACTTGCCACCTGAAATTGGCCAAGGGGGTAGACCCTGCAGTCACACACAAGTGTGCAAAGGTGCCCTGGGCACGTTTTAAAGTTGGGTGATTGAGTCCCCTGGAATCCTGAGGGTCCCTGGGGGCCAACTAGCCCACCAGGTACCTCCAGTAAGTTCCACAGAGCTACGTTGCAGAGAGGTGGTCCGAGGCCATGCCCATTTTTACCTGGTGGGCTAGTTGGCCTCCAGGGACTCTCAGGATTCCAGGGGACTCAATCACCCAACTTTAAAACGCGCCACGGGGCACCTTTGCACACTTGTCACATCAGGAGTGAAGCTCGTGCCCACGAGGGTTCGCGAATCCACCACTGCTTCAGATATCAAAGCTTTTTCTTTTTCTAATTTCTCAGGGACTACTGAACAGATTTACACCATTTAACAAAAAGGGCTCTTTCTGAAACAAGGGCTAACCTTTTGCCAAATTTGGTGTAATTCCGTTCAGCAGTTCGGGCTGTAGCTTTGTCTATAGAAAATAACATGGGGAAAATGCGTTTTTGGAGCCCCCTTTTTTCTCGGCCCCTGTTTGACGAATCACCCCGAAACTTTCAATACAGGAGCTGACTGGAGCGCCCCACTAGTTTTGGAAATTTCGCGAAGATCAGCAACAGGAGCCAAAGTTATTGGGAAAAGAAAACATGCTTTTTGAATAGAAACAAGGTCCTAACTATAACTAAATACTATATCAAAGCTCCAATGTTCGAACCTGTTGGAGACTCACTCTGACATCCACTGAAGCAACCTTCATTGGAGCGCTCATATTTTTTAGTGGGCGGTGTGGCCTCTATACCAAAATGACTGTCGTGTCACTGAAGAGTGCAATGAGCACGAAACGCGTCCGGCGTGAATCGACAGGCATGCTGTAAACTGGATCCGCCAGCTGATCCGGCTTTTACCTCATGAAGGTTGCTGCAGTGGATGTCAAAGTCAAAGATATATATATATATATATATATATATATATATATCTCTGAAGCTCAGCTTCCTTCGCCCAGGCAAAAGAATAAACCGAACTCTTGTGGCAGAAGCTATACGGGTTTATTTACCGTATGCTCAAAACATCAAACAGGACGCGTTTCGGCATCGCACCTTTTTCGAACTGTTACCGCAGCGAAACTTTGTTCATCTCTTAAATAATAAAGTTACAAAACAACTCAAACAGTTGAATCACGTCATTTCCAATCAATTCATAGACATCAAAAATTTACTTCAATTAATTAAATTCTATGGCGGCCATCTTTATATATATATATTTATATTTTTATATATATATATATATATATATATTCCAACAACCTCTCCCGGCTGTTCCTCGTCTCGTATCACGGCGAGCCTGTGTGGGTGCCGGACACCCTTAATTTCAAGAACAAAGATTCTCCCACTCAGAAGAACAGCACAGGCTACCTCTGGATGCTTCAAAGTGTATTTATTAGAGGCACGAAATCAGCAGCTCCTTGAGGGAGCTGCTGATTTCGTGCCTCTAATAAATACACTTTGAAGCATCCAGAGGTAGCCTGTGCTGTTCTTCTGAGTGGGAGAATCTTTGTTCTTGATATATATATATATATATGTATGTGGTGTGAGCAAGAGCACAGCTGTGCTTGAAACGTGTCACAGCGGAACAGGGTGTTAAATAAAAAGACCTTCCTGCCTGATTCCTGTGGTCCGTCCCTTCATTTCCGGGTGTTGAAGGATTGTTGCTGTGATATATATATATATATATATATATATATATATATATATATATATATATATATATATATATATATATACGCTTCACAGTCCTGCTCCGTTCTCTGCCAAAGGAAAAGCTTTCCGTAAACAACCAACGGAAACCACAGGTACAGACCACTCCACAGCGCAGGATTACAGATTCAAAGGTGGTTTATTTTCTCGCAATTGCCAGCATGACGCGCTTCGGCCACAACAAGGTGACCTTGATCACATGCCAGACAGAACCAATAACAGTGCATATATAGGGCGCACAATTAACACATAGAAGGGGCGTGTACATACATAGAAACTGAAAAAACATATAGGGGCCGATTAGGATGGAGGATTTTCCGCCTCCTCCGGGCCGGCGGAAGCCACCTCCGGCCCGGAGGAGGCGGAAAATCCTCTGCGGAGTCACCAAAGACCCACCGCCAAATTAGGATGGCTGGTGGGTCTGGAATTCCGTCCGCCGCTTTTCCGCCGCGGTCGGCTTCCGACCGCGGCGGAAAAGCTATAACATGGCAGGCGGTGTCTATGAGACACCGTCCGCCATATTATGATGTTTGTGTAAAACTGCTTTTCCACGGCGGCTTTTCCGCCATGGAAAAGCATACGGACATTCACTTTGGGGGCCCGTTGTGGGCCCCCTGGGTGAATGGGGGGTGGGGGGTGCACATGGGGGGTACCTATGGTACCCCCCTGCATTTGCGTGCACAAAGCGGCAGGCACCGTGCGGTCCCTGCCGCTTTGTGCATGTAAATGTAACACATGCTATTTTAACATTGCGGCGGGTGCAGCTTGAAGCTGCACCCGCCGCAATGTTAAATATAGAGGATGTGACCGCCACCCTGGCGGTCACATCCTAATCAGGACGGAGGGAACGCCGCAGCCCCTGCGGACGTTCCCTCCTCCTCAAGGGTGGCGGACGGACGCAAGTCCGTCCGCCATCCTAATCGGCCCCATAGTTTGCATTTCATCCAAATTAGAAAACAGACCCATATTTACAAATGTGAAAAATAATACAACGTAAATATCAACTGCAAAAGCATGATAAATAACATTGATGTATAAAAATATCATATTTACAAGCTGAAGGTTTCTAAATTCATAAAACCTTTTATATACAGCGTAATATACAATTCTATGTCGGTATTAAATCCAGGGTCTGCAAGATAACAGTGCAAATCTATATGAGACAGATAAGTACAGTTAATTTTCTTGGCCCTTCAGAATTGTTAAAGTGCTAGTGCTAACTAAATCAGACCCTTAAGTGCAAACACACGTGCAAACTGTAAAGTGCAAAGTGCAAATTCAGCCATGACTAAGAGACAGATCCCTGCCTCTTAAGCAACTCATATGTCAATGGCTGATATTATAAACGAAAAAAAAGGGGCCGGGGGGAGGGCAGGAGCGCTCAAAAAACCATGTTACGCCTATTAGGAGGTTTACATGTAATTAAACCATTATTTCAAACAACACTACCTGTACCCCATTACACAAAGTGGAAATATATAGACTCAAAGAAAGGTGTCCTATTATTACATTAGAAACGACTTGTGGGAAACCCTGACTTAGGACATAGTGCCCTTATTATCCCCACATTGCGAAACAATATAATGTAAACTGTATAATCAAACCCAGAATGGAACACATCCTTAGTCCATCTATGATCAAATTGTGTTAGGTCTAGAATGATCTCAGAGCTGGGGAGATTAGTGAAAACAGCAGCTGTACAATCCAATCAATACATGATATGTATGAATAAAGGGAGAATGCTCTTATAACCTGTTCAAGGGACTACTACATAAACCTGAGAGTGGTAACACTGAGCTGTCGAGTAAGGAGGGAATTATCCCTTTAACACAACTAGAGATTTACCACTCTTCAGTGTACAACCAGGTCTATTTAACAAGATTTATAAAAAACAATGCAGGTCCTCTCCCGTATTTAACCCATTCGGGATTCTAGTGTCTAGAAGCAAGATATACTTGCTCTCCAGCTGTCTGAGAGATTTTTCTCTATTCCCACCCCTGATATTTTTGGGAACTCCGTCAATAATGAAATAGCTCAAATCATTCACATTCTTCTGATGGACCAGACCAAAATGACGTGCAACCGGGTAATTCTCGTCAGAGTTAACAATGGCCCTGAGATGTTGGAGGATGCGGTTGAAGGCCTGTAGTTTAGTGCTTCCAACATACTTGAGCCCGCAAGTACATTGGAGCACATAAACTACGAAATCAGTCCGGCAAGTGTAGTGCCCTTTAATGGAGATGGGTGATGGATCAAATGCAGAACAATACTCCTTGGTGGAAACACCAAATTTGCAAGCTCTGCAAGAGATACATTTATAAAATCCTGATTTTTCGGATAACCAATTTTTCTTAATGATAACCTCTGGGCTGGATCTAACTAAGGCATCCCGCATCGAGGGAGCCCTTCTGAAGGTTACTGTTGGTTCCTCTGGTAATAAGGGCGCCACACTTATGTCTGTTTTTAACAGGGGCCAATGTTTTCTTAGAATGCCTCTCACTTTCCTTTCCTCACTATTGAAGGTTGTATTCATGCTGATTCTATCAGAGTTTTCAGACTTGGGCTCCTGTCTGATACTGATGGCTTTGGTGGAATTCAGATATTCATCCCGGTTCAAATCATTCGCTCTATTTAAAGCATCTCTGAGAGCAGTAGTGTGATAGCCTCTAGCAACAAATCTGAGAAACGCCTCTTTCTGACATTTTATCAAGTCGACCTCGGAACTACATATCCTACGGATACGTAGAAATTCCCCATAAGGAATACTTTTCACAAGGTGTCCTGGATGCGCACTACCAGCGTGCAAGATAGAATTGCCCGCCGTAGGCTTTCTATGGAGTCTAGTATGTAGTTTCTCATCTTGGACATAGATCTCAACGTCCAAGAATTGAATCATGTTTCTACTAATCTGGGACGTGAATTTGAGGTTAAGTTGGTTATCATTGATGACTCTCACAAATTCAGTAGCTGATTCTTCTGATCCCCTCCATATCATACAGATATCATCTATAAAACGCCAAAATTGGACTATCCTGTTGGGAAACCTGGTAGCAAGTGACCCCATGAGGACATGTTCCTCCCACCACCCCACATGGAGACATGCGTAGGTGGGGGAAAAACATGCCCCCATGGCCACCCCTCTCAATTGCTGATAAACTTCTTTATCATACAGGAAATAGTCGTTATTTAAACATAAATCCAACATACTCAGAAGCATGCTACTATGTTGACTGAAAGCAATATCACGTTTGTTCAAGAAATGCTTAACAGCGTTTAGTCCATCATGATGTGCTATACTAGTATATAGGGAATCTATATCTAGCGCTATCAAAATTAGTTCATTATCCCACACAATGTCATTAATTTTAGACAAAAAATGTCCCGTGTCTTTGATGAAAGAGGGTAATGACTCCACAAATTCATGTAGGAAATGATCCACGTATCGTGAGATAGACTCTAACAAGCTGCCCTGGGCCGAGATGATAGGCCGGCCAGGGACTGGGATGGTCTGCTTGTGAATCTTTGGTATCAGATAGAAAAAAGGGGTTACTGGAAAATCATTTTTCAGGAAGGCATGTTCTTGCTTGCTTAACAGACCTTCACGCCTCCATTGACTGAGATCTTTATGCACTTTCTCCTTGAGACGCAGAATGTCAATAAAGCTGCCTTTCCTGTAACAGCTTTCATTACTCAAATGTCTTTCTGCTTCAGCCATATACTGAATCCGAGGCCAGATAACAGTGTTGCTTCCTTTGTCCGCTTTATTTATGATGAGATTAGAGTTACTCCTCAATTTCTTCATGAGTTTGTTGTATTGATATATATATATATATATATATATATATATATATATATATATATATATATTTCAATGCAGCCTGTTTTCCTTGAAGGAAACTGGGCTGCATTTAAAAAATATATTTTTTAAAAAGGTATGTTTTTAAATGTAAGGGTCCTCTGCCCGCTATCAAATAAACCTTTTTAAAATATTCATTAAGGGGGACCCCTTCCCTTTTACGAATACGTTATAACCTCTTTGAGAAGCCAGTAATCTATCAATTGTTTGCAACCAAAAATGGGGTTGAAAATCACTGATACATAGCCTTCTGAATTGCAATTTGGAAAAGTACCTTCTAAAAAGACTTAGCAGTCAAAATCCATTTGATTTACTGAATCGTAGGGTTTGCAACCACTAGATGGTTTTGTACATCTGGCCCAAAGTCTTTACTTCCCTATATATGCATATCATGATAAATTAGTGGTAGTGGTAGTCAATATTTTGGGTCCATATAACTATAAGCTGCTATTACTTTCTTGATATTTTGGCATACCACTTAATTTTCTCACTACATGGTCTCCATGCGCCAGAGATACTTTTACTGCTCTGCCTTTTTCAACCCTCAAATCATATTGTTTGATTTGCTTGTTTTATTTCATTTGAATTGCTAAGCAATTGATTTTCATGGAGTAATTTGAAGAAAGTTAATGGGGTTGGTTATCTTGTTCTTAACAAATAGGGCATTCAATGTTATTGCTTTTGGAAATCATAGTGTATGTTTGTGTAATATGGAAATCATAGTTTATGTTTGTGTAACATGGTCAACTTCGTTATCAGGGTCGGACTGGGAACACAAACCGGCCCTGGCCATTGTCAGATCAGCCGCGCGGGGTGGGGGAGGGCACTGCTCCAAAACCGGCCCCCTGTACCAAAACCAGCCCTCACTGGTTCAAAACCGCCCCCACCCTTCCAGCCCACTGGGGAAACACCCAGTGCCCTGCTACCGCCAAGCCGGCCTAGTTCGTTATTATGGTAACTGGGCATAATATCGACTTCAAAATATCGAATAGACTAAATATCGAGTCAAAAATATCGATGGTCGAGAAATATCGAATGAAAATATATCGATGTTAAAAATATCGTTATAGTTTTCATTAAGTAAATATCGAAGTAAAAAATATTGAATCAAAAATATTGTGTAGTGTTAATATCGAATTGTTAGTGTAGTTAAAAATATCAAAATAATATATATAGAATAAATATATAAAAAAAAAGAATATAAATAATATCAACAAAAATAATATAGACAGTAAAAAATATCGAAAAATTTATATAATGTTAATAATATAAAAAACAATTGTTAATATTGTAGAATGTGTAAAAAATGTATAATATGTTAAAAGTAATCATTATTTTAGTTGTGTATTTTATGTTTATTTTTAGTGACGGGATGTTGGGTTAATAGGGGGTGGGGAGTGTTTTAAAATAATATTTATGAATGAAATGTTTTTTTTTTAATTTCTAAAAGTATTTTACATTTTAGGAGCGGGATGTTGGGTTATTAGGGGATAAGGGTGGGGAGTGTTTTAAAAAAAGTTTATTAAAAAATAAAAAAATATTAGTATTTTTAAAAATGTATTATATTATTTTAGGAGCAGGATGTTGGGTTATTAGGGGATAAGGGTAGGGAGCGTTTTTAAAAAAAAAATCAAAAAATTCTATAAAATGTAATATTTTATTATGTTATTTTAGGAGCAAGATGTTGGGTTAATAAGGGATAAGGGTGGGGATCATTTCAAACTATGTATATAATGTTTTAATATTATGTAAAAAATAAAAGAAATTAATTATATGCAAAACAAAAAATTTAAATTTAAATTTAGAATTATTAAAAAAAAATACAATAAAATATATATGGGGTTAATTGTGTTTAATGGTGATTATTCACCTTTAGAATATATATTTTATAGTGAAATCATTGAAATTTATTGAGAATTTAAAAAAATTCAAAAATTGAAGAAAAAAAATTAAATATTTATTAATAATGTATTTTTTTTAAAATATTCAACAACAAAAAGATTAGAAATGTTTTTATAAATTATTTTAGGAATTTGAAAAGTAATTACGAATTTCTAATTATTAATTTGAAAAAAATTATAATTTTTGTAATTTATAATAATATAGAAAAATATTTAGGAATGTTAAAAAAAATGTTAACATTTTATAATACAGTTATATAATATATCATTGTGAGGTTTGTTTAATATGTATTATGAGATATAGAGTGAGATGTAAATACTTTATTTTTAATATAAAATTATGATATTAGGATTATGAAAGTTCATATGATTATTATCCAGCACCTTCTCAGAATGTATTCTTACTGGAGTTGGAATAGTAAATTGTATATGGTCAGTGTCCACCACCTTCCCTGTTTTTCACCTGACTTGAGTTGGAATAGTAAATTGGATATGGTTAATGTCCAGCACCTTCCCTGTTTTTCACCTGACTGGAGTTGGAATAGTGAATTATATTGGGTCACTGTCCAACACCTTCCCTGAGTTTCATCTGACTGGAGTTGGAATAGTAAATTGTATATGGTCAGTGTCCACCACCTTCCCTGTTTTTCACCTGACTGGAGTTGGAATAGTAAATTATATTGGGTCACTGTCCAGCACCTTCCCTGAGTTACATCTGACTGGAGTTGGAATAGTAAATTGTATATGGTCAGTGTCCAGCACCTTCCCTGTTTTTCACCTGACTGGAGTAGGAATGGTAAATTATATTGGGTCACTGTCCAGCACCTTCCATGAGTTTCATCTGACTGGAGTTGGAATAGTAAATTGTATATGGTCAGTGTCCAGCACCTTCCCTGTTTTTCACCTGACTGGAGTTGGAATATTAATTATATTGGGTCACTGTCCAGCACCTTCCCTGAATTTCATCTGACTGGAGTTGGAATAGTAAATTGTATATGGTCAGTGTCCAGCACCTTCCCTGTTTTTCACCTGACTGGAGTTGGAATAGTCAATTATATTAGGTCACTGTCCAGCACCTTCCCTGAGTTTCATCTGACTGGAGTTGGAATAGTAAATTGTATATGGTCAGTGTCCAGCACCTTCCCTGTTTTGCACCTGATTGGAGTTGGAATAGTAAATGATATTGGGTCACTGTCCAGCACCTTCTCTGAGTTTCATCTGACTGGAGTTGGAATAGTAAATTGTATATGGTCAGTGTCCACCACCTTCCCTGTTTTTTACCTGACTGGAGTTGGAATAGTAAATTATATTGGGTCACTGTCCAGCACCTTCCCTGAGTTTCATCTGACTGGAGTTGGAATAGTAAATTGTATATGGTCAGTGTCCAGTACCTTCCCTGTTTTTCACCTGACTGGAGTAGGAATAGTAAATTATATTGGGTCACTGTCCAGCACCTTCCCTGAGTTTCATCTGACTGGAGTTGGAATAGTAAATTGTATATGGTCAGTGTCCACCACCTTCCCTGTTTTAAACCTGACTGGAGTTGGAATAGTAAATTATATTGGGTCAGTGTCCAGCACCTTCCATGAGTTTCATCTGACTGGAGTTAGAATAGTAAATTGTATATGGTCAGTGTCCAGCACCTTCCCTGTTTTTCACCTGACTGGAGTTGGAATATTAATTATATTGGGTCACTGTCCAGCACCTTCCCTGAATTTCATCTGAATGGAGTTGGAATAGTAAATTGTATATGGTCAGTGTCCAGCACCTTCCCTGAGTTTCATCTGACTGGAGTTGGAATAGTAAATTGTATATGGTCAGTGTCCACCATATTTTCCTGTTTTTCACCTGACTGGAGTTGGAATAGTAAATTATATTGGGTCACTGTCCAGCACCTTCCCTGAGTTTCATCTGACTGGAGTTGGAATAGTAAATTGTATATGGTCAGTGTCCACCACTTTCCCTGTTTTTCACCTGACTGGAGTTGGAATAGTAAATTATATTGGGTCACTGTCCAGCACCTTCCCTGAGTTTCATCTGACTGGAGTTGGAATAGTAAATTGTATATGGTCAGTGTCCAGTACCTTCCCTGTTTTTCACCTGACTGGAGTAGGAATAGTAAATTATATTGGGTCACTGTCCAGCACCTTCCCTGAGTTTCAACTGACTGGAGTTGGAATAGTAAATTGTATATGGTCAGTGTCCACCCCCTTCCCTGTTTTACACCTGACTGGAGTTGGAATAGTACATTTTATATGGTTAGTGTCCAGCACCTTCCCTGTTTTTCACCTGACTGGAGTTGGAATAGTTAATTATATTGGGTCACTCTCCAGCACCTTCCCTGAGTTTAATCTTATTGGAGTTGGAATGGTAATTTAAATTTGGATAGTGCCCAGCAACTTTCCAGAATTTGTATCTGACTGGAGTGGTAATAGTAAATTAAATAGGATCATTGTCCAGCACCTTCCCAGAGTTTTATCTGACTGGATTTGGAATAGTAAATTATATTGGGTCAGTGTACAGAACCTTACTTAACTGGTATTAGAATGGAGTGGGAATAGTAAGTTATATATGTTAGAAAATTAAATCAGAAAAGTAATGTAAAAATAATTTGATGTAGTATTATAATTGTAGAATAAATATTACTAATGAAAAAGGTAGATGTAAATATATACATATTAGTATAATAATCACAATTTAAATATAACATTTTATTCTTATTTGTAAAATAAGTAGATATGCAGTTTTTGATTTTTTTTATTGACTGATTGTATTTATAATATGTACAGTACAGTATACAAATTAAGTACTCTTTTTTATAAACAATTAGGTAAATGGAATGTATTACATTACATTAATGTATATTCATAAATGTTTTACATTTCTAAAAAATATTCTTTTTAACAGTTGTATTCAAAAATTATATACAGTGTTGTTTCAGATTTGTTATACAGTTTATCAACAGTTTTAAACTTTTTATTCTTTTTTAATTAACATTTTTCTTACATTTTCATTAAATATTTAATTAATAATGTTAATATATAATAAATCAATTTTATTAATTAAATATTTTGAATATTTACATGAACAGAAAATAATAAACAGGTAAGTATATATTTGCTACATTTACATGCTAAATATATTTTGTATATCATTTATACATATTAAATGCAATGTTGTTAATAATAATTAATATTTGTAATTAATTATTATTAAGTATATACTAAGCTTTTAAATAAAATAATATTAATACAATATAAAATAGTAATCATTTATACAGTTGCATACAATGTTTGATATGTATTTTTAAATTATTTACATACATATATACAAATATTAATAATAATATTTAATATATTATAATTATTATTATTAATTTACAAATGTAAATATTTATGAAATATTTTAACAAATAAACATATTTTAAACATAATCACTGAAGTGTAAATTCGGATTTGTATTTATTTACAATATATATACATAAATAGGATTAATAATAAGAATAAATAATATTTATTATTTATTATTATTATTAATTTACAAATGTTACATATTTTTATAGTAAGTTTAAAAATAAAACATAAATGTAAATAATATATAAACTGATTTTTTATTCGTTATATGTAATTATTACAATGTAAATATATTAAATTAAGTATTAATAATAAATAATAATACGTTATTATTATTTATGAATAGTTTGCTAAGGAGATTTATTGTAAGAATATTTTTATAAGTGGTAGAAAAAAAATTATAAGTATAGTAATATATTTTATTTTTACTTTGAACATTGTATTTAATATGTTTAAGTTTCTATTAGTGTTTAAATGGGACTATTTTATAACAGCGTAAGGTTAGTTTGCTTCATTCAGGACTGGAGAAGCTCGCGGTTGTATGGTGTGTCGCATTGCGAAAGGTAAGGTGAATTGTAACTATTATATGTTGTAGATTAGTAGTGTTTGAGTGTATTTTGGAAGTGTGTAGTGTTATTGTGTGTGTTTAGTTGTGGCTTTGGTATGTTTTAGGTGTTACTTGGCTTTTACGGAGGTGTCGTGAGTGTTTGAGGACTAGTGTATTTTCTGAGTTTAATGTAACAATATGTGTATTATAATGTTTTACAGTAATGTTTATGTATATTTGGAAATGTTTGGGGGCTTTGTGTGGGTGGTTTTGTTTTCGATATTTTTTACAGGTTCCGGGATTTCGCCATTTCGGTCCGGAGGAGGATGCGGTTTTTTTTTGGAGAAGAGATTGTATTACTTTATTAAAGTATTATTTTTATACTCTCTCTTCTTTTTTCGTGGTTTCATGGAGCGATTTTTACTCTTTTTGACTATTTTTCGGGTTTTTAAGGGTATCGATTTGGATTGGGAGAAGACTATGCGTTTTTTTTTAACAAAAGTGTGTGTATGTTACTTTAATTAATAAAGTGACCATACTTTTTTTCTTGGGATTTCCTGGAGCTTTTTTCCTATTTTTAATTGTTTTTGGGTTTTTGACGGTTCACAAATTGGATTTGTAATGGATTAACAGTGGAGTACACGGATTGCAAGTGGTTGGATTACGTATTCTTCTGTAAACATGAATTGTAAGGTATTTAACTGTATTTTCATTTGGGTGGGAAATGTGATTGTTATTATTGTTGTTATATTTTATATCATATTAAATATTTCTTAATTGTCTACAATTCTTTTTTTGGTACATAAGTATGTTAGACAATTATGGAATATTTATTATGATATAACATTTGTATGCTACTTATCACAACTTTATTAAATAAATGAGAGTATTGTTATTTGTGTGTAGATAATTCACAGTAGGCTTTTGGCTATTAAGGATAGATAGTCTAGGCCTCTTGTAGAAGGATATAGGGTGACTTGGCTTTGGAGTAGTCTAAACATTTGTTTTGTTTGTTTAGTTAGTTTTGGTCCTATTTGTGTTACTTATTGTTGTATATGTAGCTCTTGGTAGCTCTGTTCTTTTTGTAAAGCTTCTATTAGTTTTTGGACAGTGAGTTTTCCTCTGCTTGTGATAGCTTGAAATGCATTGTGCCATCCTCCTACACTGTTGTTAGTTTTAGCTTCTTGATTCAGTGTACTTAAATATACATTCCACCAAGCTATGTGAAATTTTGGTTGGCGTCTGTGTCCCGATCTATGTAGCCTTCCCACCCAAGTATTCTCGAAGTAACCTAGGAGTGGTGCTAGTTTTTCCTCATATTCTTTGTAATATGGGCTATCGATTAGGATGTTATAATGCTCTGCTACCTCTGTAACAGGGACATATGATAGGGCTATTCATTTTTTTATTTGGTATGCAAAGGTGCTGTCTGTAGCATATTGTATGCTTAATGTAGATTTTTGGAGATGTCTTCAAATGCTTTGATTAAAATGATAATAGCAACCTTGTATTGCTGTGTGTGGAAAAGTTTTTAATATACTATTGATCATAGCTAGTTCAAAATCAATAATTATTTTCTGTGAAAAATAATTATTTGTTTCCTGTTTTATTGTGTTTAGGACTTCTGTGTAAGTATTTTGTTGTTTGTTGGGCAACAAGCAGTAAATAAAAGGGATGTTAGAATGATGGTACAATCCATGTATGCTGTATAGTTGGTAAAATGGTTTAGGACATGTTTTAAAAGTCCCATCCATCATCTAATTTTGGCACTCTTGTAATTTTCTTAGATTGTTAGCAGTACCAAACATTATAATTCGGTTGGTAGGGCATTCGTTGTCAAATAGTAAGAATGGTTCCTTATTATGTGTTATACTCAGTTCAGGAGGAATAACAACTTCTTCTAACGTTTTAGGGTTAGGTTAAGTAGTTGTTGTGACTCTTTTTTGTCTTGCAATTGTGCGTTTTAGGGAGTCAATTGAGGGGAGTTGGCCAGAAGCATGTTGAGGAACTTTTAAGAGTTCCCCTTTTAGTATTTGGGTTGTTGGTTTGTCAGTCCCTGTACTTGCTTCTTTTATGCTTTCAAGGGCATCCCTGACCTCAATTTCAGTTATATTAGGGGGTTGATTGTGTTCTTTGGTAGAAAGTACATTAGCTTCTTCTGTTGTAGCCCTACCATAACATTTGTTAGAGTAATATTTGCTACATTTCCAAAATACTTTGCGTCCTGACTGTTTTTCTTGGGTTTAAACATACCCCATATAACATAGTAAAAGCTTGTTTTTCTGTGACATAACAAACTCTGCACCTTCAGTCATGTTTCTATTTGTAGTGCTAGGAAAGGTTAGAAAGAAATATAGTTTAAGTTTAAATACTGCTATATATATTTTATATGCATTCATATTTCAATTATTATACTTACATTTGTTCTTTGTTGTAATTCGAAATGTTGAGAAGGTGTTTTCAAGCTTTTTACTGTATTTTCTTGTTATATTTCTGTTGGTAGAAAATGAAAATAATTAGATAATCTATTATTTTATTACATTTTGAGCGGTTTCTAGGGGGAAGCTGTCTTGTAGTTAGCATTTCTGGGGTTTTAACTAATTTACAAAATATACTTACTATTTTATTTTGTTTAGTATTTAGCTTTATTGGAGTAATTTTTTAGATGTGTTAGAACATTCTGTTAAGAAGATAGAATAAAGATAAAATGTGTATTGGAAATTTGGGTTCAATTAATGCAGTTGGTGTGTTACAGACCATTTTAAAATACTTACAATAAGGATTTTGTAGTATATAATCCGTTCAACTCTTATTGCTGTGTTTTGGAGATGTCTGTAGCAGAAATGTAAAAGGTAACAAAAAATATTATTTAAACTGTTTTGAGAAATAGTTACACTTTTAGCCTACTACTTTACTTTAATTTAAAAATTAGTTTAACTTACTTTAATTATTTCTGTAGGAGTCTTGTCTGGAAAAGTAGTTTTCTCAGGAAACAGTTGGTCAGAGTGTCAACTTCTTCTTTCTTAGAGTTAGAAGCAGGAAATAGCAGTAGCAAAGTAATCTTTTTATAGTGTGTATTTGATTAGTTACTTCATTTGATTGGATGATTTAAGAATGGGAGCTTTTCATTGGTTGTTTTGAATTTTTTTAAATTTAATTGATATGTTTGGTGTTGTGGAAATGCTATTTACTTAATACTTTTGCAGTAAACCAGGTTTGTTTTTATTATTTTAAAAATGTATGTAATAATAATTTGCACATATTTGTTAAAAGTATGCTGTTTATTTATAAATTCACTGCAATGTTTGGATGATAAATGTAAAAAAGTTATAATTTTCTTGTATGTGTGGTAAAAAATGTTTATTCTTTGTGTTATATCTATTGTGGAGTGTATTATATATTTAAAATATATAGTTGGATTGTATTTAAAACGTTTTAGCTATTTTTTATTGAGTCGATATTCCATTATTTTCGATATTAGTGTTATCTATATATTTTGTGTCGATATTTTTGTTGTGTACTGTTTAATTTTGTAATACACGATATTTGTTTATTCTATATTTTGTCTTTCGATATTATTGTTGTCGATAATTATTATATTCGATATTTAGTAGTCAATATTTTTGTAGGTTCTTCAATAAGTATTGGATGTCGATATAATGGTAGTCGATATTATATCGCCGATATTTTTGCAACTCGATATTGTGCTCGACGATATTATGTCAGTGATCCCGTTATAATATGTGATTCTTTAAGTCATACGAAAGGCTGCTGCACAACTTGGGTACGGGCTAAAGAAATACAAATCTATGTCACCCATTCATAGAATATGACACTGGCATCTAGTCCACAAAAGGATTCTGTTTAAAGCAATGCCTATAGTCCACAAAGCTATTTATACAAAAAACTATTTATGTGATATAAATCAGCCAGGCAGCTACAATCTGAGCAACGTGTTTTATCTAAAATGTCAACAGTATGTACTACAAGCTTTGATAATAAATCTTTGTACATTGCAACAGCCAAACTTTGGAACACTCTTGCTCCTAATTTACACAGCCAATCGTACTTACTTCAATATAGGATATCACAGATGACACACCTTTTAAATCTACAGCTATATAACACTGTCTACTGTTAACCATTGCAATCCACTTTACAACCATCTGACGAAGTCTCCTCACGAAAAGAAACTTTGCTTAACGTGTTTTCAGAAGCTACCACACCCATAACCATGACTACACCCATAACAAACCATAACTAAACTTCACCCGCTCTGTAGAATATGCATGCAGCAATGACATGAAACTGATCAGATATGGAACTCTCCTGGATTTTTCCAACTTCTTTTATAGCTGTTAATCAGATTTTAAAAAACTTAAATCAAGACATGCTGCATACAGTGGTGGTTGTTCCTGTCTGTTGAATTTATCACTTAGGTGGTTTAAACACTTGATACAAATTCCCAATGAACTTCATAATTCCCAATGAACTACTGACATTAATGATCTATTTGCTATATTGATTAAGGATTCATGGAACCGTCTTCTAACTTCTACGTCTGTTACGCATATGGGTCTGTGCGATTTTGGGCTGCTTCTGACCATACTGTGTAAGGGCTTCTGAGTCTCTCCTCAGAATCACTCTTCACCCTACATTTGCTATGCTGATTTTGAAAGTCTCCTACCTGCTTCTAAGGTGGTTTAGCCTATGTAGGTTCAAATGCATGTTGAGTGTGCCCAAGAGGGCCATCCAGGATTTGTTCCTTAGTGCTATTGCAGGTCATTGGCCAGCGGATGGAGTTCTGCATCAATCCTGGCCATATAGAGATGACCATGAGTGTGGCATTAGCTGCATTAGTGGCACCATGCCCTTGAGTCACAGAATGGTATGTGTACCTACCTATGTAAAGAGTACATGATCTAGCACTAGCCAGGGCACTCTGCATGGGAAATACTGCTATTTACAGTGCAAAAGGTAAATGAGAACAAAATCTATTGCTCTTCAACACTTAACTTCATTTTAAATTGCTGGAAGGCTTCTTTGCTTCCAGGAATCAGAGTACTTTTGTACTGTGTTTTGGAACCTCAAAGTATTCTTTGCTTCTGATAGTATAGTTCTGTGGTGCCTCAGATCATGTGAATCTGTCTCTAGATTTCCCTTGCAGCTTGTCTATTTCTCTGACCACCATTGTAACAAATAAGGACACTTCTTACACGCCTGCACCATCTTCAAAACCAGCAGTATCATCTACAATGCCATCACAGCATGCACCACTATCCATCTGGCTGGCAGTCTCACTATCTCCAGTCCCTGGACACACCAGACTGCAGCCAAAGAAGTGCAAAAAATACAACAAGCTCACAGGCCTTTTCGACCTCTGCACCTAAAATCTGAAACAACACATCTATGTCCATCAGGACTGTCCCAACCGGGGTTGAAGATTAGTAAAGAACTGAAAACACGCCTCTTTAAAGAACACCACATCACAATGCGGTACTATTCCACTTCTGCAGTCAGAAACCCCACTAGCCTATCAATCACTCAACTGCATCTTTGTTTCTGACCCTGTACAGCATTCTTTCAGATAAGTTTGCCCTCTACAACATACACGTCTTCATACATTCAGATGTCCTTGTAATAATAAGTTAGCCTGTTGTTACTTCCTTTGCTCATCTTTGTCTCTTCTCATCCACCCACAAGGTATTTTGTATCCGTCCACTTAACTTCTCATAACAAATATTTTTGGGGATTTTGGTAAAGATTTTGAAGTCCTTCTCTCTGGATTTTGGTATCCTAGCTTTTCTGACCACACACCTTCAACAGTACAACACACCTATCCTTGATTGTCAGCATCTCTGTGACTAGTAATGTCAGGTTGGTTGGTCAAATTCACAGTAACAAAAATTTGCGTTTACAATGGCCATCATTTGATCCCAAGATCCATTGTGCAGAGTACAGACTCTTCAAGCAATCTATTAATGTTCCTGTCTGTGTGACGTATGTGTCTTAAGAACTGCCATTGGAACTGTTCTGTCCCAAGGACAGTGGCATCTGAAGCTAGATGGGCTTTTATTGGTTCACCCACTATGTTGCTCTAAGTTTGGGATGGACAAATGTACACAGGCTATTTGTACCATGTCTCTGTAAAACCTGTATCCTCTGTATTCTTTTTACCAGACGTATGGTGATTATTAAGCTTCCCATACTTATGATGCTGCTGTTATGGGCCTGTGCCATGCTGGACTGCAGAGGTTTGAGCATTAACAAATAGGGCACAAGTCA
The DNA here is from genome assembly GCF_964263255.1 of Lissotriton vulgaris. NCBI lineage: Eukaryota > Metazoa > Chordata > Amphibia > Caudata > Salamandridae > Lissotriton > Lissotriton vulgaris. The sequence goes on along the minus strand of NC_141699.1, from coordinate 749,543,339 downwards.
AGGAGACACAGAAAAGCCAGGTTGCCAGCGACATGGCAATCATTTTCTGTGCACATTTGTGCATATCTGTGTTTGCACATCAAAGCCACAACTGCTAAGACTATCATCATTTTAGGTAAGGTATTTCACCGTGTCTTAGTGCCATCTCCTCTGATATTGGCCAATACAGTAATTTAAGGAGCTTCTGTCTGAATCCAGCCATAACCCTTGAACCATTCCAGAAATATGATGCTCAGATATTCTTGTATTTTGTTAGTCAACTTTATCTCCAAGACATTGCAGTACCATTCTTGTCATTTTACATGGCCTCTGTGCAAAAAGCTGGATCTACAATCCATGCCTTGAACAAGTCATATTTGCCTACTGATTACTAGTACCAGTCTCTTTAGTGTTTTTTTCAGAATTACTAGTAAATCAGTGTATGTTTTCTGCTCTCAGTTGGAACAGCAGTTTTGACCACCAACGTCTCTTGTTGTATCAAACACAGGAGATTGGAGAAATTGTCACTTTTTTCTTTTTCTTCTGTCCCTCCAAGTTTCCTTTATTTTAGGATTCTTGGTTCCATCCTAAATGCTCCTCATTTCTGGTGATTTTTTCTTTTCTGAACTGCCGACCCTTCTATATTTCTTATTTGATTATTATTTTGCAGCACGTTGTTTCCTCACGTTTGTGCCTTGCTTTCCTATAGGATGCTGAGATGTTTTCACGTAAATGCAATGTATTTCCTTAGGGCCTTTTTGGGAGTTTGGCGGTCCGTTGGACCGCCAAACGCATAATGGCGGTGCGGCTACTGCTGCACCAGTGGGCCGACCGTCCTATAATAATTTGGGCAGTCGAACTGCCATGGGACCGCTGCTGCCACCAGGAATGGGGATTGCGCTCTTGCAGTGGTCTGAGGCCCCTAATATGCTGGTGGTGCCGCTGTGTCACCGCCAAATATATTAGGAGTTTCGTCACCACCACAGTTTTCATGGCGGTGAACCCGCCATAAAAACTGTGGCAGTGAGGAAACAAAGGGAGCCCCTGGTGCCTCTGCACCAAGGAATGCATGCAAGGTAGCACATGGTATGCCCCCATGTCTGCATGCACTCCCAACTCTTGCAGGGCATGGACTTCACAGTCCATGCCCTGTAGGAACGTGCAATGGCATTCCAATTGTGGTGCCTTGCTAAAGCTCACGTATGAGCCTTAGTACTGCACCATCATGGGCCAGACGCCGCAGGACTGCCCAACCTGGATTACTGTCGGAATCTGGCAGGCGTCGTATTATGACTTTGGTGGTGTGGTAGCTTGTGTGATGGTACCCTGCCACACCACCACAGTCCCACAGTAGGTGAGAGAGCATGGGCAGCGCTGTGCCTGCACCACCTTCCTTCTGTCCTGTTAGTGGCAGTCTGTGCAGATCCACGCTGTCAGGAGAAATCAGCTTGTGCTGACAAGCGACTTTGACCGACCCTCTGTCAGTGGGGGCTGGGCTCTCCACTCCAAATGACAGAGCGGCAGGGAGGGGGTGAGGTGCAGCACAGTGAGGTGGAGATGGGTGGCTGGATGGCAGGTATATTTATGTAATGTTTGGATTTGGACACAGGTGGGTAATTTTCAGAGGATAATGGGTCGTATATATTCATTTGGGGGTTGGGCATGTAGTATGTCGAGGGTAGGTTGGGTGAATGGCAGGAGGTCAGGTATTTTCATTTAATAATATGAGAACAGACCATCTTATGTATGCTTTCTTGATCACTCCTCTTCTCCTGGCTATGTGTTGAAAGCAGGGGCAGATGATTTTGTGGGGTATGAGGGGACATAAAACCTTCAAATGTATATGGTTTTGAATGTGGAAGTGGATGGCCTTCTCCTTGGTGCTTTAATTGAAAGCATACTTCAAGCTTTTTCTATTGTCTATTTAATGTCATTTAAAACCCCATGCTGAAACAAACTCTACATTATTCAGTAACCTATAAATAATTCTGTATGTTGTTGAAAAGCTGTCCTATACCCATCCACAATTGTCAACAGGCTTTTCTAATAGCACAATTACATTGCATCAGTGAACAACAAAACTGACTTTTCCTCTGCTGGCATGCAACAATGGTCACTGCCTATTCACATCCATTGTACTGATTCATTTCTATTAGATGGGGGAGGGAACCACATACAATATAACCTAGCTCGATTTTAGGGAATGTATGTGTTCTGTGACCACCTATGTAGGATTTTGGGGATTTTATTCTTTTAATAAAGTCTTACTTATGTATTTGCTGGAGTTTTAGGGTTTTATTTATTTATCTATCATAATGAGTTGTTAAGCTTTTTATGATGTGCTTTTGATATTGCTTATCCCTTGATGATAAAATCATATTTTCAATCTATCAATAAACCTTGAGCTTTGCCAAATATAAATAAAATGAACAGTTTTTTGACTTCAGGTTTCTGAGTGACATCATAGACAACTCGAGCTTCACTCTCTTATCTATTTAGTGTCACTCAACACTCCTTAGTGAAAAACAGATACACTATTCACAGTTACCCACAGATAATTCTAGATATCCCTTTAAATTACGCATTTCATCCAAAGGGAGATCTAGAAACTATTTCTCAGCCTGATTTAATCTCATCAACTCATTTGTTTTTAAAATTAACACTGATTTTCAGTACTGAAAACATCAAACTGCATGGTAACACTGAACCGCCACCTTCTGTGCAATCACCATTCTCCTCAAACCTAAGCCAATCAAGGAGATTTTAATTGCAGTCGGTGTCCCATTGTTAGTTGAAAATTACAGAGAGCACATGCCGAGCCTGCATTTCTTCAGCTCAATCTGATGCAAATTCCCATTTTATAAATAACAAACGGGAATACTTGAATTTGACTCATAAAATATTGATATTTGTGCAACTACGCATCATTTATGTGTGCAAAATATCTTTTGGAGTTGGACATAAAGAGTGGCTGTTTGTAGTCCCTCCTTCTCCCATTGTGTACTGTTAGGAGTGTTGTATGTGTCCTTGTCTTTTCTGAATAAACAGTTACTTTAGCTGAGATTTAAACAAAAGACTGACACTCAGTCGGGTGCATATTTTATTTTGGATGAATGATATGGAAAGATCCCTCATTGCTTTAAAAGGAAGCTACTGTCATCTTTGAATGACCAACATGACACTCACAAATTTGCATTGCGTTCTATTGCGTTTCAGCAATTCTTTAGCACTTCGTAGCCCTGTTGAGGTTTGGAAGGAGGGAGGCATCGCCTGGTATTCATTGGGCTGTGCGTCAGGATCGCAGATCTCCCCTGGCATTTAGCTCTGTACCAAGTTAAAGTAGTCGACTCTGAGGCTAAACTGTAACTTGTGTGTTGATCACCTAAAACTGACTATAAAGTCAGAAAGCTAGGAAGACCAACCTCTGCGATATTGACACCAAGATATTGACCACTGGGAGTGAAGTTTCCAAAGTGGCGATGGTCCTCTTCGGTGTCTATGCTTTTTTCTTTAGTCCCAGACTTATGGCAAGAGGCGTAACACAGTCGGAGTGTTCAGCCAACTGCATTATGTCAAGTTCCAAAATTACTAGTTACATACCATATTATAAAGATGCAATTTAAAGATTATTATTAAATATAGTAACAGATTTCCTCTGGAACCAAACGGTCCATAGGTCAAAGTTATATGGATGTCATTGAAAGGTGGTATTGAAACACTATTCTCTGAGGTTTTGACCCCAAATTGGGACAATTAGCCTTCAAGTTGGTCTGAGATGTTTAGGCCTACATTATGAGATCCTCAGTAATCAAGTGTAGTATTACTACACTTAAAATACTGCATAGTAAATCCAGAACTACAAGACTTTTCTGGATGCCGTGGTATCAGAATTATCCGGTGTATTATTGCAACCTGGATTTACGTCAAGATAATTTTGCATGAGGATCTACCAGTGTCATTTTTGGGAGTGAGGAAGACTGTCACTGTTGATAGAGAGCCACCATAGTGGATTACTGCCTACCAGCACCACTCATTCCCTCTCACATGATCTGAGGAGAACGCTTGCTCAAGTCTACCACTGACATCCATTTTCAATTACGTAATTCAATGTGATCCACAGGAGCTGAAGAAATTTGAACTGTAGCTGATGCTCATCAAAGTTCACCACAGTTTCTTGGGAGGGGATCGGAAACTAGGAACCCGGCCTCCTCCTACAAAGGACCAGTGCCAAAGTCCACGGCTAAATCAGAGTGACATCAACCAAAATGTGACCACCGTTTCCTCACATTTGCACAGTTTTTATAACAGTAATAAGATATTTCAGGGCAGGATTTGCTTTCAAGACTTCAATGGGAGAGTCTTGCTTCTAAGAGTTGACCAACACCTGAGTTGGACCTTAGAAGGAGTATGTGCAGTTCATCATCAACCGGAGTAGACTGAAGGGTATTGAGGTGAAGTGGAAGCTAGGGGTATAGCGGAGTAAGGGGAGTATTGGTACATGTAACACCTCACAGATCACTTCACTTTCATATTCTGCACTGGAGATTATGCAGTGTCTAGTAGAAGACATTTAACTTTAGGACACACACAACTCTGAATGTGCAATGATTGCAGGCCTTGCCAGTACTGTACTCCAAAACATTTGCAGCAACATTGTGCCGTATTTCCAATAGCACAGCAACTTCAAAATTATTTCAACTCTTCCGCTTGTTCAAAAATCCAACTTTATTCCATATTTATCCATGATTTATCAAATTTTACTCTGCTTATTCACGATAAGGCTGTCCGTCATCCCGATTGCCAGTACTGTAACCATATGTGTCTCTAGATTCTGAGAGGGCAGAATGCTGGGGGACACAAATCATATTTTGCTACTTTAAAGATAAGAGTATGATCAGTACAGGAAATGCAAATCATGGTTAGTGTTCAATTGCCCCTTGAGTGACAAGGAGTTGTAATGCCTCTGTCATACTTTTTTTGTGGCATGTGTGACATTGCAATAGAAATAACTAGAGGATATTCAGGTAGCACAACAGTCCAAAATGTAAGCCACCTCCACTGTATCTCCCAAAGGAGGTCAATGAGCAGAGGTTTCTTTGTAGGGGAAGCCTGGATGGAGAAAATAGGCTAAGTGCGAATAGTTGATGTTCATATTTTTTCAGGATAGCTGTGACATTTCAGTAACTGATTGCATTCCTTCTGCATTTGGAGGGGACTCCCTGAGTGTCACATGATGACTACATTAATATTAAGCATAAACATAGTTGTAATCTTTATTTTTGAATAAAATAAAGTTGTTTTTTTTTCCTATCACTTGCCATGGGGAGGTCTCCACTTGAATGCGGACCTCATACGGTAAAATGTAGGGACATTTTTAAAAATGTATTTAACTGGAAAATAAATATTAAAATATGTTTATGTTAAATATTAATGAAAATTCATTTTATATATTTACTTTAAATGAAGAAAAAATGCAACAGGACTAATACATTAATTTTGAATTAAAACTGTAATTATTGTAAATTTATAAAATGAACTCAAATTTCTTTTTCTGAAGTTTAAAAGCAAAAATAAATACCCACCTAAAGAACAAAAGTATTTTTTAACATACCTTACATTATTACATGTGATGTGGTGGCCGCCGCTTCTCAGTCAATACAGCGAAAAAATGGAACGCACTCCCCTTGAGTCTCAGATCAGAACCTAACCTCCTGCGATTCAGGAAGTCCCTCAAAACCCTTCTCTTCCCTTAAATCTCCGACACCCCCTACTTTCAGCCATCAGGAACTCGAGGTTTAGCGCTGGCATACTCTTGGGTGACTACGCGCTCTATAAAAACCTAAAATAATAAAAATAAATGTAATCAGAGAAAATGGATGTAATTACTTTTATTAACATTTATTGTTGCATTGTTTTTTTAATCAAAAAAGGTTATTAAATATTTAACAATTAAATAATAAATATGTACAATTTTTATATCTTTTTTAACCGAAGTGTATATTTATGTATTTTGCATTTTTTAAATAATGTAATTAAACATTATTTCCTATAGGGTTATATTTAAATTCCCTACCTTCTTTTTGGGGGTGCTGCAGTACCAGTAGTTTGTCATGTGTAGTGCTAGACATACTACTGTTTTTATCATTATTATTATTATTTTGTTTGTCAATTATTTTATTGGCCTACATTAAGTACCAAAAAAGAAATATCAGCAAATTCAATGACATGCAAGTCCAGCATAAATCCATAGTAAGATGCAAATTGCGTTTGCAATACAGAAATAACTTACACTTTGAGTTTATGAATACCAAAAAGGAGTAAACTTACTCAAAAGTGTAAACGTATTCAAAAGTATAAAATACCTTGGTGAATCACGCCCTGCTCCGCCAGTTAATTCTATAAGTGCAGAAGGTGATGTCAACTTTGACTACAATGAGGCCGTCGAGCGGGGAGACTACATCCCCAGGACCCCTTGCTTCATCATCCCGCCCACCTCCGCCCAGTTCCGCGCCCAGAGGCGCTCAAAGGAGCAGTGATCCTTCGGCGGAGCGGGGGCCATTGCTGGTGAACTGAACTTGACTCCAGGCATTTCTTTACCTACCCAACGTCCCGACTGAACTGGGGGTCTCCTGTCATTAGTCTCCCTCGCCGCCGCTGTCTGATCCACCATGCGGCCACTGAGGGAGGGAACTACATCCCCCAGGACCCCTTGCTTCATCATCCCGCCCACCTCCGCCCACTTCCGTGCCCGGAGGCGCTCAAAGGAGCAGTGACCCTCCCGCATCGCGGGACAGGCGCGGGTGATGCCGGGAGAAGCCCGGGACAAGGGTGGGGCCATCTGCGGCTGTCCGCGACAGTCCGAGGCAGGGCTGGGCCACTCCATTGACCTTTTGCAGCCCAGGATACCCAGGTGACTTTGCATATGGATATTGGAACTGGTGCATTTGTTTCATGATAGCGGCCTCTGTGCCAGTAATATCACTAACTGGTTGTTTGTTCTAACATTACTGACTCCAGTTATCACAGAGTTGGGTTGTTTTTAACAGCAGGCCTTGGGGTGTTATTATTGAGACACCTCGCTTGCATATCTGGTAGTTTCGGTTGAATATGTCGAAACGGAAATTAGAAAAGACTCCAAAACCCAAGCCTAACCATGGCCCGACCATTGATGAGCACTTGGTTAAGGCTGTGAGTGCTATTAATGTAGACATCTCTAGGGCTGAACGACGCCTATCTCTGGGGGTGACATCTGGGCCCAAAGTCACACCTGATCTGGAGGTAGATGTCGTTAAGATAATCTACAATTTGAGGCTCCCATAGTACAGGCCAATCAAGATTTCCCCACCCTATTACGAGATACATCTTTGCAGGATGAGCAACCCCAATCCCCTATTTTTAGTGAAACTCCAACACCAAAAAGGAGAAGAAATTGTAGAAAAGATCAGGCTAAATCGGGGAACAATGGCAAACCGAGAAAAGGGCTCTTGACCCGGAACCAGGTTAAGACCGTTGAAAACAATGTTGTCCCCATTAATCTACATGATGAATTTGTCAATCGTATTATTTCCTCACGAGCCCAGAAAATGGAATCCATGCTTAAACCTCTGATTATGAAGCTAGATACTCTAAGCTTAGAGGTTAGAGGTTGAGAGGTTGAGAAGTTGGGTACCATTATGAAATCACGGAATAGCCAAACCAGGGACTTAGGTACCAAATCCCTGGTACAAACACCTTCAGTGGCTACGCCCAACCCAAACACCCCAAATATGATAACGGCTGGGCAGCGCAACTTGATCTATCCACCGCAGAACAACCCTGTTATTTCAAATATGCGAGGGAGTGTACATTTAGACACACAATTTAGTACTTTACAATCTAATATTAATGGGCAGATGAACAGATCCCAAGTTATGAACAAGCCTAAGGGACCAGAAGACCAGAAAGAGCAGGCTGTGATTAATATACCCCCCAGACTGCAGCCCTTATGTAGCAGTCATGGTTAAAGTGCCACCGCTAGGGATAGGGCAAATGGAAAGCCATAGCACCCTGAAGAACAAGGTGCTCCACTGGCTGCATGACCACTGTAATTTCCCTGTGGAACAGGCGGAACAAATCCTATTAACAAGAAGGGTACAGTGGGTAGGTCCATTTAGAAAACCCTTGCAAGGGGACTGCATAATAACTAATTTTAAGAACCCAACCCGGGCACAGACGTCCCTTGAGAGAGCCTCTTGTAGCACCTGTATAGAGCGATCAATCTCGCTCTACCCGCTTGGATACTTCTATAAACATCTTGGTAATCCTTCTTTAGGAGGCAGGAACTTCCAAACCGGTAGACTAAACAATATAATTACCCCAGCAACCCATCATACCCTCCTATTATTTAACAGATTCCAAGCTTTAAGTACACTGGATTGTAACGATTGACTGACTCTAATTCAACAACCTGGGGGGGTGCTCAGTGTAAGTTTTCCGATATTGACATTAGAAACTGTTATTGTTCCATCGAGGTACCTTTAGACTCCAGTATACAAAGAAGTAGGCCTGTAAACTATAAGTCAACTCCAGAAAACAATGACGATATAATTACTAAAGTAACCCAGGCCAAGGAGGATGTGTGTAAAAGAGTAGGTATGGTAGTAGATGGACCACTAACAATGTCACTAGAAGACCCCACCGAGACAGTCAGTAAAGGTATTACAGATTACCCTGTGGTACTTAATCAAGTGGGAGGATTTTCAATTGTAACTTGGAACACGGCAAATAAGATCAATATGCCGGGTTGGAAGGATTTTATTAACACAAACGATATAGTGTGTCTCCAAGACACATGGAGCACTACAGATGTATTTATAGAAGGGTATACGGCTTATAATCTGCCCGCGTTACCATCATCGACAGGCAGAGCTAAAGGGGGCCTGTTAATTCTGTTGAAAAATAATCTTCCAGTTAAAGTCACGAACAGTACTAATGTAGGGCATTTTGCTCAGTTATTATTGATTAAACACAAGGGTAGCCGAGATGTTTTGTTGATCAATTTTTATAGTAATATTTTCAATTCTACCCGTCATAGTCTGGTTACAGAACTGAGACAGGACCTACGCAAATTTATTAACATAGATACTACCAATGTGAATGTGGTCTGGCTGGGGGATTTCAATTTGTCTTTATGCCCATTGTCGATGACCAAAGCATGTGGGTTTCTATCTGATGCAGGGGATAACTGTCTACACTTTTAGCATTGCACATATGGTAACACCTTAAAAACAGTTATGACCGAATTTGATCTGGCTATCCTGCAATGTGCGAAGGATGCGAATGGGAAGGACATCCCGCCTTTTACAGGAAGATCCTCTGAGAGTAGTATAGACCATGTCTTGGTCTCAGTTAAGATTGTCAATTTATGTACTACCCCGCAGATTGTTGCACTGCCCATAAGCGATCATAATCCAATTACATTGGAACTGTTTGTGTGAGGGAAACAAGACGGCTGATTTATGTACTGTTGTAAATAATATTGAACCAATACGCCCCAATGGTAACAGAATTAGGTGGAAGGGAGAGAATTCGGTCGAATTAACAAAAAAAATAGTTCAGGTATGTTGTAAAGAAATTGCTGATAATTTATCCTCAACTATCCAACCAACTGAGACCCTAGTCAATTTCACTGTAATTAACAATCGTATCTCCAAACTTCTTACTAAGCCCACCCCCATTAAACAAAAACATGATAGGGGATGGTTCGACCAATCCTGCACTGTATCATTGAATAAGCTGAAACTAGCCTTATCATCCAAACCCAGAGATAGTTCAGTCATCTGTAGCCTCAGAACTGAATATAACTCCAATACCAGACGTAGGAAAGCTGAACTGCAACAAGAAGCCTAGGATAACCTTGATTTTGCTGCAACAACTGCCAATCATAAATTATTCTGGGACACTGTGACTAGTAAATTTCTTAAAAATGAAACTGTCCCCGAACGTTTGGCCCGTGTAAGTTCCACGGATTGAGTGGACCATTTTTCCACCATTTTTAACCCTAATGATATTCCATCGATCGAAATAACAACGCCAAGTAAATGGCCAATCATCGACTTAGGAATTACATTAGAGGAGGTACTGATAGGCATAACCGACAGCAAGGGGGGAAAGCACCAGGGGCAGATGGTGTCCCTATAGATGTCTATAAATCCCTACCCACGTTATGGGGACCAATACTCACATTGGTCTTCAATGCCGCAGTAACTGAGGGTTGTCCCCCCACTTGGGGGAATCTGTTATTATACCGATCCACAAAAAGGGTAATAAATCTTAGGCAAAAAATTATAGGCCCATTTATTTACTTGACTCCTCAGTTAAAATTATGAGCAGTCCTACTGACCAGATTGGAGGAGTGGGTATCGGATAATAACATTTTAGGCCAATCACAGTACGGCTTTAGAAAAGGGTTGGGTATTCTGGAACAGAGCATTAACTTGGAGCTTCTCATAGGAAAATACACCAAAGCCAAACAGGGCCGGCTTTTTTTATGTTTTGTTGATTTAAGCAGCGCTTTTGATTTGGTGAATCATGGTGTTTTATGGCCCGTTTTGCTTAACCTTGGTGCACCCAAAGCTATCATCCATTTTTTAGCCAGACTGTACGAAAATTTATCAGCAAAGGTCCAGTACGGTCACCAGGGAGAATGCACCGCTAATTTTAAAGTAAAACGAGGTATCCGTCAAGGCTGTGTGCTGGCCCCCATCCTTTTTACCCTATTTATTAACGAAGTGGATGTGGCCCTAAAAAGATCCCTGCGGACTCCCCTCTGGTGGATGGCAAAGAGACACCAGTTCTGCTTTATGCGGATGATGCCGTTTTGATATCGAGAACACCGGTGGGGCTCCAGAAGCTAATTGATGGGTTTGCCAATTTTATTAATAATAGGATGCTGTTGATAAATAAAACCAAAACATTTACTAAGGTGTGTGGTGAGAAATATAGAAATCAGAGACCTTTTATTATAGAAGGCAACAAAATAACTAATGTGGAGTCATTCTGTTATTTAGGCATCTCATTTTCATCAGATGGGGAATGGAATTATGAAAAGTCATTGGTCCAGGCCAAACTCAGAAAAAGTATTTATGGTGTTTTTAAATTTGCCACTAATTTAGGTAATTGTCGGGTTAAAGAAATGATTGACATCTACAAAGCCAGATGCACCTCAGTGGCACTTTATGGTGGGGGAATTTGGGGACATCAAATATGTGGAATTTTACAAACTGAAGAGAACACTTTTCTAAAGAAACTTTTATGCCTTCCAACCTCTGCCTCTACGGAACTTATCCACAGCGAAGTTGGTCTAAATTATCTGTTGGACCTGGTAGCCATGAGACCGCTGCAGCTGTGGAGATCCATTTGGTCCAAGAAAGAGACCTTTTTCACTAAGACAATTATAAACGATTGTTTAAGGTTAGATAATGCTAAACGGATACGATGGCTTAAATATTTAATTAAATCCTTTGGTGACATTTTTGATATATCGATTACAGGGAACCATAGTAATTTCCCATCACTATCTAAACAGGAAGTGAAAGGTACTTTCCTGACCTATAGGATTAAAAAAAGGCAAGAATCTATCAGGAAACAAGACACATTTCAATGTTATCATATGTATACTGTTACAACGGGTCTCCAATGATATCTTAAATTTGTTACCGGAAGTTCCCACCGTTTTGTTTTAACCAGAATGCGGCTTGGATTAGTGCACCATTTCATTGCGTTCCCCACTATGATAATACATTCCTCCTCCCCGTGCCCGTGTGATGGATCCACAAATCAAAGTACCATGCACTTTTTACTTTTATGTAATTTGTTTTTGGCATTTAGAATCAAGTACCTTAAACCACTTTTTTTTTAAATATGAGGTAAATTCCATGAAAGCTGCTATGTCCTTATTGATGGCCTTGGAAGAACCGGGGATTTGTTTTTTTACTGCTTCCTTTTTCCTTTGTTCAATTAAGGCCAGAAAGAGTATGGTATTTTAATGTTTGGTTTTTTTATGGCATTTTATTCCTTCACATAGTTACAACATGGATGGTCAGTGCCAACTTAATTTTATATGCAGGGCAAAATATGCCGGGTTATTTTACATGAAAAGTTTTCTTATACAATGTGTCTACTGTTTACATTGAGCACTCCGCACTTTCAAAACCCCGTATTACTTGATGTAATTCTATATTTGCCAAGTGTCTACTGTTTACATTCAGCACATTGCACTTTATTTATATATCTCATTCATTAAGATGTAATTGTATAGCTGCTAAGAGTTACTGTACTTTCATATTCTTTGTATTACCTGATATAATATTATAGCTGCAATGTGTCATTTGTTTTTATCAAGCATACCTCACTTTACATATCCTGTCTATTACGATATAATCTTACAGTTGTTAAAAGTAATTTGTATCTTCAATGATATGTACAATACTTATTTTCCAAGAAAAGGCTGTATACTGAATTGTATTTTATTGTTTGGTATTATATGTGTGCTTTTATGGTTGTCTGTCCCAACCGAATAAAGCTATTTTTGAATTGAATTGACTACAATGAGAACATTATTAAATAAAAAAATTGAAAAATAGATGTTTTCATGAAACACCTCACTCATAAGTGGACAGTCTATGGATCTGGTCGTGATTAAAGTTAAGGAAGAGCATATGGAAAAATTGATGACAACAATCAAATATATGCCATGTAGCTATCACAGCGAAAAAAGAAAATAGTGAGGGTGTCATAATGCTGTAATTGTTAGGTTATACATTGGTTTGTAAGACTTAAGAAACCTCAAACTATTTTGCTTGGTACAGTAATGACATTTTTCATCCTCACACAGATAATATCTAGTATCCCAAAAAAGAAGCATTAAATATATGAAATGCACTGATCAATTAAAAACATTGCTACCTTATAATGAACTACAGCCTCAGAGCATGTGGATTAAATTGTGGAAACAATTATTGTAGCAATGAATTGTAATTTTATTTGATCTTTTTTTCTGTTGTGGTTCAATTTGCTTAGGTTTCAGTTGTGTTTTAAACATCTCTTTTTACATGTCTGGGTAAAATCACAAATTTTCTTTCCATGTTGTAATTTTATTTTCAGGTCCCTGAAAAAGTATTCTATTCAATTGAGCTTTCTGTCATTCATAAGAGCATCCTGGCACTATAGAGGATTAGGTAAAATAGCCAAATGACTTGTATGCAGATGAGAATTGAAATGTTTTCAGGCATTTGCAGCCGGCTAACTGCTTATTGATCAGTGACACATCTAGAGGCGACAGTTCTAAGATTTTCATGGTATCTGGGACCGGACTGCAAAAATGCTTGATGAACTTGGCAAAGAGATTTCTCCATAATATGACTGGGTATGGGAATCTAAAGCAAGAAGGATAACATAGGGAAGTAATGTGCCTGGTGTGGAAGATGGAAAATCAGACAAACTGCAGTTTGGGAATTCTTGAAAGATGAACAAGAGAGGTGGAAAGCAATGCAAGGTACAGCAATTTGCAGTAGTACAACCAGGAAAGAATTACCCCTTGAACTTTAATCTGCTGGGTCACAAGGGATGATTGATCTTGCGAAGCAGACACCAATGAAATAAACATGAATAAGTGATTTTGTTGACTTGAGAAGTGCGAGAGAGTGCTCAAATATATAAACCCAGATTCCTGTTCTCGTTGTTTTGGGTGGGAGGGGGTCAAGATCGGAGGGCCACCAGGCATTGGTCCAGTTGAAGAGGTCTTTACCTACAATTAGCACTTGAGCTTTATCAGTTTCGATTTTTGGCGAGCATCAATTAAGACAGGGGTCTCAAACCCTTTCAGTAATGAGAGATACTTTTGTTCAATGAAACGCATTGAGATCTACTAATAGACCTTAGACAGGCAGCTGGTGAATATCTTGCAATTATCTTATGATGTTGTGTCTGGATGAATAAGAATCGGAGTGTCATTGGTGCATGTCATTGAGATGAATCCAAAAGTCCAACAGACTGAGTTAGATAAGTTTATGTTGAAACATAGACATTAAAAATGGTGGGGCTCAATGATGAGCCATGTGGAGCTTTTTGAGGGACAGTCCGAATGGCAGAGTGAAAAGGAGAAAGATGGGTAGATTGTGTGAAATACACTAAGGGCTCATTATGATCGCGGATGGACTTGAGTCCGTCCGCGACCATCGAGGAGGAGGGAACCTCCGCAAGGCCTGCAGAGTTCCCTCCTGTCCAATTAGGATGTGACCGCCACCCTGGCGGTCACAAGTTGCACCCGCCGCAATGTTAAAAATGCATACATTGCATTTGTATGCAGAAAGCGGCAGGCACCGCGCGGTGCCTGCCGATTACTGCATACAAATGCAGGGGGTACCATAGGTACTCCCCATGTGCACCCCCCACCCCCCTTCACCCAGGGGGCCCGCAACGGGCCCCCGCAGTGAAGCTCCGTATGCTTTTCCACGGCGGAAAACCCGCCGTGGAAAAGCATTTCTTTTTGGGCATCCTAATATGGCTGGCGGTGTCTGAGAGACACCGCCACCATATTAGGGCTTTTCCGCCGCGGTTGTAAGCCAACCGCGGCGGAAAAGCTGCGGACAGAAACCAGGACCCACCAGCCATCCTAATGTGGCGGTGGGTCTTTGGTGGGTCCGCTGCGGTTTTTCCGTATCCTCCGCAATCCTAATCTGCCCCTATGTATGGCATGATCTAAGCAAAAACGTGGTTTGTGACAATTGGTTGCCGGAGATACACTACAAGGATGTCATGTGCGGCCATGCCAAAAAACGCTCAAATATCTAGGAGGATCAGGGTGTCAGTGCTTCCTTGGTCCACCAATAGCTTATGGTCACGCAAGATTGACAGCAAAGCCGATTTCGTTCTGTGCAGGAGGTATAAATCGGATTGAGTAAAAACAAAACTGTTTGTGAGATTGAAGAAAAGAGGAGCACTGGAATTGAATCTCCATCTAAACATTTGAATAGGTAATGGGAGATGGGTTTAGAAGAGAAACTTGCTCTGAAACAAGCAATCTACCGTGAAGTTTTTAAAAGTGGAAGAATTTATTCTCCTCTGGGGGACAGAGTAATTGATAAGAAGTGGTAACAGAGCTCATTGAGTATAGGTCTAGCAGTTTCAATACCCTGATGGGAGAGACATGAGCTGGACTCGACCCATGGGTTATCCAGATTTAATAGTACGTTAGATGGGTTTAGAGAGAAAAATTTTGGAGAAAGAGGAGACCTGGGTCAAATCAGTATCGACTGGAGAAATGGATGACGACAAAAAATCCTTTGAATGTAAGCTATCTTTGAAGGTGAAAAAACTTCTAATGGATGCCACTTGGTCATGGAAAATGCAGGTAGAGAGTCACTAAGGCTTGGAATCAATTTAAATGGGATATCACAGCAGGGATTGGCATTTCTCAGCAGGCCAGTGTAGGAATGGCATTTTATAGCTTTCTTTAGTGTAAATAGAAGCTTCATAGATTCTGGAAGTATAGTAAGAAGCACAGACAGTTATACATGTCTTTTCTGTAATCACTTAGTATGAAACTGTAAGACGCATTGGGCAGGAGAATTGTTAGTCTGCTGTGCTTTTCCATCTTTTTGTTTTACGGGAGTTTCATGATTTTTAGCTCCTTGGAAAACCATGGCATCTCTCATTTAGATATTAGAAATAGGCAAACAACTGGATTGTTTTTCCATACAAATTGAGACGTTGCAACAGAGGGTATCATATTGTTCAGCTTCCCAACCTCTCTACAAAAATAACTGATGTTGTTTGCCACAGATATCTCCACTTTGAAAATGCAAATCTAGCAACAAGAAAATAATATAAGGAGGTCAATTCTGAGGTTTTTAGGAATCCCTAAGTAGGAAGAGCAGAACTCCTAAGTCCTTTAAGTAGTTGACAGCTTGATCCATATTCATGTTATGCCCGGCTTTAAAGAAGATTTGACAATTACGAGAAGCTAGATTCCTCCAGGAAAAGGTGTCTCTTAGCTTGCTGTACCCCTGTAGTTTGAACAGCCAAATGACCGTTGTCCACCTCTTTGCCCTGGATACAAAAGGGAGAAGGCCCACTCTTTCAGGGCTCCTCTCAGGTCACAGACAGCAGGTCTTTTGCTGATCTACCACAGGTTCAGAAAAGTGTTCCGAAACGATTGCATGGAGGTGTAACTTTTATGCCTGGTACTAGCTAGTGGGTGGGTCCTAACCAATAAGATAAAGGTTCTCCACTCTTTTTTGAAAGGACATTTAATCTGCTTTTTCAAAATAAGGACCCAGTTAATTAAACTCATATCAAATAATAAAATTGCAAAAATTCACATTACAAAGTCCTCTCTAAATTAATTCCAATACGAATGGTAGCCATAATACCCGAATTAATTCATACAGACCAAAGTGTATTTATTCCAAGTCGTCAACTAACAGAATTTTTTTGGTTGAGGCCATGGATAATGTGAATGCCACTAACATCAGTGAAGCATTCATTTTTATAATGCAGAAAACGCGTTTGATTGCTTATGATTAAAATTTCTCTTTTGCATGCTCATTAAAATGGGGTTTCCTATTCAATTAATTAGGACTCAATTTGCACGATAAGAAGCAACAACTTTGCTTATATATAATGGTCCAATTACTCAAATTTCTTTCAGCAACAGATCAATATTTCTTGCAGTACCAGACAGGATTGCCCCTTTCGCCAATTTTATTTGCATTATATATCGAACCATTAGCACTAGCAATAAGAGCAACCTCAGAGATGAAAACCATTGCTTTCGGCTCCCTGAAACTTAAACTCTATGCAGATGACTTTGTGGTATGCACAGTCGCAGATAAACAGTCTATAGAACATCTTTTTCATTTGATTTCTAATTTTTGAAAGATTGGAGTGACAATAATAATAAATCAAAAACGGAAACTCGTTTATTCAACTTTCCTGCTTATATGCTTCCAGATATTTTAGCCTCTAATCATAACAAATCTCCCCAAAAAGTACAAAGGGATCTGGATTAATGAGGAATTAGAAGACTTGTATAAACTAAATTTTGAAGAAGTGGCGTAACCTTTCATCTGTGGAATCGGTAGAGCTGCTTTTGGTAAAATTAACATTCTCCCTTTACTCACCTTTCAATTCTCAATTGACAATTATTTTAGCAATATTTTTTTATTACATTTGAAGGGTTAATTAGTAGCTTTTTATGGAAAAAAAATCTCACAACCTGGAAAAACATTCACTTCAAAACGAGAAAGGGTGGGTTGGTTTGCTTGATTTTTAACATTATCAAGTAATTGTTCTAACTATTTAGCCCAGGTTATATAACATGGCAGAAAACACAGTTTTGATAACTAATTCTTTAACTATATTACACCCACAACCTAAAAAACAGCGAATACACAGTCTCAAACTGCCTCGCTACTGTCTTTCTGGTTCTTTTAATATAACATTTTGATTAACAACTTAAAGCACTAATTGCTTGATGAAGCGTAAATTAGTGCCCGCCTCTATTGGAGTAAATTTTTTATTGAACAAATTCCCAAGTTTAAGTTCCCAAGCCAAACCCCAGTATTGGCTAGCCTAAGTGTTTTCCAACGTTTTATTCCACCATGGAAAATTTTCGAAAATTGTGTGTATATTCTGGAAATGGCCAGATATCGAAAGAGTTATTGGTGTATTATATTACATATATTTACAATGCAGTAGCGAACCAGTTTGACTTAACACACGATTATTCTCAAGATTCAGTATTGGGTTTCCTAACTTCAAACACAGCAGGCAACAACATCTTTTTATATAATGAAGTTTTCAAAAAATGGCAGAAGTTGACCCTTTTCGAGATCAATCCCATAATCTGGGAAGTATGTCAGTGTAAATTGTGAATTCCCTTAGCAGCCCAGGTTAACACCAGAACTTGGGCTGCTATGGGAATTCACAAGGATATATTATCAAGCTCATTATCGCCGCTTTAGCTGCAGTTTCCTGCCGATAAAGCGGCGATAATTTTATCGTCTGTTCTTGATAATATGGCCCCTGGATTTTTATGATTTGAACTTGCAAATGTTTACATCTGTGTTAGAATAAAAATCTGGAACCAACCTATAATAGTTTAGCTATTGCAGTAACTCTGGATGCAGTGTCAATATTATTGGGTAGCTTCGGGGAATTGCAGCAAAAGCAACAGGGTGATGGTGGTTTCTTCTCATTTTGATTGCCAGATCCAT
The DNA here is from genome assembly GCF_964263255.1 of Lissotriton vulgaris. Taxonomy (NCBI): domain Eukaryota; kingdom Metazoa; phylum Chordata; class Amphibia; order Caudata; family Salamandridae; genus Lissotriton; species Lissotriton vulgaris. The sequence continues at coordinate 749,525,103 of NC_141699.1, read as the reverse complement.
AATTACATCATATTGGGAATGGAAAGACCCACCCTCCTTTGAGTTCCTATGGTAGAACAAATTAAGTAGAGTCTACAGTAAAAAGTTAAAAGAAATACACAAAATGTGTTGGGGACAGTGAATATATTTCATAAGATATAGTTGATGTAAGAGAACTAGCAACAAACAACTTGATAATCAGTATTTTACAAAAGCTAATTAGTTCTGATGACATAGGCTGGATTATGAAGATATGAAATATGTATATTTGTAGCAGGAGTGGCGTGGACATTGAGTGAGAGGATGGGTGGGTAAAAGGATTAATGGATGAGTGGGTGAGACAATGGGTAGATGATAGGATTGCAGAGTAAATGCAAATTTTAGAGGATGGAAAGATGGATAGATATGGGTGAAAGGATGACAGAGTAAACGGAAATAATTCATTGTAGCCCCTCATGGTGGTCGGGCATCCGGGGATCCCGCAATATCTCCACGTGGCCATAAGTCATTTTCTAACTTATTGTCCATTCCTCAGCCATTCATCACAGCACGATGGCTCCAGTGCCTGCCACAGTATAATGATGTGTTGTTTTTCTAGGACCAGCCCCAAAAGCTGAAACTTTCAGCTCAGCTTCTTCTCAGTTGGGGAGGGGATCGCACCCAACAGCACCTGCTTGACAGTGAGCTGTATAGTCCACCCGGTGGACTCATTAAATGTATCTAGGCCTTCTCGCCGATAGGGCGCCAGTGTCGGTCAGGGCCAGGCCACATGTAGAAAGTCAGCCCCATCTCCACAACACCAAGTGCAGGCAGCCGAATGGGAAGGGTAAATAGCATGCAGCATTTTGGGTGTCGGGTACACCTGATGGACATAGTTATTCTGTGTTAGTCTGAAGCGAGCATTAGAGGATATCATCTGGTCACCTCCATGAATCACTTCCCACTCTGCAGCAGAGGTAGTGTCTACCATTGGCCTCTCTTACTTGGCCTGTATCTTGAGTGGTAGTAGTGACCAGTCCTCGCTCAGCACACTATATAATATGGACATCAGATGTCTTCCCCCACCATCACCAACAGCATGGACAGTACCTGTGAGGGCTGTGGTGCTTCTGGAAAGGTCGGCCATATCTTGTGCTCAGTAGACTTTACCATACCACAGATATTGCCCAGTACCTAGCGCAAAGTTATCAATAGCCTCCTCCATGATTAGAAATCAGCCATTTGTGTAGTAGTCACCTAATGTCTCACAGCTTCTGGCGCGCTACCTGACCACTGACATAGCAAGGGCTATCTTTAGAAAGGGTTGTAGAGATTATATTTTGAAGTCAGCTGCGTATGGGGTTCGTTGTAGCACCCATTTCACCGTCATGTACCACACGTGGAACACTTGGCAAACCACGTATGGGGCATCAGAGGGCATGCCCACCCCCTTCATCAGCAGTGTGGTCAGCTCCTCCATGTCACAAGTGCCCCAAAAAAGGCGTCTTTCCCAGTTGCCCTCCGAGTTCAACCAGTGAAACGCTTGCTGCAATCGCTTGCACCAATGATAATTCCATATCCTCAAGCTCCACATCCCCCATCTGCCAATGCTGCTTGAGTGTCACAAGGCTAACCCGGTGTCCCTTATCAACCCAAAACAGCTCCCTGATAAGTTTATCAATCTTGATAAAGTATCGATGTGGTATATCGTAAGTTGTGCCCTGCAGAGTACATAAACACTGAGGCAACAGTTCTAATCTAACCAGTGAAACTTTACTCATCATGGATAGGGGAGTGTCTTCCAGAACTCGACGCTCGGTCTCAGTCCCTCTACTACTCTAGAGTAAATGGAAATGTAAGAGAATGGATCGGTGGGTGGGTGGATGGGTGTGTGGGTGTGTGGATGAATGGATGGATGGATGGATGGATGGTAAAGTAATTGGATGGAAGGATGGCAGAGTAAATAAAAAATCTGAGATAATGAATTGATGGTTGGGTGAAAGGATAGCAGAGTAATAGGAAATCAGAAAGGATGGATCTGAGGGTGAAAGGACAGCAGAGTAATAGATATCTGAGAGGATGGATGGATACATGGGTGGATGGGTCATCGGATGGATGAGTGGGCTAAAAGTTGGGTGGATGAGTGGGTGAGAGGGTGGGTGGATGAAAGACTGACAAAGTAAATGGTAATCTGAGGGAATGGTTGGATGGATGGGTTCATGGAAATCTGAGAGGGTGGGTGGATGAATGAATGGACGGCTGGATATATGGATGGGTGGATGGCAGAGTAAATTGAAATCTGAGATGACAAATGGATGACTGGCTGGGTGAGAGGATGGCAGAGTAAATGGAAGCATGGATTGGAGGGGGAAAAGATGGCAGAGTAAATGGAAATCTGAATTGATAGCAGGCTGGGTGGGTGAAAGGATAGCAGAGTAAATAGAAATCTAAGAGGATGGGTGGATAAACGGCAAAATAATATGGATGGATGGCAAATGAAATGGAAATCTGAAAGGATGATTGGATGGATGATGGATGGATACAAGCATCAATCGATGGATGAAAGGTTTTACTGATGGATGGGTAAGTCAAATGATAGATGTATGGATGGATGGATTTATGGATGTATGGATGGATGCATGCATAGATGATGGATGTGTGAACATATGAATGGATGAAATTACCAACGGATGGATTAGTGAAAGATTGAATGATGGATGAAATAATGAATGGATGACAGAATGTAAAGGTGAAATCATGGATATCAACAGATAGATGGAAGGCTCAACGGATGAATGGATAGATGTTTGGATAGAAGAGAAAAGAGAGATGTTCTAGGGCGGTTGAAGCTCACTTGTTCCACTTGCTTGGTGCCATCAGAGCTTTGGTTCCAAGTGAGGGGGTATTTTAATGTCCTTGCTATTCCCTTGATTTGTAGGATGTGTATTTAGGTGTATTAATCGGATTCCTCTTTTAATCAACTATGTTTCATTATCGAGGTATGAAAGTTGTATTATTTGAAGAAATGGAATGTATCCTGAATTGGGAGGAAAAGTGCAACAACAAAAAATGTCTGCTCGCTAGTGATAGTTGTGCCTTTATATTTATTTTTAATAGAGGGACTGAGTGACCGCAGGAGGGAAAAAGTTTGATGTTTGATGTTTGTTCACTGTACCATTTTAACTCGTCACAGCTGGAACCTGAACACCACGTTTCTTGCTCGGTTTCTAATGCCTTTGTAACGTGTTCGCCCAGCACTGCCATTGCCTTTCATAAACAGAGAACGTTATGAGTAATGTCATTTGTGCCACCAACAATGACTCTGTCTCTGCAGAAGGATGAGTCAGCCTGAGCAACAGCAATTTATCTAGTGATGAAGAGGCCTTTTGTCAAGTGCACTATCTGGCACGCTATGCTCTTCCTGCCTTGGGTCCTTGAGATGTTGTCGCTATGGCAACGTGCAGTTGTGCTATGCCACAGGGCGTAGGCAAGCAATAGAGGTGTTTGGTTGAAATAGTATTGCATCAAAATCTTAATCATAAAAACAATTCTCAAGGGTGTTATAATCTCCAGCTAAATGACAGCAAGGAATGCTGAACGCATTGGCATGTGCTAAATTCAATATCCTTAGTTCAGGACCTGAAATATGTGCTTTCTGGTTCGAGTCATTAACACTGGATGCTGTCAAAACTTGCACTTTTTCTTTCCAGCGTAAGCATTCATTTTATTGGCCTTATCTGCTTCCATATACTTAAGTTAAAAAATAAAGAAAGCAACCATAACATACAGTTCAAACATATGAAAAAAGGTACGGAGATAACCAGGTTATGCAGGCGATATCACATAAATAATACAATGTTATAATTGCAGAATGATGATTATTGTTTCGCTGTGGGAATCTGGTGCACTTCTCTGAGGGGCTTGTAAACACTTAGTTTTGCTCTAGTACATGATTGCAAGGGCGCACATGAAAACAGAAATACCACAAACGACAGGGATAACAATTTCCCTCTTCCAATGCCAAATACTGAATTATTAATATAGCAAGCAAGAGCAGCCAGACAACAAAATATAGAAGCGGCAAACATGTTATTTCCCATTGTACCTTTCTCATTCTCTCTCTTTATCTATACTTTCTCTCTCTCTCTCTCTTTCTCTCTCTCTCTCTCTCTCTCTCTCTCTCTCTCTCTCTCTCTCTCTCTCTCTCTCTATATATATATATATATATATATATATATATATATATATATATATATATATATATATATATAAATATATATAATATATATATATATAGTTTTCCCCCCATGGTCTCCCCTCTGGCCTCTGTTTTCTTCTGTTGGAGAGATGTGGCGTTATACATTCTGCGCCGGCCAGGGGTGCAGCACAGATGGCCCTGCTGTAACAAGTGTTCCGGATTCTTACTGGCACCATGCTGTTCACAGCGTCCACACTACTCGAGGTATTGAGATGTCCGGAGACCACCAATCTATCGAGGCCAACATGAGCGGAGTGAGGTATTGCACCTCCGTCAGGGCGCTATGCTGTCGCGTGACTGCCTCCGCTCAATTGCGGTCTTGGTTGTATTGGTTGCAGCAGTCCAAGGGGACCCAAGGAGGTGGCCGCAGACTTTGACATTTGCTGTGGAGACACCTGTACTACCTACCTGCACCAGATCATCATGCCCGCACCTATGTTATTTGCTTCCTTCCCCCGATGCCGCCAGCCCTGATGCATAAACATAATGCATTCTGGGAGTTGCAGTCTGTGCATTCACCACAGCGACCAACAGGTGTGCTGAGTCAATCATTGTTTGTGGGAGGAGATTAAAGGGCATGCAAGTTTAAAACTGAACAGCAGGACTTGAGAAAAACGAGGAATGGCTCCATGCAGTGCAGGGCGCTGAGGAAGGCTTATCACCGAAATGCATTCACCGCCACTGGGAAGTGTCAAACAAAGCATGTTTTTTCCCCCATGGTCTCCCCTCTGGCCTCTGATTTCTTCTGTTGGAGAGATGTGGCATTAATATATATATATATATATATATATATATATATATATATATATATATATATATATATATATATATATATATATATTACCTACTGGCGGTCGCCAGTAGGTATATATAGTTAGGATTTTTTTGAATAGGGATTTCTGAAAATTCTATGTTGAATAACTTTGGCGTTGATGGACGGAATTGGCTGAAATTTTCAGGAAAATGGCACATTTTGTTTCTGAGCGTCCCCTGAAAGTTTGGGGGGGTTTCATCAAGCGGGGGCTGAGAAAAAAGGGGGGTCCCAAAACGTGTTTTTAACATTGAGTTTTCCATAGGGCGGTTGGACTCACTTTTAGCTCGAACGGCTGAATGGATTTCCACAAAACTTGGCAAAATTGTAGAGACTATTTGCCCGATGTGCGTTTGCTAGGTCTCAAGATATGTGCTCCAGTAGATTTTGAGAAATTAACGTTCAAAAAAATATATATATCTGTGACAGCGTCCCGGTTAGCGCCCCGGTTCGCGTACCAGACGCGTAACGGAACTTCGCGAGGAGAAGCGGATTGGCTCTCCGGTGACTGTCAACATTCTAAACAGTCCGGAGCGGCCGCCATCTTGTCTCTCGGTAGGATCGAGAGACAAGAGGTGGAAATAAACGAAGGGGGAAATGAATGAAAGGGGGCAAGGTAGACCCCTCCTGACCCCCTAGGATTGATGTGGGGGCTATTAAAGGGCCCCGCGGGGCAAAAAAATAAAATATTTTTTTTTTTCGATTTTTCGCCGTGGAAGCGCTACCCGGTACGCGAACCGGGTAGCTCACCGGTAGCGTAACGGGAGTCCGCCATCTTGTGTTTCGGACGAATTTAGTCACAAGATGGAGGATAAACAATGTTGGGAATGGGTATAAGGGGGCACGGGAGACATATCCTGACCCCCTAGGTTTTCTGAGGGTGGCTGAGGAGGCCCATATATGTAAAACCGGGTAGCGTTCCGGAAAGCGTAACAAGGGGAAAACCAAGGGAAATAGTAAAAAAATATTTTATAGTGCTTTGAGGTAGGGTAGCTCTGAATAGAGCTGTTGTGTTGTGTGGGTGATGTAAGTACCAACATGTAGGTTCCAATGAAGAGTCTAAAATTCAATGTACACCGTCTCCTCTGTAGATATTTTGTATGTTCTAATATGGGTTATTTAAATGTAAATGTGTGGAAAAGCACTTCATGCTTTAAAGCAATTGTATTTTTGAACTGATTGTTCTTTCCTCTTAGTCCTCCTCTTTGTTTTTTTTCCCCACACTCTTCTTCAGCATGATAGTTGATAAATTTGTTCCCTCAAAAAATGTATATACATAAAAAAATTATATTAAATACATATAAAATATATTTTTCCTTTAAAAGAAGAATACATTTTACAGCTTTTGATATTTGCTATTAAAAAACCATTGAAATTCACTGAAAAAACAAACCATAGGTTATAGACCATATATAGTTAGGAATTAGCATTTACAAAACCTTGAAAATTCACTAAAAAACCATAGGTTATAGACCATATATAGTTAGGAATTAGCATTTACAAAACCTTATTTTACTCACACAAAACCATTGAAATTCGCATATATAGTTAGTTGCACTTACTATAAATCGCGCTCCCGCAATCCACTGCTGATCATGTCACATATTACATCATTCATGACATGGTCAGTGACATCACTGATGACATCACTGATGACAACTTAAAATAACATCACTGATGACATCACTGATGACAACATCCAGTGACTGTATGTTTCTGTAAAGTTAAAATATGTCTTACATATTGAAGAATGAGTGGATGTATAAGTGTCTGGATGAAGGATTTAGTAGGTGCATGACTGACTGTATGAGTGAGTGATTAAATGTGTCTCACTGAGTGCATGGGTTAGTGACTAAACTGTCTTAATTTGTGCATCATTATGTCTGTTGTTCTGTAAACTGCTGCATGTGTTGATCAGTAGCTATATGAGTAACTATATGGGTTATTGATTGGTTGCCCAAGTATTTGTATGGGAGACTGAGTGTGTGTGTGGGTGGCTGGGAGGTGTATGACTCTGTGCATAGATGTGTGAGCAGTTGAATCACTAGATGTATGGGTTCAAAAGTGCATGTGGAAGCAGCTGTATGGGCGGTTGACTGTGTGCATGAGTGTATTGGTGAGTGAATGGATATCTCAGTGCTACATGTCAAAGTAAGTACATATGTAAAACACAGTACATGTGAGAGTTGACATATATAAATAACTGTGCATAAGAGCCAGTGAATGTGTGAGTGGCTGTATGGATCATTGTGAACTTGTATCAGGGATTGTATAAGAGAGTAAATATGTGTTAGTATATGTTTGAATAAGTAAGGTGTGTATAACTGTATAGTTGAGGAAATGGAGGTGTGATTGAATCTTTGCACGACTGACTAGGTGTGTGAGTAACTCCATGGATGAGTGACAGTCTGTGAGTCTCTGTTTACACTGAGTGTATCTAAGGTTATATTAGAGTCTGAAGAGGTTCATCGTATAATCACATGAATGATGTCATCAGTGATGTGATCAGTAATGTCATCAGTGATGTCATCAGTGATGTCATTTGAGATCTCATCAGTGATGTCATCAGTGATGTCATTTGAGATGTCATCAGTGATGTCATCAGTGATGTCATTTGAGATGTCATCAGTGATGTCATCAGTGATGTCACTGACCATGTCATGAATGATGTAATATGTGACATGATCAGCAGTGGATTGCAGGTGCGCCATATATAGTTAGTGCAACTAACTATATATGCGAATTTCAATGGTTTTGTGTGAGTAAAATAAGGTTTTGTAAATGCTAATTCCTAACTATATATGGTCTATAACCTATGGTTTTTTCAGTGAATATATATATATATATATATATATATATAAATATATATATATATATACACACACACAAGCACATAGAATCACTAAAAAAAAAAAGGAATGCAGTTGTAGGTAGGTGACATGTTCAGTAGCAATGTAACATTTTAACCTCTACAAGCCACGGAAATTCTCCAGTTATAGTTATCTCAAGTAGCTATAACTCGTGCCCGCCATGCACAGTGATATTATCAATGATGTCAAAGAAGATGTCATGAGTGATGTAATATATAGGGTAATTAGCAGTGCATGGCGAGGGCGCAAGTTATAGTTACCTTAGGGCATGAGTTATAGTTACGAATCCGAGTCCTAAGATGGCTGCCACCAATTCTTGGTTGAGGTGCTGAGAGCCAATCAGATCTCAGTTAGAGATCTGTGTGGATCCACGGATCCTCCACGTCCCTAGATAGGCCAAGTTTTTGAGCATTGATTGCTCAAATACTACTGAACAGATTTACACCTAAACACAAAAGGCACTTTTTTCTGGACCTAGATCTAACTTCCTGAGTAAATCCCGTTCAGGGGTTTTGGTTGTAGCTATGTCTAAATTTCCTATGGGGAAAATGTCTTTTAGGACCCACCTTTTTTCTCTGCCTCACTTGAAAGATCGCCCAGAAACTTTCCATGCACAAACTAGGCAAAAAAGAGCGCTTTTTTGAAAGTTTATTGGAGAATTGTCAAATTACGCCAGAGTTATTAGCAGCACAAAAAAATGTATTTCCTATGGAAACACATTCCTAACTATAACCACAGGGTAATGTATATATATGTATGTATCTATATATATATATATATATATATATATATATATATATATATATATATATATATATATATATATATATATATATATATATATATATATATATATATATATATATATATATATATATATATATATATATATATATATATATATATATATGAGAGAGAGAGAGAGAGAGAGAGAGAGAGAGAGAGAGAGAGAGAGAGAAAGAGAGACAAGAATGTATTTCTACATTCTAAGATCTACATTCTAAAGTACTAAGGCACTATTGTGGATTGCATTCAGCATTTCCATGTGCAGATTTACACCTATATGTTTCCTAACAATTCGTCAGCTCTCCCTCAACTGTGGGGGGTGAAGCCTTTTACTATTGGATTTAAGATGGTAAAGTTACTATTAGTAACTTTGCACTCGCATTTTACGTGCGCCTGTTTGGGGAGTTCTGCACCATCTGAGCTGACATCTCTGCCTACAGGCAGGCATCTCCACCTACAAATGGACATCTCCAAATGAAAATGTTTAGGTAAATAGCCTGGACCTAGAATCACACACACCTGACACATTCACACAAGAAGCACATAGGTACTCCCAAAATCTAAGCTCTACCATCTGATCCTTGGAGTCCCTCACCTTTGGTACCTCACACTCCATGATGCAGCCAGTCTCACTCAAACGGAGTGCACCTTCACCGAGGAGGAGACAGGTCATTTAATAAGATCTCAGCAACACCAGGATTAATAGTAAGTTTTATTGTGACCTGAACAGGTGTCTGCCAGCTGTCCACAATCAGCAGCTACTGCAATTGATCAACATCATAAATTCCTTTAACCTTAAAACCCTTTCTCCAACCTCCGATCTACATAAGATTACAAACACAACATATCCCCTTTCCTTATAATTAACAAAAAAGGAAAAACTGGTAAATCAGTAATATACAGTACTTAATATTACGCAATAAAATAAAAACAAAATATGTGTTCAACACACTGTAATTATCGAATAATAATAAAAACTAAAATGTACTCATCACCCAACTCCTGCAGAATAAAATGTTTCAATATTCGTGCATTGCAAACATCTTCACCTCATAATTCCACAGTATTACTTTTACCCTACAAATTTTAGATGGCGAAGATCATACAGCTTCCCCTTTCTTGCTTATTCTTCCCTTCCTGTATTGGACCCAATCATTCTCCTTAGTCAAACATGTTATGCAGCTTGATATTCTCTCATGCCTTGCTTAGTAACCCTACTGATATTTACCCAATTTTTCTCTCACTTCATCCAAATTACAACCTGCCAGCTTGTTTCTCTGCATCCTTCGGGATACACTCTTGATTGTGGTTCTCTTTCAGCAAACAAAAAGGTGTGACTGTGGTAGTGGAATAAGGCGTATTTCTATAGTTCAACAACATATTTAAAATTCCCTTCCTCCAATGTAATTCACTGCATGCAATTAACTGCACACTTTCAGACAAAACCCCTTTGAACCTCTCCACATGGCCATTTTCTCTTGGATGATACAAGGTTGTGTGATGCTGACCAACGCCTTCATTGCATAAGAATTCTTCTATCTGCCCTGACACAAATTGAGGGCTTTTGTCAGTTATCTTTTCCTTAGGCCACCTCTCTCTCACATACACATCACCCAGGAATTCCATAATGGTATCAGAATTTACACAATTAATAAATTTCACTTCCGGGCCTTTAGAAAAATATTGTTGGTGGATAGGTGGCATGCCGGGGGTTGTGACACGTTGTGGGACTTGTATCACAATGATATATTTATCACTCCAGCAGATGCAATGGAGACATTTTACTTGGGTACAGGGCAGTGTTTGCACTTTATCACAATAGCGGCTACGGGTTGGGGCATATGGCCATCCTTTGCAGACATTCCCCAGGAATCGTAGACACTGGTGACACTGCTGACACTGCTTAATATGGTGGGGTCAGAGACTGATCTCGCATTTGTATTGGGCATTGCAGGAGGATGTCCCATTGTGCATCTTCATGGTACATAGTAAGTGGCATGAGGTGCTGGATGTGCCTCTGTCGGATAAGAAATGAGAGGGCATACTTGAATAGGTGAATGGGATCTCTACCAATGCGAGTTTTAAGCTGCTTCAGTACAACATAGTACACCAGATATATCTCACCCGCAAACGTTGCATGCTATTATGTACCTCAGGCGAGCAGCCTCTGAAGAACCGGGGTTTAACCCAGTGGCGTCAGGGGCACGCCTAAGATCTTCGAGTTCACCTGTCTTGGTATACAGAGACACAGAATACTTCTGGATGGCATCAGAGACCAAGTTTTTTAGCTGCAGGTAGTAACAGTGATCCTAGAAATACATCACAGTGTAAATTCTCAGGAGACTGCTCATTTTACTAAGGCGAGACGTCTCCTTTTATACCCAATATTCACATTATAAATGTACACCCACTGCACAAAATTCTAGCCAATAAGGTACATTTTCAAACAAAGTATCACATAACAAAAACACATTTTACAGTATCCCAATCCAAAAGTTAATTTTTAGGAATGTCCCAAATTTAACCGCCACAAGCCGGACAAACCTATAATTGAAAGCATAACCCATGTAATGAAGAAACATAAAAAAGAAACAGTAACAGATGCTGAACAAGATAAGGCATGTGCAAGGAAACTAAAAGTTAACGATGTCCTGAACATTGATTGGCAATCTCAGACAAAGATCGATCAGTGAAATTGGCTTTGCGAGGTCAGTTTCAATTGAAAAGGTCAGTTTCTTACAGTTCATTTCAGAGTCAAAAAGAAACCTAGTTAATGTATACATGAACTAAGAAGGTCAAGCCACTTTGTTCACCAGGCTACCTTCACAGGCCTACGTGAGGGCAACACAAAATGGTGGCACAGAACAAAATGGAGTCAGACTCGAGAATTACAAAACCTCAGCCCCTCCTTTTGCCACCATTACGTAGGCAATAACCTAAGACTCATGTTAATCTGAATCTAGGTCTATGTCGATATTCATTAGGCCATCAAGGTGTTGCTGTAGCATCATCTTATTATTCTCTACTTCTCTCGGGACAGGTCTCCGAACACACATAGTAGCACAAAGACTACAAATGGCGGGACCACATTGGATGCAAAGACAACAAGAGAAAAGGATGGTTAAAACCATACCAAGGAATGTAAAAGTCTTCTATCCCCATTTGGACAGCAGTCCCCAAAACCATCCCGTCAATGACCAGTCTCCTTCGTCTACATGGATAGACTCAGAGATTTTATACAACCTAGAGATGGCTTGGTACACTGTAGGGGCATTATCTGGTATGTAAACACAGCAACTGGATCCAATAAATTTACATACTCCTCCTCGATCTGCAAGTATGATGTCTAATACCATACGGTTCTGCAAAGTCATAAGGCGGTCCGCTTGAAGCTCAGCTGTAAATTTACTAAGAGCTAGCAGCAAAGAAGGTACACAAAGTTCCCCGGAAGGACTAGGTGGAAAGGGTAGTGTGTGGTGTAGAAGGAAAAGACCAAGAGGGAAGGAGGAGGGGGGAAAAATCCCTCTTGGGTACTAGAACCCTCACACACCCAGCAAGCTAGGTGTCATGCTTCATCATATGGGTCCTGCTCCTCGTCAGACTGGCGCTGCAATGTCCGACGGGCAGCCGCGAAGGGGCTCTTTAGCGGAGATCTTTTGTTCCAGCCATATGGTGCATGCGTGTGAGAGGGCAAGTGAATGTGTAGTTGTGAATGAGTGGTGATTTAAAAAAAGGGTGGGTTAGTCCACAAGGAACTTTATTGACGTGGCTAACTCCCTCGATTAAAATGCTGGGAGGGGAGATAGACGCCACAAATATATGCGGCGAAGATATCTGCAACCCTCAGTTTAGGTCGACATGTTTCTTGCTAATCTAGCAATTCCTCAGGACCTTAGTGCTCATACTACACAGTGAATTAAAAAACTTTATACAACCTTGGGTCTTAAGGTCTGTAGTAGGACAGGCCAACTGGTCCTGCCTTGAGTAATGCAACCCTAAGTGAGTCCCTAAGGTGCTTCACAGTCTGCTCTGTGGGACCTGCAGAGAAGAGTCAGGGACCCAGGCGGTATGCGGTCTCAGCCTGCAAACCTACCCCCACGCGTAATCCGGAAGGGATCTGGAGCGACTGGTCCCTACTACAGACCTTAAGACCCAAGGTTGTATAAAGTTTTTAAACTGAGGGTTGCAGATATCTTCGCCGCATATATTGGTGGCGTCTATCTCCCCTCCCACCATTTTAATCGAGGGAGTTAGCCACGTCAATAAAGTTCCTTGTGGACTAACCCACCCTATTTTTTAAATCACCACTCATTCACGACTACACATTCACTTGCCCTCTCACACGCATGCACCATATGGCTGGAACAAAAGATCTCCGCTAAAGAGCCCCTTCGCGGGTGCCCGTCGGACATTGCAGCGCCAGTCTGACGAGGAGCAGGACCCACATGATGAAGCATGACACCTAGCTTGCTGGGTGTGTGAGGGTTCTAGTTCCCAAGAGGGATTTTCCCCCCTCCTCCTTCCCTCTTGGTCTTTTCCTTCTACACCACACACACTACCCTTTCCATCCAGTCCTTCCAGGGAACTTTGCGTACCTTCTTTGCTGCTAGTGATTTGGACACACACACTGGACCCCGTTAAAAATTGTCCACCTAAGGTTCCACTCTTTGTTAAAAAAAATTACTAAGAGCACCTGCTGTCTCATTAATAGTAGCTTCAACAACGCGGACAAGCTGTCGAATATGCCTACTATTGATCATAGGACCCCAAAAGGGCAGGAAGCCCTTGAAGAAATCTCCTCCTTTGTGTGGTGCAGTATCTTCCTGATTGAAGACACCTCTACCATATCTTGTTCTATGATAGTCTGGAGCAGTAGTGTATGTAGGGGGAAGCAGAAACGCCACATAGCACGTTCCTGAAAAATCAGGTGGCAACCATGTGTAGGCTCTGTCATGACAAACAAAATATGTGCCTTTAGCTGGCACAAACGGTGGAGAAGTCTGAGATGAATAGACATAGGTTTGAGCACACACACTCTTACCTAGCTGAGCTTTCGGATTCCGACCATTACCTTGCAAACAAAAATGGCCTCGGTGGGGTACAATCCAAATAGGGGGAGACCTTTTTTGTCCCTCCTTCTCTGTCAAGCTGGTACTATATCCAGTCACGTTCAAACCAATGTAAGCCTGCACCTCATCCTTAGGGATAGCATTATGTGCATCAATATCTCGGATCATAGCTACTAATCCCCTTATCAAGGCACTATTGCTCGCGTTATCTTTAAGGGAACGCAAGGGTCGTACCTCATTTGCATAGATAAACATGGTCTGAAAAGCCCACACAGACCCATTAAAAGAAAAAGGAAAAACCAAATATGGCATACCTTTATCTGTTGTATGAGGCATAAGACCACAAACCCAACAATTAGTGGTATTTACTACTAACTGATGCTGATGCAACAACTGTATGAACGAGTTGTTGACAAATTCTGATCTCCTTGTCTGTTCATGTTCAGGCAACGTATAAAACTGGTGCAAAGAAACAGTTGTGAAAGAAAGCATAGGTTGGGAGGTGGGTGTAGATGTCTGTTGTGTAGCATAGACAGTCCAACCCACACAAGCTAATGTGATACTTAAAAACGTCAAAAAGCACAATATTATAAAACATTTGCTATGTATCAATGTACAAAATCTTGTCTTAAGATCTATTCTCAACATCTCTTTCAGTTACAACAGACTCCATCCTCTAACGTGCTGCTCGCTGCACTTTTCCTTCTTCACTCAAGTGTGCGTCCAGGCGTCCTAGACGTCCCTCCCACCACAGACCTTTCGTCAAAACGCGGGCCACCCCTTAAGTCTTATACCGCGACCCTGCAGCTGAACCCGGATGGTGGTTCGAAAAAGAAAGAGAAAAATAGTCTCTTGTCTGAAAGAGTGTAATTCACAAAAAAAACCAGATTTTATTTGTCCTTTTTAGACCTTAAGTTGTAGCGTTCTTTACCAGGCACAGTTTGATCCTGAAAGAGTGTCTCTGGGTGCGTTGTATCAAGTCTCAAACACGGCGGCACAGCTTCTTCCAAGCCTTCATCATCCGCATGTTCTGACTGAGTCCATTCCAGATGTGCATCGCTAAAAGGTACAAATCTCGGAACCCTTTCACTCTCGGAATCGGCAACACCTTCCCGGACCCACTTATCGTACGGTAAGGGCAAAGGTATCTTCTTGCAATGGGTAACATGTACCCAGTTTTTCTTGCCGAACACCTTAATAGCAGTCCGAGTTGATAACAGGACTTGGTATGGACCGGTCCATCTTGGTTCCAAGTTCTTTGACTTCTGGAAATTCCTGGTTAGAATCCAGTCGCCAGGTCGAATCTTGTGGCCTGCGTCTACAGAAACTGAAGGCAAAGTGTCATGGACCTGATGGTGAAGAACACGCAAGTTAGCAGTCAAATCATGTAAGTAGTCAACCAACATAGGGTTCTCAATATCACTGTACTTCTTAGGCCTCGGCACCCCCCAGACATTCGCCGGACGTCCAAAAACAATCTCGTATGGGCTAAGTCCCACGCGAGAATGTACTGTCGTTCTCGTGGACAAAAGTGCCAATGGTAAGGCATCGGGCCATGTAAGACCAGAGCTCGCTTGCACCTTGGCCAACTTCAGCTTCAGAGTGCCATTATAGCACTCGACCAGACCTGCTGACTAGGGGTGATTCGCAGCGTGAAATTTCTGTTTAGTACCCAGACCCGCACATACTTTCTTCATAATCTGACCCACAAATTCACTTCCATTATCACTCCATACCATCCTCGGCAAGCCATATCTGGGAAAGAATTCTTTGAGCAAAACCTTGGCTGTAGACAAGGCAGTATTATCCTTTAGGGGTTAGGCCTCTATCCATCTGGAAAAGGCACAAACAACCACAAGGACATACTTCAAGTTATTGTATCTTTCCATATGAATGTAGTCTATCTGCAGCACCTCTAAAGGATACGTTGGAGGAGCAAAATGACCCGCTGGAGTTGGGGTTCCCTTTCCAGGATTATGCATCAAGAAAATCATGCAGTGTTTAACCAAATTCTCAGCACACCTAGGAATTCCACCATTCTGCCATACCGGAGCCAACAACTTACATATCCCTTTTGAACTAATGTGAGCCAACCCATGAGCCATAGTAACCACCGGAAGCACATATGCATCCGGCAACAACCATCGCTGGTGCTCTGACAACTCAACCCAACAGCCTGTTGAATCCAACATTCCCGTACTCTCTCTCCACATACTCAACTCTTTCTCAGTAGCTTCTGCCTGAATCATCTTCACACTTTCAGTTGTATCTTCACACATTCCTCCTTCCACAACCCATCTGGCAGGACCTGCAACATACATCCGACTCGTCACATCTTTCGCCGTTTCTCTCGCTACTTCATCTGCAAACGCATTTCCTCGACCCACATCATCCGTAACCTTCTAATGCGCGCTACACTTCACTATCGCAATTTGGGTCGGCAAAGTAAGTGATTCAAGAAGTTCACTCACTAATTGTCCATGCTGAATTTTCGTACCTTGGGAAGTAAGAAATCCTCTGTCTTTCTACAAGCGACCAAAACTGTGAGCCACGGCAAATGCATATTGGCTATCAGTATAAACATTCACTCTCTTTCCTGTTGACAACACACACGCTCTAATCAATGCTCTGAACTCCGCTGCTTGCGCTGAATTCTGTGCAATAAGTGCTGTTTCAATAATCGTGTGCAAAGTTGTGACAGCATATGCTGCAGTCGTCTCTCCATTCGGAAGCTTAAAGCACGAACCATCTACCCATAGGGTACCATCAGGATTCAAAAGAGGAGTATCTTTCAGATCAACTCTACCCTTCATTTCCTCCTCTGTCCGCAGACAACAATCATGCTGTTCCTGAGCATCTGTCTCTACAAAAATCGGCAACAATGTAGCTGGATTCAATGAGTTGCACCGCTTGATGTGCACATGGCTAGCCAAAAGTGTCAACTCATAACCTGACAAACGCGCACTGGTAAGATGTTGAGTCTTCGTTCTATTCAATAGGGTATCCACTGCATGTGGGACCTTCACAATCAATGTATTATCCAATACCAAACCAGCAGACTGTCGGATATAAACAGCCGCCGCCGCTGTAGCTCTTAAACAACTAGGCAACGCTCTAGCTACCGGATCTAAAGTAGCTGAAAAATAGGCACATGGCCGCTGCTTGTCTCCAAATTGTTGCGTCAACACTGACAACGCACAACCTTCTCTCTCGTGTACATAAAGTGTAAAAGGTTTACTGTAGTCGGGGGCACCCAACACCGGAGCAGAACACAATGCATCACGCAATTCAGAAAAACTCTTCTGACATTCGTCAGACCAAGGAAGAGGGTGTGGTGTGTCCTTAAGAGTAAGTGCCAACAAAGGTTTCGCTAGCAAAGAAAAATTCAGAATCCACTGTCTACAATTCGAGGTGATACCTAGGAAGGCACGCACCTCTCTCTGTGTGCATGGCACAGTCATTTGAGCAATCGCTTGAATACGCTCTGAGGTCAATCGTCTTCCCTCCTTCGACAAGAGATGGCCTAAGTAGGTCACTTCTTGGCGGCAATACTGCAACTTCGAAGGTGACACTTTATTTGTTATTTATTTTTTTGTTTTTGAAAGACCTTTATTGTACATAACATTGTTGCCATACATTGTACATTCCGTGAAATGCAAGGGCCGGTTGGACCATATATAGTCAAGAGGATCCTTGGTTGAATGACACAGCCATTTAGCCGGTAACCCGGGGGTCCGGCAGCGATATTCATAGACATATATGTACAACATTCTGGTATTCAGTTGCATAAATGATAGGTCTACATTTTATCTTTTATTACAAACATAAACATTGCAGAGTTAGTCAAGCATTAGTGCTGTTGTGTTAGCGGTAGGTAGTAGTGGGGGAGCTGTCGGCAGGTGGCGGTTCAGACGTGTGTGCATAATGCCGACGCAGGTGCAGCAAGATGTGTGGTGGTATAGCTCACTGAGGAATAAGAGCAAGCAGTGAAGCTTGGCGTGGCTTGTTTGCAGCCATTGTGTATGGAGACCAGGATGTCTGGTGGTGCAGTATATATGTGTCTCTCCAGTGGTGCAAGTAGGAGGTCGCAAAGTAAAAGACTGGGGGGTGATGATAGGTGTATTGCTTATCCTGGTCGTGTCCTATTGTGGGTGGGGTTCCGGTGTGAGTCCGCATCTTACTGCAGTCCTTTGACGCAGGCGCGGCTCAGCAGTCGGCAGGCGTTATGAGTTCTGTAAGGGGGCCGCTTCTTGCCACCTGCATGATGCAATGGTTGTTTTCGTCTGCAAAAAGGGAGGGGGTCTGGTCAGGGAACTTGACCAGTGAGTTAACTATCCCCTATGTCTAGACAACTGCAGGAAAGAAAGACCTCTGTAAGTGGGGAAGCAAGTGAGATCAGGGGAGGGAGAGCGGAGATCAGTATGGGTTCCGGTCGGGGGTCAGCTGGTGCGGGGCGAGGTGCAGCAGGATGTTCCGCTATGCAAGGCAATGGACAAGGGGGGGGAGGGGACACGTAGCCATGGTCACTGTGGTCGTTAGTTTGTGTCGTCGTAGTGGCAACGGGGCTTGCCGCTTCAGGTTACCCCTTGTTCCCGGCAGGCGCACTGGAATGTCTTAAGGAGGTCGTCCCAGAGTTGGGAGATGGGGAATTTTCGAAGCCCTGCGTTTTCCTCCCGGAAGAGGACCGTGCTTTCCGCACGCGCCCAGTTAGTGAAGGAGGTGTACCAGTGTCGAATGTGTGGGGGGGCCGCGGCTTTCCAATGTTTAGTAAGTAGGCGTTTTGCCGTTATGAGACCCATGTCCCAGAAGCGCATCTGTACTTTGTTAAGTTTCGTGCGTCTGTAGAGACCCAGGATGCACGCCTCCCATGTGTGGGGCAGCTGTCCGTCAGTGTTGTGTGTGAGTAGCGCTGTGACGCCGTCCCAGTATGGCCGTATGTCTGGGCAGTGCCATAACATGTGTAAGAGGTCTGCCCCATGTAGGGAGCAGCATTGACAAGCAGCAGTCGTGGTTGCGAAGTACCTGTTAATTTTGTCGGGCGTGAGGTAAGCACGGTGTATAATGTAGAATTGAATGATTTTAAAGCGGGGGTTGCGTGGAATGTATGTCGGTCCGGCCAAAATCATCTCCCATTCCTTGTCAGTCCAGTCCCGTACCCTGTCTGTCGCCCATTTTTCCCTTAGCGGCGTCGTTGATGGTTGTGAGTGTGTCTGCAGGGCTTGCGTTAGCCAGTGGATGATGTGTGAGCCGTTGCCCATAACGTGCAAGTATTGCATAAAGGTGTGCATCGGTGGCTCCACTGTCATGTCGCCCCAGGAGGCGGTAAGCGTACACAAGAGGGACGCATGTGACAGGAACTGGCCAGCTGGGAGGCCTGTGTCAGCTGCTAGATTCGCAAAAGGGAGCAGCTCTCCATCCGCATACAGATCGCTAAGCGTGTCTACACCTGCTTGCGTCCAGGCTGCCAGGCGTGTCTCAGTTAGTGCACCTGTCGGGCCCGGAGTGCCCAGTAGGGGCAGTATCGGGGCATATGGTGTTGTTGTTCGTGTGAGACTCAGACATCTCAGGAAGCACTTGCGTGCTACTGCAAGGTGCAACTGGGAGGGGCAGGGGGCCTTGGTTAGCGGGTGGAACAAGTTCAAATGGGGGTTTGCGTCTAGGCAGCGGTGTCCGAGGTAGTGTCTTCCAGATGGTTGCCGCTTAGCCATCCCATCACCCATTGTAGTTGTGCCGAGAGGTAGTACAACTCCATGTTGGGAACCGCTAGGCCTCCCGAATCAGTAGGTATATACAGCTTGGTCAGTGCCACTCGGGGGCGGCCCAAATTCTAGATGAGGCTGCGCTGCAGGACCTCCAGGTCTCGGAATATTCTGTTTGGCACATACGTGGGAAGATTGGCGAAGTAATATAACAGCCTAGGCAGTACAATCATTTTGGTCAGCGCTATTCGGCTACGAACATTAAGGGGCAAGGTGTTCCAGGAGTTGATTTGTGCCCTAATTGAGGCGATCGTCTGCAGGAGATTCCCTTCCAGGACGTCTGTTGGGTCCCGGTAAATTCGTATCCCTAGATACTGAAAGGTGGTATGGTACCATTGTAATCTCCCTCCGCCCAGGCGGATGTCGCACTCGGGTATGTCAGGGCTGAAGGGATAGGCCCCGGACTTGGCCCAGTTGACTCGCAGACCCGACATCTCCTCAAATGTCCGGAAGACGTCAGTGAGGGAGGCAGGGATATCAGTTATGTCCCTAACGTACAGCAGTAAGTCATCTGCATAGAGTGACACTGCATGTAGGCCGTCCGCCAGTGGTATCCCCCATTCAGGTCCCTGGGTCCTGAGAGTCGTGGCTAGGGGTTCCATGGCTAGTGAGAACAGTATGGGCGATAAAGGGCAGCCTTGTCTAGTGCCTCTCCGTACTCGGATCGCGTCCGAAAGCAGCGCGCCCGTGCGGACCCGAACTGTTGGTCTATCATATAGGAGGCTCACCATAGCTATGTAGTCATCCCCCAGCTGGCACTTCTCAGTAACCGCTCTCAGGAACGGCCACTCGACCGAGTCAAAGGCCTTTTCCAGGTCCAATATCAGGCATCCTGCTCTGGGCCATTGCTGAACAGCGTACTTCTGTATCCGGAAGAGGCGGCGGATGTTGTGGGAGGTGTGTCGTGTCGGGACAAAACCATTCTGGTCCGGGTGAACCAGACGGGGTATGTGAGGAGCCAGTCTGCGGGCTAGTGTGGAGGCCAGGATTTTGTAGTCCGTATTCAGTAGCGCTAGGGGGCGGTAAGAGCCCATCCGTGTGCAGTCTTTATCAGGTTTAAGGATAGAGATTAGAGTGGCTTCATTTAGCGTTGGGGGTAAGGCTGCGTCTTCCGCAGCAGCCGTGTACATTTTCAGGAGTTCCGGGACAAGGATGTCGGAGTTAGTCTTGTAGAATTCGGCCGGGAGCCCGTCCGGTCCCGGGGATTTGCCGTTGGACAAGTTAAATATAGCTTCTCGGATTTCGTCTGGGTCAAGCGTGGCTCCCAATTCGGTCTGCTGGGCAGGTGTGAGTTGTATATATGTCAACAAAGAGAGAGGTAGGGAGAATCAAGGACACTCTCTTAATCCCCGGTTAAGTATCAAACAACAAAAGAAGAGAGGTCTGGTCAGTCACAAGGCTGCCAGGAGTATGGAGCAAAGAGATAAGAGGGTTTTTTTGTACACAGTCACTCTGATTGAGTAGGAAAGCCCTCACACACCGACCTGGTCAGTGTCATGCTTCATCATCGGGCCCCACCGAAGAGACCGAGTGTCTCTTCGGTGTGCTGCGACGCCAGAAAGACTGCGGAGCTGGTCGTGTGGGGAGGACGTGTTGTGAAAAATAGAAAATTAAAAGTGCCTAACAGGGTATCAAAAAAACTTTTAATGAGTGATCCCTAAGACACGTGTAGGTGGTATATGTGTCTGAATTTAAGTGCCAAGGTTGTTAGGATTTGGTTAAATTCAGCTAAATACCACGAGTTTTAAGATAATCAGTCAACATGTTTCTGCCGTACTTGTGGTATGTATTCACCAAGGCATTCTTCAGGACTATACCCCGGCGGTATGGACACTGTAATAGTCCACCCTGACCTGGGGACGTGAAAGTGAAAAAAGGAAAAGTGAAAAAGTGCTTAAAAATTAGAAGAGCAAATGCTCATTCCAAAAAAGCCCCAAGTTCAGGGGTGTATCAGCACCTGTAAGAGAAAATATACAGACAAACAGATATAGACATACATACAATTAGTATATGCCAGAGTAGACTTATCATAGTGCTCCTAAGATGGTGGCAAACTTTTGTGTGCACACAATAAATGATATCTTATGCACCATCCAAGTAGCCCTTGGGGTTGTTGTAGTACACGCTAGGAGGTGGAGTGCTAAAGGTGGTTTAAAAACTACTGTTGTAGTGGGGGAAGTAAAAACACGATGTGAATTCTCCATAAGGAGGGATCAATATGACCAAATGGTCGGTGACCCCCCTAAAATGGTAAGTATGGAGAGTATCTCACTTTTAAAACAGGGCGCTACTAGCACCATGGGTCTCGGGAGGAGGATTGGAGCGCGCCTGGCACATCCTAGGAAAAGGAAGAGTTAAATGTCAGAGCAACCCAAGCATACAAGTACTTAGCTTATGGTGATCGTAAAAGTCGTTCCGCTGGGGATGCAGACTCACGCCCTCAGCGCTCGCAACCCGCTTCTCAACCTGCAAGATTCCTCAAAACCGGACCCCGACGATGGAGAGCGGGGCCGGTAAATGAGTTTAAAAGCGCTTTGTTTTTCGTTTGCGCGCTCGATTCCGGGTTGGGCGTGTCTCGCTCGAAGCGAGGCTTGGAGCGCACACGCCCATCTGGGCGGAGTGCGCTTCGGATTAGAATGAGGCTTGGAGTAGTGGGCCTATCCCTGAGCTTTACCTGAAAGGGATTTAGGCACGCTACCGGTTGCTGCGGCAACCGAAGTGCTCGTTTCTTTTCAGTAATAGTTTGTGAAGTCAAGTATTGGGATGGGCGAATTCCATAACTTTGGGGATATTTAGCACTGCTATGATTAAGGAGATAATTGAATGGTATTAGAGGAGAAATGCACATACTGTTGGGGAGATTACAAACATGAGTTTTTTGTTGACAGACATAGTTCGATCTTGAGGCATTTGTGATAAAAATGCACAGGTTGTGGAAATGCACCAATTATTCAGTATTCGGTGGTATGTATATTCAGATCACCTTTATGTCTCGTTATCAGATACAGTTTCAGACATATGAAGCTGGGAGCCAAGGGGTTCACGATAGGACTGTGTTCCAGGGGATATCGTCGTTGAGGCCATTGGTATTTGTCCCCAGACGGTATACCCAGCGCTGTTCTTTTTCGAACAGTCTGTTTTGTACATTCCTTGTACCATCGATAGCTTCAATAACAGTCCACCTCATATCATTAGTGGTGTGATTTTTGTCTAGGAAGTGGCGACTCAATTTCGTTGTTATTTTTTTGCACCTTATGTTGCTCCGGTGCTCGCAGATCCGTTGTTTCACTTTTCTAGTGGTCATACCTACGTACCGGAGCTGGCAAGGACAAGTGATCAAGTAGATCACATTGATCGAGTTGCAATTGGTATGTTCACGTTGGGTCCACACTTTCCCTTCTTCTAGTGCCAGTGTTTTGGTAGCTTGTGTTAAGTGACACACACTGCAGTCCGAGCAGGGGTAGTGCCCGGTAATTTTAGGGAGACCCCATGATGTTGTCACTGACGGTGTCGTGTTTTGTGGTTTCTCTTTTGGGCGTGTGTGGACCAGGGCATCTCTTAAACTACGTCCCTTTTTGAAAGAAAAAAGGGGTTTTTCCCAGTCCTTTTTACAGGTTTTCACAATATTCCCATGTTTGTTTATGCTCTTTTTCATGATGTTTGAGAGACTGCTGTATGTGGTGACACAGGTGAGTGGAATCTGTTCTGGATTGTTAGTCCTTTCTTCAAGGAGTGCCTCCCTTGGCTGATTTTTAGCTCTTTTGAAACCTTTATTAAGGGTAGAAGTAGGGTAGCCTCTATTTTTTAGTTTTTCCGTCAGGTTGACTGATTGGTCTTTGAAATCTGTGGTCGTACTGCAGTTCCTTCGTAGCCTGAGGTATTGTCCGTAAGGGAGGTTTTCCTTCAGCGGACGCGGATGGAAGCTATTAAATTCCAGGAGGTTATTTTTTGCAGTCGGTTTGTTATGGGTTTTTGTGGCGAGTGTCGTTCCACTGATTGAGATGACCACATCTAAGAACACAATTTCTCTTCTGCTTGTGGTGTTGGTAAATCTTAAGTTGCGGTCTAGGGTGTTGATCCATGTGAGGAAATTTTCCAGGTCATTATCACTACCGTTCCAAATGAGCAGAATGTCGTCAATGTAACGTTTCCACAGAAGCATTGACGAAAAATAGGTTGCATTGGGTGGTAGGATATGTTTGGCTTCAAAGTCTGCCACATACAACCCCGCCACGCTCGGCGCGAAAGTACTGCCCATGGATGTCCCAGAGCATTGTAGGTACAGTTGGTCTTTGAATGAGAAAAAATTCTCTTTCAGTGCTATAGTGGCACACTCGATAATGAACTTTTTCGGTGTCTGGAATTCCCAGTTGGTTGAATCAAGTACCTTAGTGAGGACCTCGATTGTGTCGTCCTGTGGAATACTTGTGTAGAGGCTTTCCACATCTAATGTTACAAGGGTGATCGAGTTTTCAGGGAATGTGATCTCTGCTAGCAGACGCAACAGACTTTTTGTGTCCTTCAGGTAGGTTGGTGTAGACTGTACTAACGGTTTTAGAAAGTGATCACAAAATTGTGATAACGGCTCTAGAAGCGAACCAATCCCTGAGACGATTGGGCGTCCAGGTGGAGGTAATTTGTTTTTGTGCATTTTCGCCAACGTATAGAAGTAGGGTATAACACTACTTGTATTGTTCAGAAATGCCGCTTCATTCTTGGATATATGGTCTTGATCCTCTGCTTGTTTAACCAGAGAGCTGATCCTTTTTGTGAGGTCAGGAGTTGGGTCCGATGTCAGTGGAGTGTAATTTCTGACATCACCGAGTAGGTTTTTACAGGTGATCTCATAGTCAGTTGTATTCTGGATAACAATCCCTCCGCCCTTGTCCGCAGGCTTTATGGTTATGGAGGTGTCGTTTTTTAATTGTTGCAATGCCTCGAATTCAGCAGTACTGAAATTCCCGAATGTTCTCGGGTTTTGGCAAAGTTCTAGGTCTTTAAATACAGCTTGCTCAAAAGCAGTTATGGCCGCTGGTGTTGTGTGTGGAGGAGGGATGAAAGTAGAGCTAGGTCTTAAACCTGTGTCACCTTTCCTAACTGATTCCATTGGGTCTGTTTTTCCATCGAAAAACGCTTTTAATTTCAGTTTTCGGAAAAATCCTGCTAGTTCGCAGTGCAATTTGAACTTGTCAGGTTTGGCTGTGGGGACAAAACCCAACCCTTTTTCCAATACTTGGATCTCCACCGGAGTTAGTATTCTGGTAGATAGATTTGTCACTAGACTCAAACTCCGCTCGGGCCCGGCTGCTGGTTGCTCCGGGTGTGGTTCGCTACTGAGTCGTCTTCTTGCCAGGTTACTCTGGAGTTCCCTCTCCTTTTTCCTCGGCCTCTCCGGCCGCTCTCTAAAAAAGGCTGTCTATACTGCTGTTGGAAATTGGCCGGGGGCATAAAGCCCGGGTTCCAGCCCATGAATGGATAGGGTGGCTGTTGGAAGGCATAAGGATGTGTGCCCATCCCCATTTGTGGGGGATACCACTGTTGGTGGTTGCCTTGATTTCCATGTCCGCTTCTGTTGGTTCTATTGCCACGGTTCCCTCTTCTTTTCGTTTGTTTGAAAGAGTTGTTACTAGAACCACTGCTATTAGATGAGTCGTCATCTGAGTAGTCTGAATTGTTGGCATTGCGTGCTGGTGGAGTGAACGAAGCTGCAGAGTAGGGGTATACTTTTTCGAACTCGAATTTCTTTTGGTCTTTTTGAAGTTTGGTCGCCTTTGATTGCATCAGATTGTCTTTATATTCGTTCATCTCCTTGTTAAGTTCATCTAGTCGTTTCTTGTAGCCGGTGATAGTGGCTTTGAAGTGAGACTCCGTTTCTCTGATTTCTACCATCAGGGATTCCGACAGTCTCAATGCTGTCTTTATTATTAAGACCATCCAGTCGCGTGTGCAGTGCCATGCGATTGAGGCCCAGTCCTTCCGAAAGGCAGCATCATTCAGAAAGATGCGAGGGGCATTTGCCACCAAAAGGCCTTTCGGGGCTGTGTTGGTTGTTAGATAGCCCTTAAGGATCGTGCCATGAAGGACAGTACGTATGTGCTCTTTCTTTTTCTCTGACAAGTTTTCCCATTCAGCAGTGTTGGCTATCGCTTGTGATATATGTGGATCTGCAAAGATTGCAGCATCTGACATCAGCTCCTCGATTTCCGCCTCAGAGTATGTCAGACCCAGGTTCGCCATAGCGAGATATTAATGTTAAAAGAACAAGCAATAATAGGGGGTTGTTATTGTCTTGCTCGAAGTAAAAAAGGCTCTCACAGCTGTGCGCTGCTATGATATATGTCAACAAAGAGAGAGGTAGGGAGAATCAAGGACACTCTCTTAATCCCCGGTTAAGTATCAAACAACAAAAGAAGAGAGGTCTGGTCAGTCACAAGGCTGCCAGGAGTATGGAGCAAAGAGATAAGAGGGTTTTTTTGTACACAGTCACTCTGATTGAGTAGGAAAGCCCTCACACACCGACCTGGTCAGTGTCATGCTTCATCATCGGGCCCCACCGAAGAGACCGAGTGTCTCTTCGGTGTGCTGCGACGCCAGAAAGACTGCGGAGCTGGTCGTGTGGGGAGGACGTGTTGTGAAAAATAGAAAATTAAAAGTGCCTAACAGGGTATCAAAAAAACTTTTAATGAGTGATCCCTAAGACACGTGTAGGTGGTATATGTGTCTGAATTTAAGTGCCAAGGTTGTTAGGATTTGGTTAAATTCAGCTAAATACCACGAGTTTTAAGATAATCAGTCAACATGTTTCTGCCGTACTTGTGGTATGTATTCACCAAGGCATTCTTCAGGACTATACCCCGGCGGTATGGACACTGTAATAGTCCACCCTGACCTGGGGACGTGAAAGTGAAAAAAGGAAAAGTGAAAAAGTGCTTAAAAATTAGAAGAGCAAATGCTCATTCCAAAAAAGCCCCAAGTTCAGGGGTGTATCAGCACCTGTAAGAGAAAATATACAGACAAACAGATATAGACATACATACAATTAGTATATGCCAGAGTAGACTTATCATAGTGCTCCTAAGATGGTGGCAAACTTTTGTGTGCACACAATAAATGATATCTTATGCACCATCCAAGTAGCCCTTGGGGTTGTTGTAGTACACGCTAGGAGGTGGAGTGCTAAAGGTGGTTTAAAAACTACTGTTGTAGTGGGGGAAGTAAAAACACGATGTGAATTCTCCATAAGGAGGGATCAATATGACCAAATGGTCGGTGACCCCCCTAAAATGGTAAGTATGGAGAGTATCTCACTTTTAAAACAGGGCGCTACTAGCACCATGGGTCTCGGGAGGAGGATTGGAGCGCGCCTGGCACATCCTAGGAAAAGGAAGAGTTAAATGTCAGAGCAACCCAAGCATACAAGTACTTAGCTTATGGTGATCGTAAAAGTCGTTCCGCTGGGGATGCAGACTCACGCCCTCAGCGCTCGCAACCCGCTTCTCAACCTGCAAGATTCCTCAAAACCGGACCCCGACGATGGAGAGCGGGGCCGGTAAATGAGGTGTGAGTTGTGGCATCGGCAGGGGGGAAAGGTAGCCAGTAATGTCAGGGCAGGGGGTTGCTAGTCGGGAGCGGTATAGTGTTGTATAGTGGGTGGTGAACGCATTGTGAATGTGTCGCTGAGTGTACAGTAAGCCCTGTCCTTCCACATGTATAGCTGTTACAGGGGTCAAGCGACTTTCCTGTGATATCAGCCAGGCCAGGAGCTTGCCGGGCCTGTCGCTCAGGTGGTGTGTCCTTGCCGAGTGTGCTGCGTAATTAATGTTGCGCAGTCGTTCCAGTAGTCGCGCATGTTCCGCTTGCGCCTCCCGTAGTGAGTCAGCATCCCCCCCAACGGCCTCCTCCTCCCTGTCAAGCAAGTCAGATTCCAGTCTAGTCCGATCGCCTTCCAGTTGGTGACCTATGTGTCCCTGTGTTCTCAAGCAGTGGCCTCTGATCACTACCTTGAAAGCGTCCCATTCTACCTGGGGGGAGGACGCCGTGTCTACGTTTTCCTCGAAGTATTGGGCAGTGCGTGGGAGGAGGGAATCGCGAAAGGTCGCATCAAGCAGCAGCGCGGGTTGTAGTCGCCAGGTGGGTACAGGGGGGCGCGGGCGTTCCCAGGATAGAGATAGAAAGAGTGGGTTATGGTCCGAGTGTGTACGGCCCATGTATCGCGCATCTGTTACTAGAGGTAGGAGTGTGGTGGATGCCATGAACCTGTCAAGGCGGACATGTAGGTCATGGGCGCCAGAGTACTCGGAGTAGACCCGCGCTCCGGGGTTGCGCGATCTCCAAACATCCTGGAGGTCCCACTGCGCAGCCCACCCAAGTAATGCTTTTGTGGCGGCCCATGTGGGCGCATGAAGTGTGGGTGGGGAGGAGCGGTCTAGTGTCGTGTCAAGAGTGCAATTGTAGTCCCCACCCAGTATCCATGGAATCGCGTGCCAGGTCGCCATTGCAGCGGAAAGGCGCATCAGGAAAATTCCCTGATCAACATTAGGGGAGTATAGGGATACCAGAACCACCTGTTGCCCATCTAATCTACCCTGCACAGCAACGAATCTACCCTCCTGGTCTATGGTGGTATCGGTGGCTGTCCAGGGGGTTCCAGGACGAACCCATATAAGTGTGCCGCGAGCATATGAGGAGTAGTCCGTGGCATAAAGTTGGCCACGCCATCTGTGGCGTAGTGCGTGTACCTCTGTCTTATTCAGGTGCGATTCTTGGAGCAGTGCTATGTTGATCTTGTGTCTTTTCAGATATGAATAGATCTGGTAGCGCCTGGCCGGCGTGTGCATTCCCCTGACGTTCCAAGTGCATATTCGTATTTCAGCCATATCTACCAGTCGTGTGACATCCCCCATTCCCCCCCGCATTTCAGCGCACCGCATGCAGCCCCCCACCAAAGCCAGTGCCCCATTCGTAACGCAAAAAGGTTACCAGCCTTAAACACATTGTGGATCAATCTCCAGTGATGCAGAAGGGTAAGGAAGGGAGGGAAAGCATATGGCCTCAACATGCCAACAAAATCTAAAATACCAAAAGGTCGGCTGCACAACATGTCGCCGTCCAAACGCTCTAAAGAGCTCGTAAACTATACAGTTCTAGGGGGTATCGTGTGACTTATTCGTGCAAGAGTAGTAGTTACAGCGTGGTTCGTGGGGAGTTTAGCATCCCTCCCGGGTGGGTAAAGAGGCCGTTGCTGTCTGGTGGGTGCCCAGGCCTCGTCGCTCAGCATAGTGTCAGTGGCGTGCCTCAAGTGTCATTGGTGGGGGGTAGGGCCCCCGGGGAGAACCCCTTTCTCCAGCAACTAGGGCAGTAACGTCAAGTATGTGCGACCCTGCAGACTTGTCTCTGGTTCTTGCCAGTTAGTGGTCGGGTCGGGTGTAAAAAGTAAAAGATTACTCACAGTGTCTGGTGCATCCCTGGTCCTTCAGGCTGGGGAGTCTGTGTCTATGGATGGGCATATAGATTACCTGTGAAGGGGTGGGTATCTATACAGGCGTCCAGCTGCGTCCGTGCTGCATGTCGGAGGCGCAGCGATTGTCTGGCCCCCCTGGTTAGCCGAAAAGGTCTGCTGTCTGAGGCGTGACTTCTGGAAGCTCCTCGGAGCGCTGGGTGTCCGGTAGGCCGTATACTGCCTCGTCGTCCGTCAGGGATGCGGTCGGGCTGGTATTCGGGTGTGGCGATTGGGATGGTGAGCTGCTGATTTCCACCACTTTGCGCAGGGCGTCTCGTTGGTCCTGTAGAATTTGATCCATGGGTGGAGAGTGTGTAGCCGCTTCTCGGTTCCGTGGGGATGAGGGAGTCCTGCGACGGCGCCATCTTCTCGGTCCTCGAGTTCGTTCCGTGGTGGTGGTTCCCTGTGCCTTCCTAGGTGCGTCCGGTTGTCCTTCATCTAGCCAGGCCTCCGCTTCCTCCAGGTTTGTGAAGAAGTGCGTCTTATCCTGTGCGACAACTCTAAGTTTGGCCGGGAAGAGCAGCGAGTATTTGAGATCCGCTTGGCGTAGTCGTCTCTTCACTGCCAGGAATGAGTGTCTCTGTCTTTGTACTTGCACAGTGTAGTCGGGGAAGAACATCACTGTAGTATTGTCTATTTTGACTTCCCCCCAGCTTCCTGGACTCGCGTAGTATCGCATCGCGGTCCCTGTAGTTGAGTACCCGGAGGAGGAATGGCCTGGGGTTCGAGCCAGGTGGTAGCGGTCTCGTGGGCACGCGGTGGGCCCGTTCCAGCACGAAATGGGGTGAGAGCGCGTCTTCCGGCAGCAGGTCACGTAGCCAGTCCTCTACGCGGCGAGCAGGATCTGTCCCTTCCCATTTCTCCGGAATGCCCACCAGGCGGATGTTGTTCCTTCGCGCCCGTCCTTCCGCGTCCTCAGCGCGGTCTTCCAGAAACTCCACTCTGTTTAGGAGATCCTGTATGTGTTTATCCGCCTGGGTTATCTTCGGTTCGACGGTTGTCACCGCGCTCTCCAGCGCCGTGGTGCGGTCTTGGAGTTTTTTGTGGTCGGCTCGGAGGTGGGTCAGGTCAATGGCCACTCCATCGATCCTGGTCTCCAGGGAAGTGCGCGACTGTTGGAGGGATTTCTCCATCCTTTCCATGGCCGCCAGTACACTGTCTAGTTTCGACGCCACTTGCTCCGCGTCCATCTTGGGTGCCGCTTTCGTCTGCTTCCCCTTCGTCGACGCAGTCCCTAATCCAGAGCGCGATCTCACCCCTCCAGACATGGGCCAGGCAGGGCGTGCAAGCGGTCCCTGCTATCAGGAGGAGGATAGGCGGCAGCGTGGAGCGTGCAGTCAGTGAGGGAGGATAATCTCCGCAGGTTCCAGGCTACCCCTGCGTGGAGGGGTGAAGTCAGCGCAGCCACTCAATGGTCTCAGTCGCGGGCCTCCGGGTGGTGTGTAGTGGGCACCCTCCGTTGCAGTGGCAGCCACCCCAGGCCTCAGGGGGCGAGTATCTTGCAGGTGGGTCGCGAGGTCTGCTCGTAGCTCGGCCCGCGCCCCCTAGGCAGGCGAGGTCTGGGGCGTTCAGACGCGTAGGTCCAGTCTAGCAGCGGGCAGCAGGAGCGGGTCGGCGGCCTGCCTCAGGGTAGGCGAGAGGGCTCTGCAGTTCGTCCCCTGCATCACATAAAGCTTATAGGCTTTGATTTTTTCAGTTTTTTCGTTTTTTTCTGCGCCAGCGCGGGGGGGGGGCGCGTGGGCGCCCCCAGCAACCACAGCGTCTCCCCAGCATCCCCGTCCGCGTCCAGGCACCGCCCGCAGCAGTTTGTGGTTCCTCAGTGTGTACTGCTTGCAGGAGGGGGGGCACCCAGGTCCAGGGGAGGTGCGGGGGGACGCGAGTCCGGCCTCAGGCGCCTCGTGGCCGCTGCATCTCCCAGTGTGGGTTCTCGCTCCTGGGTGTGTGCGGTGAGGATAGTGCACGGCGGGGGCAGCCAAGGGTGTCGTTGATTCCTCGGACCTCCGGTGTCAGGTCCCCGCTCACCTCCGCTCTCGTAGAGCTCCTCAGGGCCGCCACCAGGCAGGGCCGCCGCTCTCAGCCGCCTCCCTCCGCCTCCACAGAGGTCACAGGTGTCGCCGCCACGGGCGGGGTAGGGAGTAGGGTCAGGTCCAGCCCCGACAGGGGCCGCCCAGTCTTCCCCGCAGGTCCGCGGCGGTTCCGGTGCAGGCCGCGCGCCAGGGCCCAGCAGCCCGCCAAAAGCCTCGGCCTTGCCCAGCGAGGCCTCCCAGCCGGGTCGCGGGCAGGCCGGCGTCAACGTTGTCGGCCTCGTCGGAGCGGAGTCCCGGCACCGATTCTTCCCAAATTCAAGCTGCAGGCGGGGAATGAGTGCGGGTGGGCCCGCCAGCAGTTTCAGGCCAAAAGGAGAAGTGTGGACGGAGAAAGGACCCGGGGTAGGGGAGCTTAAGCAGGAGCTCTACCCGGGTGCGTCCATCTCCGTTGTGTGCTAAGCCACGCCCCTTCGAAGGTGACACTTTATGATGAAGGTCAGACAGGTGTCGCAACAAAGAAAAAGTAACTTCTTTACAAATCTCTTCATCATCAGCAGCAACCAACAGATCATCAACATACTGTGTAAGAGTAGTACCAGAAGGCAATGCAAGAGTATCAAGCTGAGTTTTCAAAGCCTGACTATAAATGGAGGGACTCTCACAATAACCTTGAGGAGCGCGCTTAAACCGGACACTGATTCAGAAAAGGGGGTGGTGATGAACAGAGTGTCTGAATTAAGCAGACCACTCTTACCCAGTCCAAAGATCAGGGCTTGATCCATCACCGTTTTTTAGCTCACTGCACCATCCCAGCTCAGAACCTGGCTACATGCAAATTAGTCTGACCCTGGCCCAGTGCATCATGGGAACAGGGCAGACCAAACTACCAAGCCAATTCTTATACTGGGAAGGAAACAAGCTTCCGGGGACCGGTTTCTGGCATTTCAGCCGTCTTCGGCCCGGCTTGCTTGAATCTTGATGGTGCAATGAGCAAGGGACTCACATCTGAGTATACCCTTCCACACTTATGGTGGACAAAAACGATTCAGAAAAGGGGACACTGAGGCCTCCTAAAGAGAAGCCAAAAATATCCCTACTTTCCTCAGCAATCGGAATACTGAAGAAAGCGTTCTTCAGATCAATAACAGAAAACCAAGCAGCTGAGGCAGGGATCACAGTCAATAAAGCAGTAATGTCCGGGACAACAGGAGCCTGTGGCACAACGTTCTTATTGACCTCTCGAAGGTCGATCACAAACCGATATACAGGTGGCTGAGAAAAGTCAGTACGCTTAAGGACAGGCAGAACAGGACTGTTACACACATTACCTCTCGCTTCTTCAACCACACCTTTCTCAACCAAATCATAGATAATCGCTAAAAGAGCTCTTTCGCCATCACTGGAAATTTTGCACTGAGGAATACGAGGTAATTTAGCATTCGACTTAAGGGTAACAACGTAGGGTGGAATCTGCAAGAGACCAACATCATTGGGACCTGTAGCCCAAAGTGTATCAGGGAGAGAACGCAGTTCCAGTGGAAGGCGATCCTTAGACAGCTACATCGGGGAAATCACTTTCTTACCCACCGTAAGATGTACTCCCGAAGGAGAACAATGTAATGTCGCATGCAATCTTTTCAACAATTCAAAACCCAACAGATTCTTGCCACAGCCAGTCGTTAGAATAAGGAGAGCCTCCAATTCACAGGGACCAATAGAAAGGGGCAAAGGATAAGAAACCGGGTTACGAACTGGGGCGCCAGAAAATCCTAACAAAACATTGGTCAAGCCAGACAAAGGTGCGCCAGGGAGTTTAGAGTGCATGATAGAACTACCAGTATCCAAAAGAAAAGGTTCTGCCACACCTGAATGTAATCACTTTAACATAAGGTCCACTCTGGTCTACTGGAACTGACACTACTCCCTCCCTTTGTCCATGGCTGTCCTAACTATCATTAAAACCAGCACTCTCACTTCCAACATAATAATCATCAGTGTAGTAATGAGCGGCCTGAACGGTCGGAACATTCTGTTTGTCAAAATAATTCATAGAATTCTGAGGGGAAAAGGAACGTTCATTCTGGGGAAACGTACCACGTCCCCTACCCCTAGGTACTTGTTGGAAACCACCACGACCTCTCAGACCAGACATACCATTCGCAGGCTGTAGCAAGATCGGGCAACTATTCTTGAAGTGACCTTCTTCTTTACAATAAGCACACTGATTAGGGCCTAGCGGGAGTCGCGAAGCAAAAGACTCAGGCTTCTGCAACAGTTTCTGAAACTGTGGGGGTTGCTGAAACTGGGAAGGTTGCTGAAACTGACGCTGATTAGGGCGAGGCGGATAAGCCTGCTGCAGAAGAACTTTCGTCTTTAATTCTCTAGTCTTCTTCTCTACTTTATCCTTCTCATCTTTATCTCTATTCTCATAGTATTGTGCAGTAGCCAATATCTGGGCCGAAGAAGAAACAGCCCATGAACTCTCAGAGTCCTTTAACTTATTAGAAATTTCAGGAAGTAAATTAAAAACAAACTTATCTACAAACAACCTCTGACCACCTTCTGTACTCATGTCCTGACCACTATGATCAATGACTGTTTCCTCAAACCTAGTGAAGAATCAGACACATTCTCGTCTTTCTTTTGTTTGCATGCTGCTAACTTGTCCCAATTCACCCGCAGAGGAGGCATCATAGTTATCATTAAATTAATAATCCTACCAGGTAGTTCTGTAACTAAGGGTTCAGGTTTGGCACCTCCTACCTGCCGACCATCTGCAGCAGTAATATTAACCCACGTATCTCCTAACTCTGGCGCGTGATCCTCGTGACGGATCTTCGCCCACAAGGGTTGAGGAACTACATTACCCATCAAAATATCTATGTCAGCTAAATTCATACCACACGCATCAACTGTCTGAGACAACTCCTTGTAATAACCAGCAGGATTTTTACGGGGGTCAGGCAAGGTCTGCTTAAGAGCCAGGACCTCAGCTCTCTTCCAAGGGACATGCACCCACACTCCCTGAAAATGAGCTGGTGCAGCCGCAATACCATGAGCGGCATCAGCCACAACTGCCTCTCTCCATACAGGGGGAACCTCTCTCATAGGATACTGCTTCACTTTTCTCCTAACAGAAGGGTCAGGTTCGAACAATGACTGAGGTGGAAGTCTAGACCTTAAAGTGAGTAGTGTCTCTACCGCTTCCTCAACATCGGAACCCATTATCGTCCCTTTAGCAAATTCAGACTGAACATTAAGCAATTCCAGTGGAATTGAACCCAACTCATTATCTTCCCACTCCTGGCGAACGAAGGTACACATGACATCAAAAACATACCTTTGTTTTGGTGCCTCCCACTGTAGGAAGATATCCATAACCACTTGTGGACTGTACTTGGAGGTATTTGAAACCCATCTACGAGCAAGGAGATCGAACACTGCCCGCTCTTCGGGACCTGGGAGATGACTACGTCTTTGCTTACGTTCAGAAACAGGGGTCATATTCAGTGACCCAAAGAAAGGAGACAAAAGATTAGTGACAGTCTCAGTCATTCGTTGCCGAGCAGAAGGAGAAGAAGTTGACATGAGGACAGGAGACAAAGTGTTTTGAGGCAACAGAGACGTAGGGACGAGGAGAGGCTGGTGGCAAGGCTGGCAGCCCTGGAGGAGGCTGCGCCGGGGGAGGAAGAACCACCTGTGAAGCAACGGGTGGCTGAACAACACCAGGGGGTTGAACGACAACAAGGGGTGCAACAACTGGAGGTAACGGAGGTACAGTAGCACCCTGCACATAAGGGGGTGGTAATCTCAGTAAATGTGACACCTTTTCAGGGTCTTCAGTCACATTTGAAAGGGGGGGTGGCAAAGCCGGGTAACATTTGTCAATGGCCATGCAATGTTGTCTATCTGACACTTCAATCCCACGATCTTCTTTATCTTCCTTAAACTGCCTAGCAGCTTGCATTACTGATATGTTCCTTTCCTTCCTATCTCTCTTAGATTGCTTAATTTCTCACTGTTTGGCTTCCTTACGCCAAAGGCGGAAAGAGTCAAACATCGCCGGCCGGGCTTTCTTCTTAAATAGCGCAACTTCTAGGTTATCTAAAACATCTGATTCAAAACTACCATGTTGGGGCCATCGTAAAACACCATCTTTCCTTGTATAATGGACCCATACTTCATTAAAGGCAATGGGACCTACACCATGCTTTAAATAGAGCTCATAAGTTGGAGTTCCAACCGGAGGTATCGGACACGAGTCCTCCAATCCGGAATCCCTATTACAACTACAACAAAACCATTTCCTAAATTTGCTAAAACCAGCCATCTTTTAGCTCACTAGTCTTGCTTCAAACTTCAAGGGGTTGTCAAAAATGATACACTCGCAAATATACAAACCCCTCAGCTTCGACTATTGCAATGGCCGAATCAAAACCAAGAAACAAAACAAAGTCGTGGGAGCGACCCACTTATACTTAACCAAAATGTCTGTCACGCCACTAGAAGACCGTCTAACGTCTCGCCTTACAAATCATCACAAGAGAGTCCAAGACAGGGCGACAGTCAGGGCAGCAGTCCTTCGCAACCGCTGGAAAGGGGAAGCCTCGCAGAAAAAACCTTCGGTCCACGTCGACATGCAGGGGTCGATAAAGTGGTGGCCATCCTCCAGAATTTCCTCACGGGGCTCCTCACAATCTTCGGGCTTGGACCAGTACCGCTGAAGTCGCCCCACGTTGGGTGCCAGTTGAAGAACCGGGGTTTAACCCAGCGGCGTCAGGGGCACGCCTAAGATCTTCGAGTTCACCTGTCTTGGTATACAGAGACACAGAATACTTCTGGATGGCATCAGAGACCAAGTTTATTAGCTGCAGCTAGTAACAGTGATCCTAGAAATACATCACAGTGTAAATTCTCAGGAGACTGCTCATTTTACTAAGGCGAGACGTCTCCTTTTATACGCAATATTCACATTATAAATGTACACCCACTGCACAAAATTTTAGCCAATAAGGTACATTTTCAAACAAAGTATCACATAACAAAAACTCAATTTACAGTATCCCAACCCAAAAGTTAATTATTAGGAATGTCCCAAATTCAATCTCCACAAGCCGGACAAAACCTATAATTGAAAGCATAATCCATGTAATGAAGAAACATAAAAAAGAAACAGTAACAGATGCTGAACAAGATAAGGAATGTGCAAGGAAACTAAAAGTTAACGATGTCCTGAACATTAATTGGCAATCTCAGACAAAGATCGATCAGGGAAATTGGCTTTGCGAGGTCAGTTTCAGGTGAAGAGGTCAGTTTCTTACAGTTAATTTCAGAGTCAAAAAGAAACCTAGTTAATTTATACATGAACTAAGTAGGCCAAGCCACTTTGTTCGCCAGGCTACCTTCACAGGCCTACGTGAGGGCAACACAAAATGGTGGCACAGAACAAAATGGAGTCAGACTCGAGAATTACAAAACCTCACCTCCTGCCCATGCTTTTCCATGAGCGGGGCAGATTTTCTTCATCTGTTCTGGAGGTGCCCTGAGCTAGACACATACTAGATGATTGAATGCAGCTACGGGATGGTCTGTCCCCAGTGATAATAGACAGTTACTCTTGGGTATGGTACCTGCCTGGAAGAAGAAAACTCTTAGTAGGAAATTTGTACTATTGGGGCTGGTGCTTCCCAAGTGTAGGGTGGCCATTCGTTAGATGTCCCCTGCTCCCCAAATGTACTCTTCATAGCTACACCCATGTGCTCATATGAAAGTAGTCTTTAACTGCATTTGTTAGACAGGACGTGAGTTTTTTGGCTTTAATTTGTGGGTTGGAGCTCCTGACTAAGGCATGGGTGAACTGAACTGGGGAATTCACCACTAATCCCCCCAGAATGAGTACTTTATTAAGCAACTTTAACGGTTGGTTTGTGGGATCATACTGCCAGCAAAGCAAAAACATTTAGTCAAACATTCGGCATAAAGGCAAAACTCAAAAGTCAGTTTTACACAATATCTGCCGCCATTTTGTCAGTTTACACCTCAAAATCAACACATGGAGCAGCAGTCATGGATATTCAAATCCACACCGAACAACATACACCTGTTTGCTTAAAAAGTGCTTCATAAAATGCACATCCATGAGCCTACAAACATGACCCTTAAAATAAATACAACAATGATGCATCAGGCCCTTTGAGAGGCATTTGTCTCTGTGTTGGCTTCCTGTTGTCTGTGGAATGTTTTCAAATGGGTTAGGAAGGAGTGTAATGGACACAGCTGGCCTTGACACTACAAAGTGCTGGAGGTGAAATGAGTAGCACTCGAGCACATGCCATGAATTAAGCTGAAAGAGTTATTGGTGTGAGCTTATCACCTCACCATGACTCGCATCTGTGTTTGTGTTTCATCTGCACATGCACCATGCTCTCTAGGGCATTCTGATCTCTTGTCCCTGTGGCCAGAATGCAACTCTCCGAACAAATCAAGCAGCAGTCAGCCTGAGAACAGTCCCCACACAATGTGAGTGCCAATCTACAGAACAGCCTGCTTAACAATCCGGATGTAGTCTCTGCATTTCTGAAGACCCATTCAGATAAACTTGATATGCAGGCGAACATCTTAAATGCCCTGGCTGCTCACGTAGTTAGAATTGATGCCAAGCCCTTGGCTTTCAATTATCTTTTTGCAAAAGTTCAATCTAATCGAGTGGTTTCATATGGCCTGGTACTCCCCCAAGTCCCCTCTTTTTACTTGTTTTACCTACGGCCATCCCTTGCCCGGATGAAGTCTCCCTCCCTCTTTCAAGTCAAGTATTGAGACCACACCGATTTGGACAATTTTTTGGAGTAGGGGGGAGTAAAAAACATTATTTATTAACATTGTTTACAATTACGCAGAAAGGCCAGATACATTGTTAGGCCGATGATGTCACATGGCTAACTTCAACTCTAATACACATGACACCCCTACTGTAAATCTAACAATGCATATATACACTTTCTGCGTGTCCCCTCTAGAGCCTACGGTAAGGTCAATGACTGTCAGCCTCCGGATCCCCGCAAACTACGAGAAATTACTATGCCGGAGTCGGCTTGCGCAGGGGGTACTGCTTATCGGACAGATCTTTTTCCACCGGGCCTCCCCTACGCCCTGTGCCTTAAACTCCATAACGGGGGCTGCAGAAACTCTGCATGGCTTGCGCAGGGGGTACAGCTTATCGGACAGATATTTTCCACCGGGCCCCCCCTGTGCCCAGTGCCTTAAACTCCATAACGGGGGCTGCAGAAACTCTGCATACTTGCTCCCTGATGCGCAGGCGCGTGCGGGGGTGGCCCCAGGCCCACTGGGAAGAAAGACTCCCTCGGCCGCCGCACCCCGACAGCCTACCTACCGGCTGTCACTGCCCCTGGAGTTACATGTTTGACCGCTAAGGACCGAAGACTATGCTTACCAATCATGACCTTACCGCCTGACCTAAGACACAAAACTAAATACTACATTTTCTAACTGATATCAAATAACATATACTGACTTTTATTCAACATTACATACGTCAATTGGATAACTTCGTCCTAAATGATTCTGTTCTTGACAAGTTCACACATATTGACACTTTTATTATAAATTCACCAAAACATCGCATTGATATTTAATAACTCCTGGGATACCTGTAATGAAGTAAAAGAACAAAGTAAACATATCACAATAATATTACTGCCATCTCCTGAGATACCTGCAATAAACTGTAAGTGAACATAGTGAACCGGTTACTGGCAGACATCATTAGCAGGTACCTAATCATCAATCTTACACTACTGCTATCACCCTAGACATCTGTAATAAAACTTCTTTAGAGAAACGTCAAAATACCTCCCTGACCAACCCGTTTAAATTACCTGCCTTAGGGGATGGTGGGTGGGGAAAAGAAATTACAGGCTGCTGGGGGCCCAGGTGCCTCATCCGTGGGGAGCATAGGAACAAGAGAACGTTCCGCTCCCCACACTCCCTTTTAACAGGGGGGCACTGGCCAGTCTCAACTGGTCTGTCCCTGCTGTTGTGCGCCTGTGTGAACCGGAAGCACTAAAGTACTTCCGGTTCACCCTGCCGTAGCCGCCCACTGTAGGCAAATGGGGGAGGGGGTATTCCCCCCTCCTCCCTTCTCCCGGGGACGGGCTCGACAGCCATAAGGGCGGCACGCACTATTCTAGTGCTTCCCCTGTTCATATCTTACCCGCCCTTGCGCCAGAGTACCCCAATCGCTGGAGGCCATTTTGGAATGAGTTACAGTCCCAATACAGCAACCACTTCTCATATCAGGCCAACAGGACAAGCTAGAGCCCAGTCAGGCTTACAGTTTATTAAAGACTTGCCCAAACGATCACTGCTTGTGGCAGTGCCATGTTCCTCCGTTAGTTCGGAGGCTGAGAAAGACATCAGACGGAAAGGCACTTTCCCCTGAAATTTCACCTGTAAGCATTGGCAGCAAGGAAGGAGCAATTTAAGGATGCTGCCTCTCAAGCCACACAAGGGTAATACTTACTTTCACCCTGTCTCCGAGCACAGTGGAAAATCACTATTCAATATCCATCCTCACTGTGATTGGACTTCTAGTGCTACGATGCCCAGCCCCACCACCTGAGGGACAGAGCAGTTCGAAGAACTGAAAACTACAGTGAAAACACCCTTGAAAAGGGAATGAAAGCGGCTTCAGAAAGCAAGATCCAATCCTAGTTCTTGCAGCAATTCGGATCACAGTTAAGGCCTCGCAGCCTATTTCTTTTCCCATTGAAGTGCCTCTGGTTAATGTAGACTTGCCTTCAGTAACGAATAAACAGGGCCTACATTGTATTATTATATTATATTGTATTATTGAAACAAAGACCTACCACATTTTTTAATGCAATACAGCGCCCAAGCTCGAACAAAATACTGATGGTGAATGTGGATGTAAAATAGAACCATGGACCAGCCAACCTGCTGTTAGTGACCGGATATTGTCATCTCATCACACACCTTGAGAGGCTCATTATCGCCCCGTCAAGACCCAATGAGCGCACCAACCTTAGCGCAGAGCCTACACCACCCTACACTCACCTACCAATCCAGTTTTCAATGGTTCAGGCCTAAATGACAGAAATAGGATTCCAATCGGATCAATCTATTGTCAACCTTGTGTCATCAAGTTTGCACATAGATTACCAGAGGCCTAATCACCACTGGCCCATTCTCCAGTTAGGAATATCGTAATCCCAGCAAGAAACAGGAAAACAACATCACTGGATCTACTGTGGCCAGGTCGGAGTCACAACCACGAAGTTAGTATTTCTTACGCATTTTGCTTCAAAAGGCAAGCATGCTATCTTAAATAGGAGTGAGATTTTAAAATTGATTGGTTCATTGAAGGGTTCTAGTCAAGGCATATCAACTCATTAACTTTGTAGGCAATATATTATTCAAGGCTAACCCAAATCTGAAAAGAAGAGACAATAAAATAACCACCTGGTCTTCCCCACAGATAGCCAACCTTCTTTAGCAGCTCAAGGAAGATTTTTTGTCATGGGCCACTAAGTTGCTGCGAGTGCTTCCACTTCGTTGCCCCCGTCCATTGTCACCACATGATCGAAACCTCAATGTGCCAAGTGTAGGATCCTGAGAGGAGATATTCACCCGGATTTTCAAGACAGTACAATCTTTTGGTAGTTAGTAGCGTTCAAATAGATGGACATTATCGAGAAATGAGCTCCCAGTTACAGCAGACCGAATGATCATGGATGAGAATTACTCAGCCTATTGCTCATGTATGAAATTCCTGCGGGAAACATATAGCTGGTAATCTAGTGTACGACATCAGCTTCTGCTAAAAATCTGGTGAAAGGACAAACGTGCCATCTGGACCCATTATAACTCCATGAGAAGATCTTGACCCAGAACAAGGAACTGAGGGTGACATGCCTGCATTGAATCCCTGCAACATATATCTTACAATCAATCAATCAATCAATCAGGAAGTTATAGAGTGCACTACTCACCCGTGAGGGTCTCATGGCGCTGGGGAGGGGGGGGGGAGGGGGTGGCAGCTCTG
The DNA here is from genome assembly GCF_964263255.1 of Lissotriton vulgaris. NCBI lineage: Eukaryota > Metazoa > Chordata > Amphibia > Caudata > Salamandridae > Lissotriton > Lissotriton vulgaris. The sequence continues at coordinate 749,483,985 of NC_141699.1, read as the reverse complement.
TGGTCATCCGAAGAGCCAGGTCTTGAGGTCCTTTTTGAATAGGTGCAGTTTTGGGCTTCCTCTGATGCTGAGGGGGAGATCGTTCCAGGTCTTGGCCACGATGTAGGAGAACGATGTGTCACCCGTTCTGACTCTGTGGATGCTGGGTACCGTGATTAGGGCTAGGTCGGAGGAGCGGAGGTTTCTCTTGAGGACGTGGAAGGAGATTCTTTTGTTAAAGTATTGGGGTCCGGTGTTATGGAGGGCTTTGTAGGCGTGTGTGAGCAGTTTGAAGGTTATTATTTTTTCGACGGGGAGCCAGTGGAGGTCACTGAGGTGCTGGGTGGTGTAGTCATGTCGTGGGATGATGAGGACGAGTCTGGTTGTGGCTTTCTAGACTGTCTGGAGTTTGCAAAGGAGTGTTTTGTTGATTCTGGCGTAGAGCACGTTTCCGTAGTCCAGTCTGATGGTGATGAGTGCATGGGTGACAGTCTTCCTGGAGTCGGGGGGATCAATTTGAAGGTCTTGCAGAGTATGCGGAGGGTGTTGAAGTATGTAGAGGACACATAGTTGATCTGGCGGTTCATGGTGAGTGAGGAGTTGAGTATTATGTCGAGGTTGCGGGCATGGTTCATTGTGGTGAGTGGGTTTCCGAGGGCAGGGGGCCACTAGGTGTTGTTCCATGTGGAGGACGTGGACTCGAGGATAAGGACTTCCGTTTTCTCTGAGTTGAGCTTCAAGTAGCTGCTGCTCATCCAGTAAGCAACGTCCTTCATTCCTTCTTGGAAACTGCCTGGTGATTATGGGTTCCTTGGTGAGGGAGAGGATGAGCAGGGTGTCCTCAGCTTATGATACTATGTTGAGTCTGTGTTTTTTGATGATGGTTGCGAGGGGTGCCAAGTAGACATTGAAGAGAGGGAGGATCCTTAGGGTACTCCGCATCTGATCTATGTGAGTTCGGCGAGGAAGGGCCGGAGTCTTAATATTTATGTTCTGCTTGAGAGAAAAGATGGAATCCAGTCTAAGGTAGTTCCCTGGACACCGGTGTTGTGGGGTATGGTGGCTAGTGTGCAGTGGGAGACAGTGTCGAAGGCTGCTTAGAGGTCTAATAGTATGAGGGCTGCATTGTGGCCTTGATCAGGGAGGGTGCAGATGTCATCTGTGGCTGTTATGAGGGCGGTCTTCATGCTATGGTTGCAGGAGAATCTGGATTGAGAGGAGTCAAGGATGTTGTTGGTTTTTATGAAGTGCGTTAGCTGGGAGTTGACCACTTTCTCGATGTCTTTGGTGGCAAAGGGGAGAAGAGAGATGGACATGTAGTTCTTGAGGTCATTTGGGTCTGCAGAGGGCTTCTTGAGGAGGGGTTTGACTTCGGTGCATTTCCAGTCATAGGGGAACATGGCTGTTTCGAGGATGCAGTTGATGGTCCGTCATAGTTCTGGTGCGATAGCGGTGGTGGCCCTGTGGAGTGTAAGTGTGTGCTCCGAAGTGGATGCTTTTCATAGGCTTTGCAGTGACTTCTGTGGTGGCAGGGTTCCAGGTGAGGAGGATCGACTGGGTGGTGTCACTGGTGGAGGGTGGAGGATTGGTGCCATGGTCTTGGTTGTCAAAGTTGTCATAGATCGTCCTGATCTTGTGGTGGAAGAAGGAGCTGAGTTTGTTGCAGAGGTCTTGGGAGGGAGGGACGTCAGTAGTTTTCGCTGTGGAGTCTGGTGAATTCTTGATGATGGCAAAGAGATGCTTGGAGTTGTGGGAGTTGGAGAGGATTCTGTCCTGAATAAAGTTTCTCTTAGTTGATTTGATGAGTTGGTGGTGTGCAGTGGTGGCGGCCTTGTAGGTGGTGCATGCTTCCGGGGTTTTGTGGTTTATCCAAGCTTTCTCCAGATATTGGCTCGAGGGCTTGGATTCTCGAACGTGCGTGGTAAACCAGGTGGCTTTCGTGTTTAGGTCCTCTGGCGGAGTTCAGGAGGAGGGCGAGAGTGTTGACGCAGTTGGCGATCCATTGGTGAAGGTTATTTGCTGTTGTGTTGGTGTCTGTCGTGTAAGGGGAGGAGTGTAGCTGAGAGCGGAGGTGAGGTGTTCTTCTGTGATTTTGCTCCAGTTTCTGCATGGGAGGCGTGGCATGAGCTTGTGCTGGGGGGGGGGCTGCAGGGGCAACATTGGCAGGAAGAAGACAAAAGGCAAAGAGAAAAACAGAGGCAAACAGAGAAATAGGCAAAAAATGAAAGGACAGAAAAACAAAACAGAAAAAACGGAATAAACAGCAAACAGAAAAAAACAGAAAAAGGCTGACAGAGTGGACCAGCAGAAGAGCATGTTCACCATTGGACCACCAGGGATGAAGCACAGGCAGGAGCCTGTGGGTGGAGGAGGGCCTCGAACACCTACCTGGGTCACCAGAAGACACTGTGGCAGTGCCTTAAGGATGGAGCTGTGTGAGGGGAGAGCAGATACCTTGACCAGGAGGTCAGAGGTCTTGCTTACACTGAGAAGAATCAGGAATCGGATATACGGCCGGCCCATACAAAGGACAGTACTGTACCCAACAACCAGCTTAATGCCTTGACTCATCTTTTCACTCCCACGGCTACTAGTTTTTCACCTCTCCCATGATATGCTTGGCAATACCATAAATCATCCGATAAAATTCAACATGGGCTTTGCAAATGAATATAGTGATATAAATGGCTCTTTTCCAAACACATTTGCGGGTGAGGGTGATGGTTCTTGTATATGTTTTATATTGCTATCTGCCAATCAAGCTAACATGGCAGGGGACCATTCGTTACACAACCTGGCAATGAGGGATCATCTTCCCCAAAGTATAACCCTAGTTATTCCTAAATGGCATGTGGTGCTTTGCCCAGCCAGTCGAGTCACTGATATTTCGGTACAAAAGGAAAAGGACACTAGTATCAAATGGGAGTTTATAAACACTGAGACACTTTTGTCTCAGCTTGTTAAAGATAATCGAACCTCATTTGATGTCTGTCTAGATGCAGAAGCGACTAGCATAAAGAGTGTGTTGATCACCCTCTCTGAGGCCGTCAAGGTAGCATTTAGAAGGGGATCCAGTAGGTGTTTAGCGAAGAGAAGGGGATGGGTTATTGCAGTGTGTGCCAGAACTCATATTTAACTAATGATCTCCCTCCATTAAAATCCTAGGAAGTTGCACAATGTAAGAGAGCCTTCAAGAAGGTTATCGCGGACTGCAAAATAATAAAATTGAAAACTTACAGGAAGCTAGAATTAAGAATGACCAGAAAGCATTTTGGATTGTAATAATCCAACCCTTTCTTAAAGCACTTGAAGAACTCTTGATCGAAATAGCCATACCTGGTCATGAATGGGCCTCCTTCTTTGGGGGGGGGGGGGTTTGTTCTTCCAGTGGAGGGGAGGGAGGCAGAACAGAGCTATCTTCTTTAGCAAAGGGACACTTCTTCCCAAAGTACTGCCCTTGTTTGGAAGAAGTTAAAGAGGTTGTAAGATCTGGCCCCTGTGGTAAAAGCCCCTTGCCCCGACAGGGTCCCTTCGGATCTATTCAAGAGTAATCTTGAATTATGGGTCCCACTGTAAACAAACATCTTTAGGGCGGTAAGCTTCTCCACAAAAATGTCATCATGGGCTGACTCACTAATTATTCCGATCTTTAAGAAAGGGAATCGAGAGGATCCCAGTTATTATCACCCAATTCCTCTCCTGGGCTCTACAGTGAAGGTCTTGGGCTGTCTCTTACTCTGCCGCCTTGAGGCATGGGCTGAGGCGACCAGCACCTTTTTCGGACATTAAGTTTGGGTTCAGGAGAGGGCTTGGGACACAGACCAATGTCTAAACCTATCCCTCTTGTTGGGGAAGTATACAGTTCCCAAGGGAGGTTATCGCGTTTTGGGTTATATGGATCTATCCAGCACCTTTGACTGTGTATCCCAAAGAAAATTGTAGGATATCATGGAAACATTGGACCTGGACAGTTCTATTACTAATCCCATAAGGGAAATTTATAGTAAATCCAAAGCCTCAGTAAGGTGTTGGATGGGTAGGAGATTTTTTCGAAGACATTTGGAGTGAGTAGGGGTGTTAGGCAAGGGTGTGTCCTTGCGCTATTCCTCTTCTCTCTTTATATTAACCGACTGAAGAGGGAGCTGGTGTTAACATGCAGGGGTATGCCCTAGGTTGGGCAGCATCCAATACCTGAACTGCTATACACGAATGACGCTGTCCTTATGGGCTGTACCGCTGTAGCTCTCCAGCATCTGTTGGATGCTTTTTGCTCCTTTATGGAGGGATTTGAATTGAGCATCAATATAAGTAAGACCTTTGTAAAGTCCTGTGGTCAAAAAAGTGACTTGAAGCCAACCTTTCAGCTACATACCAACCCACTGAAACATATGAGTCATTTTAGTTATCTAGGGGTAGCCTTTAATTGCAGAGGCTTGTGGCTTCTCCGGTTGGAGAAACAACCACCTAATGAGGAGATGTAATGCCCTTTTCTCTTTTGCAGCCAAACTGGTTAAAAGATCAAATGCACACATGCTGACTATCTATGGGCAAAATGCACCAGTGTGGCATCCCACAGGGCACGGGTATGGCCTAATCAAGCAGCTGCGTCATTGCAGGTAATTGCTAATACGTTTATTTGCTGTTTATTGTCTCTCCCCGCGAGTACTTCCACCTCTGTTTGCCATAGTGAATTACGTAAGGACTTTACCAATAATGCTTTTGCGAAGGGTCTGGACTAATGAGACTCTACCAATAATAGAATGAAAATATAAGATTGTTTGTCACTGACCCGTGGATTAGAAATTCCCTGGCTGAAGGAGTTAGGGACATGGTAATGGCTCTGCTATGCCAGGATCTGTTAGAAGATCCATCCTCATCCCTTACCTCGTGGGTAAAAAGGCACTTAGGGATATGTGTTGCACATTTTGGGAAGATATAAAATGGGGTGAGGAAACTAAGTCTCCATCTGCTCTCATACATGCAGCTTAAACCAGCAAGAGGTACCCAGCCATTCCAAATATTAGATGCACAGCACTATCAGCAGTTTATTCCACTTAGGTTTCGCTTTAACCTATTTCATAGGTTAGCCACTTTTTCTCGGTGCAATGGCTGGACATACGATCATTCACCCTGCCCCTGCAACCAGAAATCAGCACAGAGCACTTTGCATATAATGTTCTTCTGCACTTTTTATTCCAAGCCTAGACCCCGCATCATCAAGCCCCTTCCTAGCAAACACTTCTCGAGTCATTGCACAGAAACATAGCACTTCACACAGTCTTTGGCCTCAGACTAAATTGTATCGATTTTGTATACCATTTTGAGGCTTGTGATCAAGGTTAGAAAATCGATTGGGTAGGCTTCCGAAGTCTAGTATCATTTTGGTCGCCTACACTGTGATTTGTGGGCCCAATGAATTGTCAAATATGCTGAGGGGGGCTAACTTCTCTTTTTTATCTTCATTTTAATTGTTTCTTTGTTTGCCACGGATCTTATTTGGTATTTGCTAAGTCTAATATTATTTGTCAAGAATACCAATATGAAATTGTGCTGTTTTACTATGTGTTTAATAATAATTTGTTATTTACAGTATATGTATTTCACGGTTATGGTGTATAGTTATTATGATTTTTTTTTAACTGAACTGATCTGAACTCGAGCATGTGCTATGAATTAGGCTGAAGGAGTTATTGGTTTTAGCTTATGAACCCCAGCATGACCTGCATCAGTGTTTGTGTTTCATCTGCTCAGAAGCCATGATTGAGCACACCAGGACTCGTAGCAAGCTATCAAGGGTAGAAGCAAGGTTTTCAAGGTCTTTGCTAAAACCCCTTGCTATACAATTCGTTTTATTATCATCAATTCCTGTGTGATTTTGAATAACGTGTTTCTGCTTTTATTGGTCGCTGTAGTTATTATGAAAGTGGAATGTTTGGCTGTCTAACCATACACCAAGCTCTCTAGGTTTTATAATACTGGAGACTGTAGTTGGAGTGTATATTTGTGTGTTTTGTATTTTATTTTGATTGCGCTCACATTTTATATAGGGCTCCTGGCAATAGATCTTTGACATACTACATTTTAAACGGCAGTGGGGGCATTACTAAAATTAAGGAAGGCGAGTGGTGAAAAAAAAAATGTACACGTGCAAGTAAAAATTATAGGGATTTCCAATTAAGGTGCAATTTCGATTTTCTCATGAATGGACGGATCTTACAAATGGAGATAACCCGCCAGAAAACTTAAGGAGACCCTCCAGGATTTAGCGATTTTGCGATTCGCAAAATTATCGGAAACTAGCTGAGGAGTGCAATGACCCCAATATTTATCTTTTTGGCTGCAAAAAAAGGTCTTCCACAGACAGCAAAAAAATGGTGACTTCTTATTGGATGTGCGCACAAATATCACTACGTGGCGCCGTAGAACCGTATTAGCTGCCTGCTTCCTCCTGCCGCTTTAGGAATTACAGAATCAAATGTATGATCTTGTCTGTGGGCCCTGTGGGACATCACGTTCAGGCTTACATTCTCTGGTGCCTGGATCCAGAGCTGCGTGTGCTTCACAGAACAAAGGGGATAACAATGCTGTTAATAGAAAGACGTGGGAAAAAAAGGAGTACTTCACTGGCAAACTCGGTAAAGTGGCACTAATGTTTTTGGGTGTGTCTCCTGTAGGATAGCCCTGCTATCTAAAGCTGTCGCCCATGAGTCTGTGTATGTCCCGTTATCTGAGAATTCTGTGTCTGCATATATCTGCTATAGTTGGAACATTATCCGTGGAGGGCAGGTAGCCTCTTTCTCCCTCCCCCCATTACAATTTATCACAGTAATACGTTTTTTTGATATTTTACCCAGCCCATTACCACCACCTCCCTGTGCGTACTTCTTTAAATATTCTGGATTTTTCTCTGGAAAGAATTTTAGCTTGCATTTTTACAAGGGATTTACGGAAATTAATGGTTATTTTCAATATTGGAATTGTGGTCGCTGTCTCTGGGCATCTCTCCAGATTGAGAGGTAAAAGGTGCCCTGGCAAACAAATTTGACAAGCTCCAGCAGACATTTTTCATAGCTTAAGCTTGTATAAACATTAGTGGCAGCTGTTTGAGTTAGTACTTTACACCAGTGGCAGCTGGTGATCTCTGAAAGTGGAGGGGGCGTAATTCCTTGCCCAATTTTCAACAACCTACTGCAAAGGGGAGAGGTGCAGGAGTACTTATTCCCTGAATTTCTGTTTTGAAATGAGGTGAAATAATGCATTTTCCAGTGCAATTTTCCTAGGAAAGCTAAAGGTAAAAAAGCTCTGCATGAGCAGATGAGGAGCAAGCAGGTAATCCCGTCAAATGCAGCTATAATTGTGCCATTAGGCAGCGTTGACTGTGGGCACACACATTAATGTTGACCCAGAATGAGGCCTATTGCCTTCAGCTGGAGTTTCTAGTGTGTATTTTCCAAGAAGAAAAATAATCCCCTATGTAATCAAGTATAATCATGGAGACACTAACTGGGTGTCACATCATTGGTCACAGAGCAATACAATTGATTTTACCTGTCTCAGTTAGAGGTATCTCTCTCTGAGTGTTTGACATGCTGCAGATCGGTTTTCCTGCAGCAGCCTAACAATCTTGTGGCCATGCTCCCAAGTATAGAAGTTCGTTTGGGCACGCACCCAGGCCTTTTTACCCAACCACACCCCTACTCCCAACATTTTTCAATTCACTTCTGAACATATGTAATGTAAGTTTAGTGTCTGCTGTCTTCTCATCACACAACAGCTTCCTTTTACAAACTGGGCCTGGTTACTCGGTGGGTTAATTCATCCCCTTCAAGGATCTGTCACAGGTTCACATCTTGGCCGGCCCAATCACCCTTTCATCCCTCTAAGGTTGATAAAATGAGTTGGATAATGATGAACATCTGTTATTTCAGAGCTAAGACACTCTTCAGGGTGAACATGTGCTTTATAAATAAAAAAAAATTGTCTCAACATCATCATCATAATAACACGCTACAGCTTAGGTTACTCATCAAATGTAACTGTAATGCTATGTACCATATACTGTTTTTGTGCAGAACATTTGTGATTAAAATGTTTGATGCCGTAAAATTATTTACCCACTAGAAAACCCCCTTTTTCATGTGCCTCAGAAACCTCTTCCTTTTTACACACAGCCTTTTCTACATGTCGCGTGGCCTTTTTCTCATACCACAAAGCTTTACCAAATATCTCCTGCCCTTTAGTTAATTTCAGAAAAACAGGTTTGTGATGTCTGGGAAGAGCAAAATGCTACTGGAAGAGCTGAGTGAAACCAGCATTACCTCCATGTTGCTTTTTGAATTTAGTGCTTATGAATTTGGAGTTTATTAAGGCTCTCACACAATTCTGAAGGATATATATATATATATATATATATATATATATATATATATATATATATATATACTCACACTTGCCGCTTCATCCCCTTTTTCAAACTTTTTCAAGTGGTTTTATTATGCTACCACCTAGTCGCCATGACGCGTTTCGGCCGGAAACAAACGGCCTTGTTCACATTATATATATATATCGAAACCAGAGTCCTTCCCCGTCTAGAAAGGATACGAGCCCACTCAGGTCAGTAAAGATTCCTTCCTTTATTGGCAGTATATAGATATATATATATATTTTTCATATACATTTTTTTTCACACAATCCTTACAGCCAGAAGGAAAAACGGGTCGCACTCCTGTAGTTCTTTTGCAATTTTTGTTTATTTTCTTTACTCCTTCATTTACAGGGATCTAGGCAAGAAAACGATCTACGCGTTTCGGTATCTCCAAATACCTTACTCACGATCAGCTGACCACTTGTCACCACCCCATACAAGTATTCAAACAGTTGTTACATTATTTCCTGTTGGTGTTACAAGTGCACCTTTGCATTCTGGAGGATGTAGTGTTTATGGTTACCACTCTTACAAAAAGTGACATTTAAAACAACAATAATACTACTATTGCCTCATTCTCCGAAGTGAAACAAACCTCCCAATTCATAATCCCCAAATATTTTTTTTTACAAAAAATTATGCAAAAAGTTATTGTGAAACGTTTGGGAAATTTTCTAAGGGAGACTCAATTAAAAAGTCTATGTTTGCATTTTGGTCAAAGAGTCACTTTTTTCACTTGTGTCTATTTTTTCCCACTTTAATTTTTCTTTTTCAGATATCCCTCTAGTGGGAAGTGATTTAAATCCCTCCAATGGGAGAGGGGGATGGCTCAGGTGCCTTCCAGGACTCCATTTGATCTCTAGTTGCCCCTTGTGTTAGTGTTGCTGTGTTGTTGTTTTCTTTTCTTTCCTTCACTTTTTGATGCCAATTCAGTATATTCCAGAGAAGCTAATTTCAATTACAAATGAATATAAAGTTCTTCCGATTGATTTCGGCCATGTGGATTTAATGTTTGCACATTTAAAATATGACGCGATTCCCTTTGAGGCAACAGTTTTTCTCTGTTCCCACCCTGTTCCTTTCTTGGGACCGTCTTCATTCCAAAGAATTTAAGTTGTTTCCAATCGCTTTGATGGTATTGCTCCATGTGCTTAGCCGCAGCGTTGGTTCTGTCCTTATGTATGGTGGCCCTTACGGATCTATGACAGAATATCGACAGACAAAATATCGACCTACAGAAACATCGAGGCTGGAATATCGAAGGAAAGTATATCGACATCCTATCTACAACATGGTAAGTACAAAAATATCGATGTTAAAAATATCGTAATTAAAAATATCGTTTTATATCTTTTAAAATATAATGTGTAAAAAAAGTAAATAATACTTATAAATAAAATAAACATTGTTAAAAATATTTAGTAATGTTTAAAATTAATAAATAATAGATATATAATAATATAACATTAATTAAACACATATGTAAAATATATATTATATATTCACTTAATAATACATTTTAATAATTACTATATTAACTTATAAATTATTTAAAAATACTATAAATTACAAACAGATCTCCACAAATAAAATAATTACATAATAAAGTAAATAATTATTTTTAATAAATTAAACAAATTTAATATACTTTCAATATTTTTAAAATTAATAACATAATACATTATCTAAATTCATTCTAAATAATAAATAAAACTACTATTTAAAGTCCAAAAAAATCTACAGTATTAAAAACATTGGATAGCGTAAAATGTAAAATTACTATTCCCACTCCAGAAAATGCAAAATTAGGGAAAACATTGTATAGCATAGAGATAAAAATTACTATTACCACTCCAGAGAGTGTAACAGTAAAGAAAACATTGGATAGCGTAGGAGTAAAAATTACTATTCCAACTCCAGAGAGTGAAACAGTAGGGAAAGCGCTGGATAGAGTAGGGATAAAAATTACTATTCAAACTCCAGAGAGTGCAACAGTAGGAAAAGCGTTGGATGCCATACAAATTAAATAAAACATACTTAGAAATAATTTTTATATTTAAATTTATTAATGTTTTAATATTTTAAATAACTAAACATCATTTAAAAATACCCATTAATATTAAAGAAAAAAGTAGATTTGAATAAATAATTAACAATAAATTAACAATAAATATCAATTATTAAATAATAGTTACCAAATAATAAATATTAAGCAATAAAATTATGTAAAAACAAAATAAATATTATTAATAATTAATTACCTATCTAAAAAACATTAAACAATAATATTATTTGTATGCCAAAAAATACTTTTTATAACACATTAATTACAAATAATTACCAATAAAAAATAATGTAATTACCAATTAAATAAATTATTTACCAATTACAAAAATTATTTACACATCAAATACATTAATTACCAATTACAAACATTAACTACCAATTACAAACATTAATTACCAATTAAATAAATTAATCACCAATTACTAATATTAATTACCAATTAAAACAATTAAATACCAATTAAAATTATTAATTGCCAATTAATAATTCATAACAAAATACATAAATTATCAATACCAATAAATTAAAATAATTCATTACTTTATTACAATTAAAATACCTCCCACCCAATTCCCCTATAAACCCACTGCCCGCTACAGAAGTTAAACGCAAAAATTAACTAAAAATAATTTATAATTCCTAAAAAGTAATAATTAATTTAATATAATTAAATTACTTCCCACCCTATTCCCCTATAAACCCACAACCCGCTCCAGTACTAAAACATAAAATTGACTTAAGGAGGGCCGTATGACAATGGATGTGTCCAATTTCAAGTTCTCTAATGCTTCCCATTGTTCTCGTGTGAGATTTCTATTGCCCGAAAGGCAATAGAAATCTCACACGAGAACAATTGTCATACGTCCATCCGATAAGGGAGGGAACGTAGTAGTTCTTGAGAAAGAGGCATACCTTAAAGAAGGGATAAGGCAGTTGTCGGACGAGAACTGCTATGCTAAATCGGACAGATCATGTATTCATCATCACAAAAAAAGTATGGTGAAATGTTGAGTGAGTGGCAAGCGCAGGGTCTCTTGGAGTGGGAAGAGTACAACTATTTGAAATGCCCATATCCTCGTATTCCTGTTCTGTACCTGCTACCAAAAGTACACAAGTCTCCCACTAATCCACCAGGGCGACCCATTGTGTCATCCATTGGGTCCTTGCTAGAAACAACATCTAGATTCATTGATCATTACCTGAGACCATTTGTCATGAGTTTACCTGCTTATCTCAAGGATACCACTCACTTTCTTACCATCATTGATGGTATCCATTGGGAACCTAACTATATCATGATCACGTTAGACGTATGCAGTCTATATACGTCTATAAAACATGACCTGGGACTCAGAGCAGTGGAATACTTCCTTAAGAGACGTTCTATTGCCTTTTTGTCCCATTCTAATATGATTTTGAATATGATTAAATTTTGTTTGGAAAATAATTTTTTTCTGTTTGATGATGTTGTCTACCACCAGCTACAGGGCACAGCGATGGGCACCTGCTTTGCCCCCAGCTATGCCAACTTGGTGATGGGCAGGTGGGAGGAGCAGGTGGCCGCCCAGTTAGAACATCATGATCGCTGTGTCCTGTGGCTGAGGTACATAGACGACATCTTTTTGATTTGGGATGGGGACCTTGAAACAGCTAAAGATTTTGTAAAACTTCTCAATGACAATGAGTACAACTTGGGCTTCACTGAACATATGAGCTACACCAAGATCGAGTTTCTGGATGTCTTGGTGGAAATTGTAGATAACACCATACAAACGAAACTTTTTCGCAAAAGCACTGCGGGTAACAGTATTCTGAATGCTGCTAGCTCTCATCCGAGACAGCTGGTATACAGCATCCCCTATGGCGAGCTCCTTCGTGCTAGGCGCAACTGCAGCTCTAATGAGAATTACCAACTGGAAAGACAAACAATGATCGAACGCTTCAGGGAAAGGGGGTACAATAGCAAAACCATCAGTGAAGCCTGTGCCAAAGTAGATGCAGTGGATAGGAACAAACTTCTCTACCCTGATATCGAGGCTCCAGGAGACAAAAACACTCTTCGATTCATTACCAAATTTTCTGGACAGGCTACACAAGTCCGTAAGGTACTTCAAAAACACTGGCATGTTTTGCTTACTGACGCGAATCTTGAGAAACATCTGAATCAGACACCCCAGATAACATTCCAGAAATGTAACTCTCTTAGGGATGAACTTAGCCCTAGCTTCATTACTTCTAAGGGGAAAACGAACACATCATCAAAAGGTGGTTATACTAGGTGCAGGAAATGTAAAGCTTGCAGTAATAGCACAGACTGTAAGATCTTACGCATGGCAGGCACTAAAAAAGAGCTGACCATCAAGAAGAAATTGAATTGCAACACCATGTACTGTGTATACGCCTTGTTATGCCCATGCAACAAGGCGTACATAGGGAGCACTATACATTGTGCTAAGAAACGTGTCCTCGAACATATCAGGGCAATTAGACACAACAAGCAATATCCAGTTGCTAGACATTTCTATGAACAACACTTTCAAAACGAAAAGTTGTTGAGGATGGTTGTGATCGATGATGTCCCCAATAACATCCGGGGGGGTAATCGCAAGCTTGCCCTGCGCAAACTAGAATCGAAATATATCATAGACCTTGAGACCATGATGCCACAGGGGTTAAATTCCAGTGAAGAATTAGCTATCCACCTACACTAATTATCCCCTGTGTGTGCTGAAACTGCTAATCTGCTGGAGGACGTAATTTACTGAGACTCTGTTTTATCTGCTGCCGTTTGATGTTTTTAAAATTGTACATATATATCAGTTGATTATAGCACTATTTTATTTGTTCATTTTTTCAGGTGGTGGCACATACTCTTTGTTGAAAGTGGTTTGGACTTTGCCTATATAAGACAATTTTTGAGCACTGAGACGTGCAATAATTTGCCCACTGGGGCAAAACCTTCCGTGCCGTTTGATGATGCTTGGACACTATTTATACAACCTTTGCCCACTTGGGCACTATGCAGTAACATCTATCGGATGAAATTGATTTTTTGCAACTGTGTGTGTATTCCAAGCGGATCCCCGCAGGCTCAGCATGATATGAACTGTTTATATTTGCTACTTGTCTATTTTATTATTATTTATTTATTATTGACATTTATTGAGCGCACAGCTACCCCCAACGGGGGTGTCCCGGCGCTGAGGAATGCGGAACAACGGGGCAGGACTTAGTGGCCTGAAAATAGGAAGGTTTTCAATTTGCCCCTGAACTGAGCTTCAGTGTCAATAGTCCTAAGACTGATGGGCAGAGAGTTCCACAGCTTGGATACTGCCACTGTGAAAGCTCTGCCTCCCTTTCTCGCATAACGAAAACGGGGGGTTGACAGAAGGTGAAGGTGGTTCGATCTGAGATTGAGAGCGGAGTGGACAGGTTTTAGTCTGTGACTCAGGTATTTAGGGCCTTTTCCATTGAGAGCTCTAAAAGCTAGTACCAGGGCCTTGAATTTAACGCGAGCTGTGATCGGTAACCAGTGCAATTTCTTCAAGTGGGGGGAGATTGAGTGTCGATGGGGGACTTTGCAGATTAGCCTGGCAGCGGCGTTCTGCACTATTTGCAGTCTGTGAAGCAGATAGGCAGGTAGTCCCACATATAGACTATTCGCGTAATCTAAGTGCGACGTGATTAGGGCCTGTGTCACTGTCTTCAATGCTTCCTTGGGAAGGAAGGGGGAGATTTTTCTTATCATATGAAGTTTCCCAAAGCTATATTTGTGACTAGGCTAAAATGGCGGAACCACAATGTATTATTATTTTTTCACTTTCTCACTATGGTGTAAGTCCTTTGTTGATGTTTATTCACAACAGTATACTTAAGTATGTTCACTGTGTTGCTTCTTTAGCGTGATCAAGACGTAAAGTCGAAACGCGTTGCTGTGCAGTTTATATGATTAAACTTTCTGCAATCCATGTGAGGTGTCCGTGGTAATCTTTCTCGAGGGAGGAAGTGTTGGTGTGATATATATATATATATATATATATATATATATATATTTACTGAAAAAAACATAGGTTTCAGGCCTTATATAGTTAGGAATTAGCTTTTAAAAAACCTTTGAAATTCACTCAAAAAACTATAAGTTTTAGGGGTGATATAGTTAGCTGGACATTTCACTCATACAAAACCTTTGAAATCGCTCTTATATAGTTAGTTGTACTAACTATATTTCGCGCACCCGCAATCCACTGCTGATGATGTCACATATTACATCATTCATGACATGGTCAGTGACATCACTGATGACATCTCAAATGACATCAATGATTACATCACTGATGACATCATCCAGTGAATGTGGTTTGCTTCGTTATTTAAATATGCATTATATACATATAGCAATTTGCATTGAAGTATGAGTGGATATATAAAAATAAATATTTGGATGGAGCACTTTAACAATATATAGTGTCTCACTAAATATAGTGGATAGTGACTAAACTGTGTGATTATCTGTATCACTTTGTCAGTTGTTCTGTAAACTGGTTCTCCAGTTGGTTACTAGCTATGTGAAAGTCTATATTAGTTATTGATTAGTTAATTGAGTATTTGTATGGGAGAGTGAATGTGTGTGTGGTTCGGTGGAGGGTGTGTGACTGCCCAAAGATGTGTGAATAGTTGATTCAGTAGATATATGAAGTTAAACTACATGTTCTAACAGTTGTTCACAGTGAGTGAATATCTTTATGGGTGTGGTGATGAGCAAATATATTTCTCAATGGTACATGTCCAGCAAACTAGAAAAATAAAAGGCAGTGTATGTGTCAGTTGTTGTATATAAATAAGTATACATAAGACTCAATGATCGTGTGAGTGACTGTATGGATAACTGTATACTTGTAATAATAATTTTATAATATACTAAATATGACTTACTATCTACATGAATAGATGAAGTGGTGTTTGTATAAGTGTGTAGCTAAGTAAGTATGTAAGTATGATCCGTTGTTTGCATAAGGGAGTAGGATAACTTCATATGTGAATAGGTTGTGTGCTGGTGTGTAATGTCGATATAGGTGTATAAGTATTTTTGATAGTGTTCTATTGTTCATTGACAGCATGTATGAGTGAATCTACAGGTAAGTGATTAGATGTGTGTATACATCTAGGAATCAATGAGTGTGTTTTTAAATACTTGTATTGCTGTGTCAATGTATTCAAATATGATACTCTGTATTTTACAAAGAGTGATGAAAGATTTTACTAGTGTATGAAAAGGTGTATGTGATTGTCACGTGGATGATGTCATCAGTGATGTCATCATTGATGTCATTTGAGATGTCGTCAGTGATGTCACTGACCATGTCATGAATGATGTAATATGTGACATCATCAGCAGTGGATTGCGGGTGCGCGAAACATAGTTAGTACAACTAACTATATAGGAGCAATTTCAATGGTTTTGTATGAGTGAAATGTCCAGCTAACTATAACACCCCTAAAACTTATAGTTTTTTGAGTGAATTTCAAAGGTTTTTTAAAAGCTAATTCCTAACTATATAAGGCCTGAAACCTATGTTTTTTTCAGTGAATTTGCCAGGTTTTCTAAATGCTAATTCCTAACTATATAAGGCCTGAAACCTATGTTTTTTTCAGTGAATTTGCAAGGTTTTTTAAATGCTAATTCCTAATTATATAAGGCCTGAAACCTATGGTTTTTTCATTGAATTTAGACGTTTTTTTAAATGACAATTTTTAAATGTATTTTTTTTATATATATATACTGATTTACTACATTTTTGCAGGCAGGTGTTCAGAGGGCACGCCCCCTTTTTACACTCTGCAGCGCAACCCCTGGCGTGTTTGCAGAGGAGGAACTAATTCCCCTTGCATACTGGGGGTGCCTGGGGGGCAACTAGCCCACCAGGAGCCTCCAGTATAAGCCAGGGGGCTGCATTGCAGAGCGGTGTAATGAGGCCACACCCTTTTTTACACCTAATTTGGTAACTTGGTCCTAACTATATATACCTACTGGCGACCACCAGTAGGTAATATATATATATATATCCAATCCAAAACTGCCAAACAGTGAAGACGCCACCCAGCAGAGAGTTCAATACCTTTAATGAATGGCTGTGGCACAGCAGGGTAACAGTCTCACTCTCAGGTTCGTAGGCAGCCCAACGCGTTTCACGCATTACGATACTCTTGTTCACGGGCAAATGGCAGAGGGAGATAGCAGGCAATCAATCAAGAACAGCTGATATGCACCCAAACAGTCCTGCCTCAGTGGGCGTATGCCTGCAAGGCATGCTGGTACTTTGAGTTCCCTTTTGTTTTTTACCACAGTGGGTGCCTTTCTCCTCACTCACTTGGGTTGAAAGGGAGCTGAAAATCCCCCGCAGGGCCATATTTCAAAGTCCATTCACACGGCGCTCCACGCTCCGCTGAGTTTGCAAGTATATATATATATATATAACAAATAAATAAACCAGCTCTCTCACTGTCTTTCACAGATTCAAGCACATCAACTTGAAACTCTTCTCTCACCTTTCTGTGCATGAAATTCTCACTGTTATCACTAGAAAACAGTTGGATACCTTTCTGTTCCGTCAATACCTGGAGGGAGCTTTAACATTTTATCATTCAATTATTCTGGTTCATAAGAACCTCCTCCCCCTTTCTTTCTGGCTATTCTGTGTACTTGACAATCCCCTTCACTAGGATAACGGTGCCACAGTTGTATGTTCAGTTAAATAATTTTAAGGATCCATTCACTCCAATCTCACCGTTACAATATATAGAGCTCTGATTTTGTATCGCAGAAACTTTGCACTTGTGCACATAAAACAGAGCAAATGCATTTTCCACAGTTTTGCTCCATGTGTAATATGTATTTGAGAAATAGATTTTGCTTTACGGCATCTGACTCATATGTCGAAAATATTTGGTAAATGTGATTGGTAGCTATCATGGCCCTTATTCCCCAAAATTCTGGAGCTGATGATAGTCCTTCTTTCTCCCCTCTCTGGCTTCATGATCCCAGGGCATTACTCTACCCACCATGATGTGCATGTGTGAAAGGTAGTTTAGCCACATAGTTCAGGCTTAAATAAAGTAAAGAGGTTAGGAGGTGGGGTGGAGCCTTAGTGGAATCTGTGCTTTTGCCAGAAACCACGGCTATGCATGTGTTTGTAGCCCATTACTTATTTTCTTAACCATTCTGATCTGGTACTTTAGCCCGATTAGTTTAATTGAAGTGACCCAAAACAACATCTCCCAAAATGCATTAGGTTTTCAAATCCGCGCCCAATCTGAAACAATGTTACATGAACAAAATAGGGTTTGATTATGGCGTGATTTAGAATGCAACAATAAATCAAACAAATATGCAGTCTAAAAATGTTCTCTTCTTCACCCAAAAGAAGGAAACTATTGCTTTGCGTGTTCGATTTTACCAACAAAAAAAACAAACAATGCGTCTACTGCAGAGTCCCTCTACAAAACCTCTGCAAAATAATTAGCCGTGTGTTTTAATGGAGTTGTTTTATTTGAAACACAAGATCAGTGAGGTGGCGTGCATGAGCCCTTTGCTTAGCCAATTTCCCGATTAAAGAGTACATTAAAAGATGCCACTCATCTGCGAGCAAGTATGTTGGTGACTATACACACAATCATGCACTTTGGCAGCCACAGTCATGCACACTGGCACTCACATATACAGTCATGCACACATGCACTCACAGTCATGTGATACACAGACATACTCGCAGCCATGCACACACACAAACATACACAATCCTGTACGCGCAAACACACAATGGGGCATATTACCAAGGGCCATTATCGCCGCTTTAGCGGGACTTTTTCCCGCTACAGCTGCGATAATTTTATCACCCTATTACCTAGCTGTCGCTAACACCAGTTAGCGACAGCTAGTAGGAGATAGCGATCATCTTGGGGCCCGATTTGCATGTCAGTGATAATTATCGCTAATGACATGCAAAGTGGGCGTGCCAAGATGTTAGCGGCTGGAAACAGTCGCTAATATCGCTATCTCCTATTACCAACAATGGCTTAATTTTGGAAATATTTGCGCTGACCAGTTCTTAGCCATGTTATCCAATGAGAAGTGGATAACATGGCTAAGAGCATTGTCACAGTAATGCCTGAATATCGCTGTATTGACAGCGATATTCACGCATTTCACCTGTTTTTTATCGCTTCTGAGATAAACCTTGATAATAGCAAGGTATCTCAGCGATAAAAACAGGTGAAGGCGGCAATAGGAATATTCCCGCTAAGCCAACATAGCGATAATTATCGCTAGTTCTTGGTAATATGCTCCTATATAAATAAGATTTTACCGTGGGACATTTGACCTCTGCAAGATACTTTCTCCGAGATTCTGTCTCCCACGGATGCCACAATGTACAAGCAGAAGCTATTATGTTTTTGCTAGTCCTGGACTTGAACCCATGCAACTGATCTATCAGATGCAAGGAAGGCCCTCCTACTCTATCCTGGCTTCTGATAGGATATAGGGATGAAGAGGGAGAAGCCCCGCCATAGCCTCATTTACAGACATGCTGCACTGCTCGAGACAAGTGCTTCATGTCGGCTATGTATTCCAAAAGTGTGAGGTGGGCTGAAGAGGCCACTGCCTGACATGCGCAGTTCAAAGGAACAGTGGGGACCCCCTTGCTGCTAGCATGGTGCTGTACTTTAATTTGGAAATTAAAAATTGCTTACATGAAAAAGTGTGATACCATGTCAGCAGCTAGTTGGAGATGGAGGCAGGCTTGGTAGGTTGACGCCCTGGCGCCCTCTATGGGCGAACCGCAGTTGCTTTACAGGTACACCTAGGCTAAAGGTAGGGTTGGTAGCAAAGAACAGTAAATGGGATTTCTCGTTCTTCTATTCGCCACTAGAAAAAACAATTTCTCTAAGTGCCTCGACCAACTGCACAGGTCTTTTCTTCTGAGTTCAATTGTGCCCTATCACTTTTGTCTGCATCATACAAACTACGATGGCTGTGTAATGTTGGGTGTATTATGTTATCTCTTTTTTTATACAACAAGTAGAATATACAGGCACTATTTATTCACATTGATATAAAAGGCGTGTAAAAATACATTATGGCGGAAATTCATACAGTGAAAACCATTTTGAGCAAATGTATTGAAAGTGCTCAATGGGAAAGAAATGTGGCTTTACGTTGATGCACACATTGGTGTGTTCAACCCCTTACATGAGTCCTAGGCCAAGACGTTTCTTCTGCCCAAGACAATCTACCCAAACCAGAACTGTTCAGGTGAACAGTTCTGGTTTATAATATATGCTTTAATATATGCCTAGAAACAGGGCATAAGTCCTAAAAAAAGAAGTGGGGAGATTGACCAAGTTAGGCAGTATGCAAGTGACATCATGAAGCGTGCCAGCAAAACACATGACGTCATGACGCGTGACATTCCACATGGCATCACAGGACGTGACCTCACTAGAAGTGATGCTCTGATATGTGTATGATATAACATGTGGCAACTGAAAATGCAATAAAATATGTTTTCTTTTTCAAAGTTGTCTCCTGCAAAGCATATCATGTAACATGCATATCACAGATTTTTATTTTATATAGATAGGTAAGTGGATTACTGCTTTGAACACAGAGATCCTTTTGTTCCTTACAGTTAATACATTGTAATCCTTCTAGTAGACCACAGTGAGCTATGAAGCGGATTTGACTCCTACACCTTGCAACCCTGACTGTCTCATGTAACACATCTTGTACATTGATTTACACACTTACATGATTTATTTGGAATGGATAATGTGTATGTTATGTAAAGCGCCCTGATACTCTGCATTGGTATGAGTGGCGCTATAAAAGAAATAAAAGAGTGCTATTTAAAGTATTTGTGTAAATACTGGGACAGATCAACCCATCTGACATTCTTACAGAGCACACACTTATATTCAACAAAGTAAAAATCATGCATCTCTTAAGTACCTGTGAAGAGATTACAAGCTGTGTGCTTTTGTTTCTCGCTGGTGCATTTGCGAGGTTCCAGGATGCCTCCGTCTGATACTCGATCAAAAAGCCCGATGGTCCCTTAACGTTTGTCTTTATCTGTGCTCAGCTGGAGGTGAAAAAACCAGCCCCCCTGCTGCCTCCAAGTTGCTGCTGGGAATTCAAAGCAGACAACGTGGAGGAGCTGCTAACGTTTCCAGGTGTCTCAAAATTACACTGGGACACCTTTAATATATTTCTGTGGGGCCCAACTTCTTAGCAAGGTTGGACGACGTCCTCCCTGTGAAAATAGTGGGTGGACGCTGTGTACCCCTGTGTACCCCCGACTCGTGCCCTGCTTAAAAACAACATTGCGACTTGCTTTCCCCCATGCCAGGCTGGCACCTGGGAAATGTCCTATCCAGCAAGCAAACGGAAACCAAGGGGCATATTACCAACAACTAGCGATAATTATCGCTATGTTGGTTTAGCGGTGATATTTTTATCGCCTCGCTGCGGCTATTTTAATCGCTTAGGAACCTTGCTATCATCAAGGTTTATCTCCTAAGCGATAAAAATCGGCTGAAATGCATGAATATCGCTGAAAAGTCAGCGATATTCATGCATTACCGAGCTAATGCTCTCAGCCATGTTATCCACCTACCATTGGATAACATGGCTAAGAACTGCTCAGGGGCAGGTGTTAGCTTTTGGAGATATTTGCGCTTAGCGCGAATTTCTTCAAAAGTTGGTAATAGGATATAGCGATGTTAGCGACTGTTTCCAGTCGCTAACATCTTGGCACGCCCACTTTGCATGTCATTAGTGATAAATATCACTGACATGCAAAGCGGGGCCCAAGATGGTCGCTATCTCCTACTAGCTTTCGCTAACTGGTTTTAGCGACAGCTAGGTAATAGGGAGATAAAATTATCTCCGCTTTCTTGGCTTTTAAAGCCAAAAAAGCGGAGATAAACCCCCTTGATAATATGCCCCCAAATCTTTTTGCAGGGGGTTGCTTAGGGGTTCTCCAGCAAGCACATTTTGAAAGCAATGGCAATGCCAATAGGTCTACCTTGCATTTATAGTCCTAACTAAAATATTTAAACTGCCTGCAACAGAGAAAAAACAAAAACAATTGCTTTATCTAGTTAATATATCTATGAGTTAGAGATGATGATGATGATGAAAGCGACTTGTATTGTGCACAGCTACTTCATAGAGTGTCCCGGGGCACTGCACAGGTCGAAAAGATAGTACGTTTAATCGTTTTAGACCTGTCTAAAGAGCCAGGTTTTCAGTTTTATTTTAAACATAGATGGATTACTAACAGCATGGAAGAGGGAGATTGTTCCATGTTGTAGACCCCAGATAAGCCAGAGATCTACCCCCTGCTCTATCCCACCAGATTCTGGGGGACACTGTCAGTAGTTTATTGGCAGATCTCAGATTTCTTGCTGGAACATGAAATCCGAACCGTGCTGTAAGATATTCTGCACAATACAGATATGAAGCTCCGCACACTAGCTCTAATGTCTCAAACAAGATTCTCTCCCTGTAAGGAAGCAAATGCAGGGCATGCAAATGGGAGGACGCGTGAACTCTAACTTGCAGTTTCAAAAGGTAGCAAGCGGCTGCATTCTGAACTACTTGAAGATTTCCGAGCAAGTGCTCTGGCAGGCCAAAATAAAGAGCATTGCCATAATCCGGTCCTGACATCACCAGGGCCTGGGTGACTGTTTTTTTTTGCAGAAGAAAATAGAAGGCTTTTATTTCTGGTCTGATACTATCTGAAGAATCAAAAAGTGTTCTTAATTCTAAGTTGGAAAGAGCTTTCTTCAAGTAGACCAGACATGGGATGGAGCTATTGTTACTTAAATGTAATCAGTCCTTCAATATACAAATAGAAAAGCCGGCTTCAGGGCTACTCCTCGTTCTAACCCACAATAAAAGTGGAGCCATTTTAACAACATTTTCCAAAAACCCCATAAGGGGGGCTTGGGGGAGGGAGCCGACCGAAGGGAGGTCTCCTCCCCCGGGCGGTTTGGGAGGGCTGCGAGGGGTTATTTCCAGAAGTTGCCAGAATGTTCTAGTTTTGGGCTGGTCTAGTAGGACCAGCCAGCCCAAGTATAAATTCCACCGTCCCCGCTAACCGCCACCATTTTAGGTTTGGTGACCTGGTGGCTAGGTGCTTTAACTTTTTGTGAGAGTATCTTGTGTGTGTGCGTTTCTTTTTCATTCTTTGCCTGTAGCGATATTACTTTGAGCTTAGTAATGGAAGACGCACGAGTTCTGGAGGCGATGCGCTTATTGGCTGATGCCGGTCGATTGGACTTGCTCGCGGGAGGTGGACAGGATAGGCCTCACCGCCAGGCCTCTGCCGGTGTAGTGGCCGCAGTAATGGCGTGTTCGTCGCCGAAGAGGAGACGGCCGAGTCAGGTAAGCGAGAGGGGCCGCTCCCGGTCTAGGAAGCCGGTCCCGCAAAGGTCGAATCGGGGGGAGCCCGGTGCTTCGGAGGCTCCGGAGGCCCCGGGCATGTTAAGTGGGGGGACGGGTGTTCCTTCACTAGTCCCTCCGCTTCAGCTTCTCGTTGCTTCTGGTACCGGAGACTTTCCGTTGAAGGCTGGTCGGGGGCAGGGGTCGAAGAAAGGGGGCAAGAGTGGACGGGGAGGTAGCAAGAAACGCTCCGCCTCGGATCCGCTTTTTGAGCGGCGGGGACAGTCTGCGGACGGTGTTCCCGTGCGCGGAGGTCGTAGGAGCTCGGTGCAATTTGTGTTGCAGGACTCCGTCCGGGACCAGGCTGCCCTTGGGGCCCAGGAGGACAGTTTGGTTGTTGGTGAAACTCAGTTCGCCCCTGACGATGGTCAACGATTGTTGACTCCTTTAGGTCGTTTTCCGCTCAATGTTCGAGTTGGGGAGGGCCATGAGGGAGGATTGGTGGGATCCAGTACTGTTTTATCGTCTGGTGTACAGGTTGTGGCTCAAGAGGCTGACGCGGGAGCGGTTGATTTTGGAGGCAATGTGGGGAGTCCGTTATTGTTTTCTACCCCGGGATCGGCGACTGGCGAGGTGGTTTCTGGGGGTGGTGGCTCTCGAGGTGAGGGTGAATGGGCCCAAATGGGCGTCAATGTTTCGTTTGGTGGTGCGATGACTGGTTTGGATCAGGGTGAAGGTTTTCGAGCTGAAGGTAGGGGTGTTTCATGTTTGAGGGGTGGCCCATTTCAATCGGGATTACAGAATCGTCAGATTGCTTTCGGTGTGGGTCCTGCGGTTGTTGGCACGACCGGAATGGGTATGGGTGCTTTTCCGGCTCCTGGGGCCATGAATGCGGCGGGGTTTAGCTTCCAGGGCACTTTGTTAGGCCCCAATAGAGGTTTTGGTCAGGTGAGTGGCGGGCCTCTACAAGGACCCAGGAGTACAGCTCTGCACTTATCTGGGGCCTCTGGGGGTCCGTTTTTCATGTGTGGTTCTCCAGGCTGGGAGCATTTTGGCGCGGCGGGCCTGGCACATCGTACTTTTCAGAGGGATTTAGTAGGCCAGGACTCAGCCCCTAGAGCTGTTAGTCGAGCTTCCTTTTCGGCACCTGATACTTTGGATCATAGTGACGACGACGAGGTGGTAGGTGGTTCTCCGATTCCGGTGGTTCCATTGAGGCAGGACGCGCGAGGCCGTTCTTTGGAGAGAGGTCAGAGGAGGGTTGTTGAGTCGACTCGAAGGGAGAATGTGTATGGTTGGTCTGTGGATGGTAGGAACCCTAGCACACCAGTCCAAACTTTTTCTTTTCAGGACGAGGTTAGGTGCGGCGTTCCAGACTTGGCAGGGCGCAGTCCAGTCCATTTTCGCCAAGGGGAAGTGAGGAGAGTGCCTAGCGCGGCCCTCTCTGTTCCACCGAGGGAACCCGACGCGGCCAGCACACGAGGGTCTGGCGTGATCCCGCTGGCCCCAACGAGTAGCAGGTACAGGTGGCAGGCCTTGCCGGCGGCTATGGAGCAACAGAGTCAGCGCCCAGGGAGGTACAGGCGTGTACAGTCTGCTCCCCCACCTGGAGTTTCGAAATCTTTAAAATGTACTGTGGTTGATACCGGGTTAGGTAAGACCCGTGGTGAATTGATGCATACTAGTGTGGACTCAGTGGTGTTGGACTATGACGAGGAGAGTCCCGAAGAAGGTGAACTGCGGGATTTTGAGGGGGGGGTGCCCTCTCATTCCTCTCATAGTGTTTTACAGGCTCCAGTGGTCCAGAGGCAACTGCAGGGGAGAAGAGAGCGCGGCCCATCGGGTAGGGCACCTCGGAGACCGGATGCATTGTCCTCGGCGCCACGGGCGGAGCCATCGAGAGCTGTCTCTCTGTTACAAGGTGAGCAAACGGTCCCACAGGCCAAACCTGTTATGGTGTCAGTGGGTACCGGTGGTGAACTTGATGTGGTCATTACGGATGGCCGTTTGGTTAAAGGTCGTTATGTCAAAGACACTGCAGTGGGTACTGACGATCTGTTTTTACAACATAAAGGGGACTGTGGTATAGCTGGTGCTTCCAGCAAAGTTACACAACAAGGGGACAGTGGTGTTATAGCTGGTGCTTCCAGCAAAGTGCCTCAACATGGGGACAGTGGTGTTATAGCTGGTGCTTCCAGCACAATTCCTCAACAAGGGGACAGTGGTGTTATAGCTGGTGCTTCCAGCAACGTTACAGACAAAGTTATGGCTGGTGCTTCCAGCAACGTTACAGTGACAGTGGACAGTGGTGTTATGGCTGGTGCTTCCAGCAAAGTTACAGACAAAACGGACAGTGGTGTTATAGCTGGTGCTTCCAGCACTGTTAAAGAGCCTGTGGCTAGTAAAGAGTTAAAAATCAAAAAATTACCATATATGGGGGTGACGAAGCCTCTGGGTGCCCACTTGATGCTTAGTACTAAAGAAAGAATTTGGAATGGTGAGTATGTGGAGCTCCTTAAGCTTCTCCATCGAGAAGTCCGGTCTAAGGAGGGCTCTAAAGAGGAAGAATTTGAGTTGGCCAAACGCCCGAAGGTCCCTTTAAATATTGAAAATTGGACGGCTGCGTTTTTGATTTATGCCAGTGTGTACAGTGAAAAGTTCCCTGAGCGCAGCGTTTCCCTGTTTAAGTACATGGATGTGATTCGTAAAGCTCAGATCACCGGGGGTGGTTTTGCCTGGTCTCAATACGACGAGGAATTTCGGGCCAGGATGGCGTGGGACCCTGAGGCAAAATGGGGTGAACTTGATAATGATCTATGGCAACACACAATGGGGTCATCAGCTGGGGGGAAGACTGTGTTCACGGCCAGTGGGTTACCTCTAGTGTACCGGCCCTTTCAGGGGAAGCCCACCCGGGGAGGGGTGGGGTCCAGCTCTAACACCCACTCAGAGTCAGGTTTCTGTTGGGAATTCAATAGGGGTTCCTGTATTAGGGAATACTGTAAATTCAGGCATGAGTGTTCAGGTTGCGGGAGGAAACACCCGTTATCTAAATGTTGGGACAACGAGCCTTCGAGCAGCCACCAGGGGAAACAGTCAGGTTCAGGTACTTCCAACTCAAGGGGTCGGGGATCCAGAGGTAATAAGGGTTCTGGGGCCAAAGGCTCGTACTCCGGTTAAACTGGACAAGCTACGGATTGCCTTACAGGGTTATGACGACGAGTCTGCAAAAATCAAGTTATTAGATGGTTTTCAGTTTGGTTTCCGACTGGGTTACATAGGGTCCAGGGAACGGAGGTGGTCTGCCAATTTAAAATCGGCTTTGGAACATCCCGCAGTTGTCCAGAACAAACTTACTAAGGAGGTTCAGGAGGGTAGGATGGCTGGCCCGTTCACAGAGTGGCCGTTACTCAATTTGATTGTCTCTCCAGTTGGTGTCGTTCCTAAGAAAGAGGCAGGTCAGTTCAGACTCATTCAACATCTCTCATGGCCGGAAGGATCCTCAGTTAACGATTTTATTGCCCCGGAGGATGTGTCGGTATCATACTCTTCTGTGGATGTGGCCATGTCACTAGTTGTGACAGCGGGTGCAGCCGCTGAAATGGCCAAGTGTGACATAAAATCTGCTTTCCGACTGTTGCCGGTACACCCTGACGATTGGTGCCTTCTTGGTATCCAATTTGGTGGTCAATGGTATGTGGACAAAGCTCTACCTATGGGCTGCTCAATCTCATGTGCGCTGTTTGAATGTTTTAGCACTTTCTTACAGTGGTATTTTTCAAATCAGACTGGTCATTCCCTGGTGACACATTACCTTGACGACTTTTTCTTTGTTGGATCCCCGGGCTCCGCGGAGTGCCAGGCAGCTCTGGACACATTCCATGGGCTCATGGAGGATCTAGGAGTTCCTTTAGCTCCGGAAAAGACTGTGGGCCCCAGTACGGTCCTTTCCTTCTTGGGTATCGAAATTGATTCTGTACTCATGTCTGCTCGCTTGCCTGAGGATAAAAGGAGCAACATGGTGCAACTACTAGAGACAATGTTGGCCAAAAGGAAAGTTTTGGTAAAAGAAATTCAAGTGCTATTGGGTCATTTGAATTTCGCTTGTAGGGTGGTGAGAGCAGGTAGGACTTTTTGTAGGAGACTAGGTAGGGCTTTAGCAGGACACCACTTGCCTCATCATCGTGTGCGCCTGTCGGCCGGTGTAAAGGAAGATTTGCGAATGTGGAAGTTCTTTTTGACCTCTTTCAATGGTGTTCCCTTGGTCAGGGATGTGGATTTCCAGTGGGACGTACAGATGTTCTCTGACGCGGCTGGCAGTGATGGTTTTGGCCTTTTCTGGAACGGCAGATGGTGTGCGGAACGTTGGCCGGATGAATGGTTGAATGGTGGTCGCAGCATCACCTTCTTGGAATTGTTCCCTCTGTTGGTGGCCTTGACACTGTGGGGGGAGGAATTGGCACACAAGAAGGTTTTGTTTCGTGTGGATAACATGGCTGTTGTGGAGATTGTGAACCGACAGTCTGCCAGAGACGAACAGGTTTTGAAATTGATGAGAGTTTTCGTTCTGGGTTGTTTGAAACACGACATTCATTTTCGTGCTTTACACATTCCTGGCGTGGACAATGACATTGCGGATGCTTTGTCTCGTTCACAGTGGGGGAGATTCCGTGGACTGGCGAGGGAGGCAGACAGATCCCCGACTCGGATGCCGACTCATCTGTGGCGTGTAGGAGAAGTAGGGTCGTACAATTGGTGGTAGGTTCTTTATCGGTGTCCACACGTACTGCCTATTCCTTGGCCTGGAGGGAATTCTTGGCTTCTGGAGCTGTCAGACGGGAGGATCTCTCGCAGCGGTCAGAGATTTGTTGTTAATTTTATACTAGACCTCATGGATAAGGGCCTCACTAAAGTGACTATAGCGGGGAAGCTAGCGGGTATTGCTTTTATGGGTCAGTTATTATGGGGTTACACCCCGTCTGCCGGGGAAATAGGCAGGAGAATGCTTGAGGGATGGGCCAGGGAACAGGGTCATGTTGTTCGATCTCGGGCTCCATTATCCTGGCAAATACTGGCTAGGTTAATTACAGTCTTACCTTTTGTATGTTCAGATGATTTTGAGGCGTGTGTTTTTTCCATGCTCATGGCGTTTATGTTTTTTGGAGCTTTTAGGGTCTCTGAGTTGTTGGGGACCAAGCATAAGGGTGGTTTACACTGGAGGGATGTTTTTTGTTATGACGAAGGTGTTCATGTTTGGCTATCCAGCTCCAAAACTGATCAAACGGGTAAAGGTAAAGGGGTTTGGTTACAAGCGCGCGTCCCAAAGCTCACTTGCCCTTTATTGCTGGCGCGGCGCTGGCGTTCATTGTGCGGGGGTGGGGATGAAGCCCTCGTATTCCAACACATTACTGGTTTACCTGTCACATCTTATCAGTTACGGATGGTTCTCCGTAAAGCCCTGCAATACATTGGGCTTGATAGTAGTTTATATGGTACTCATTCTTTTCGTATAGGTGCAGCAACGGAGGCCTTTCACAGAGGTTGGACGGAGATGGATATTATGAGGTTGGGGCGCTGGTCTTCGAATTGTTTCAGGCGCTATGTGCGGAGCCCGGCAGAAGACGCGCAGGCGTTCTCAGCCTAGACATGTGTTCTAATTGTGTTTTCTCTTTCAGGATCCGTTGCTGGACCTCGATCGCCAGTGGTCACGGTCTGGATAGTGGGGCATTCCTTCGTTAAATGGGCCAGAGTCCAGGCGGCACGGAGCTACTTTGGAGAACAACTCGGCTTTAATGATCGTATGTTTAATATTGTATGGAAGGGTAAAGGTGGGATGCTCTGGAGAGAGTTAATCCCTTGTTTAAACAATAACATGGTGGGAGGTTTATGCCCGGATATTTTGGTCATTCATTTGGGTGAAAATGATCTTTGTGCCACGAAAGGGGTTGTATTACTGCGGGCTATGAAACGGGATTTAGGCCTCATTAAGGAACTCTGGTCTGGGTGCCATGTGTTTTGGACAGAGTTGATACCGCGTAGGACATGGAGAGGGGCTGTGAACCCCAGGGCTGTGGATCGGGCGAGGAAGAAGGTGAATTCGGAGGTGTCTCGTTGCTGCAGGGGCCTCGGTTTCAGTAGGATATCGCACAGGGAAATAAAATTTGAATCGATAGAGTTTTTCCGAGATGACGGAGTACATTTGTCACGTGTGGGTATGGACCTTTACCTTTTAGAGCTTCGTGAGGTGTTAGCACGGGCTTTGGCCATGCAGCGTTGATTACCATTATCTTTCCGTTCGCTACGCGGTTGGGGGGCAGAAAGGAAGGCTCCGTGTGTTCAACCCCCCCCCCCACTCGCCTGCCTTTCTGGGTGGCGGGGTCGTGGTGTATCAGTTCGGTTTCAGGTTGATTGTTGGTTGTAATTTCGTTAGAATTTTATTGGTCTGGGGCCGGGGCAGGTTGGTCATGGTTTGACCGTTCAGTTTTAAAAGGGGTATTCTGCAGGAGTGCAGGGTCAGGCAGGATCGATGATTACGGGGGACATGACAAATGTTAATTTAGTTGTGGTTTGATGAATAAAGTTTATTGATGACGTATGTTTTATATATATGACGTAATGTTGATTGATGATGTAATGTTTTTCTCATGACGTAATGTATAATGATGTTAATGTGTATTGATGTATTGTGGGGAGGGCCCAAACATGTAGGGGTGGGGGTTTGGGGGCCCGTTTGGTTAGTTATTTATTTATTTAGTGAGGTTTAGTTTTGTAAGGCGTTTGCCGAGGTTGTATTTTGTAATGTGCACCTGTTTCCTAATAAAGCGGCCTTTTACACACACATAAACAATTTTTGGTCTACTTTTCTCTCACCCCTCGCCCTCCCTCCCAAGGGGGGCTTGGGGGAGGGAGCCGACCGAAGGGAGGTCTCCTCCCCCGGGCGGTTTGGGAGGGCTGCGAGGGGTTATTTCCAGAAGTTGCCAGAATGTTCTAGTTTTGGGCTGGTCTAGTAGGACCAGCCAGCCCAAGTATAAATTCCACCGTCCCCGCTAACCGCCACCATTTTAGGTTTGGTGACCTGGTGGCTAGGTGCTTTAACTTTTTGTCCCACCCTCCCTCCCTGTTTTCTGTAGTATTTTTCTTCCCCCTCGCTCCCTCGTTTTTTCCGCACTTTTGGTGAACATTTTTCTTTTTCGAAAGGCTGTTTTATGGGTTTCCGGTGTGCAGGGGTTGTTTCTTGTATTTGTATTTGTCGCTAGGAGCAGGTGCTGTGCGGGGTCGTGGTGTATCAGTTCGGTTTCAGGTTGATTGTTGGTTGTAATTTCGTTAGAATTTTATTGGTCTGGGGCCGGGGCAGGTTGGTCATGGTTTGACCGTTCAGTTTTAAAAGGGGTATTCTGCAGGAGTGCAGGGTCAGGCAGGATCGATGATTACGGGGGACATGACAAATGTTAATTTAGTTGTGGTTTGATGAATAAAGTTTATTGATGACGTATGTTTTATATATATGACGTAATGTTGATTGATGATGTAATGTTTTTCTCATGACGTAATGTATAATGATGTTAATGTGTATTGATGTATTGTGGGGAGGGCCCAAACATGTAGGGGTGGGGGTTTGGGGGCCCGTTTGGTTAGTTATTTATTTATTTAGTGAGGTTTAGTTTTGTAAGGCGTTTGCCGAGGTTGTATTTTGTAATGTGCACCTGTTTCCTAATAAAGCGGCCTTTTACACACACATAAACAATTTTTGGTCTACTTTTCTCTCACCCCTCGCCCTCCCTCCCAAACAATTCAAGATGTTAATGAAGCTTGAGGTGGATTTGGGGATAGATAAGAGCCTACAGAGAAATGTATTCTCAGTAGCCTACAGTCTCTCCAGAGATTCGTAGCCCCACACACCTGCTCCATAGGTTCCTACTGCAAGTCATTTACTCTTATAAAGTTGAGTCATCTCATTGATAGGCCTGTAGCCCAGTTTTCTTGCAAATTTAAAAAACAATCAAGTCAGAGACTATCCCCATTTTTGGACATCCTTGATTCATTAGTCGACCCCAGGTCAAATCAACTTCAAGTAAAATACGTAGGTATAAAAAATGGGAGATCTTGGCAATTGGAGTTTTCCCATTGTTGGAACCGATTAGCTGAATAGATGTCCAAGCCAGGCAGAATTAACCCCTCCTATCAAGAGCAGATGAGTGCACTCACTGTACAAGCCATATTCACCCTTGGGTAGCTTGGCACTGAGCATTCAGGCTTATATCAGAGGCAATATGTAAAGCAAAGGCACAGCAGACACTCATGATAAATACACCGAGAGTCGCAAGAGACTTCACACTGGATGCATGTAAAAACATTTATATTCAACACCAATATTCAGTCATTTTAACATCCTATACTTTTTGGTATTAAAAACATTCATAAATATTACTTACAGTTTTAGGCCCACTTGTATTGTTGTGATATCAATAGTATGCATGCTATGCACAATTCCTAATCTAACTCCCCCCCCCCCAATTGAGAGAGAGAACCCTTATGCAGTACACAATATCAAAGTTATGAACATACACGAAAATAGAAAACTTTTTTGCAGCTCCGAAGGCCGGGGACACACGGGTAAACCCAATGTCAAATGTATTGCGCTTTTGGCATAAAGTTAACGTATAAATTGGCAGTGTCATGAATCACAGTCGACCAAATGAGGCGCCAGTGCTACCCAGCAGGTCAATGGTTAACATTCTACGGACTCTGTGGCCCCAGCTTCCCTCCACCCTCGAGTTCACCCCAATTGTCCTATACCCTCCTGATGGAAAATAACCAACCCCACCTCCAGGACACTAAGCAGCACGCGGCCAAATTCACACTTAGTATGGGTCGTTGGGAAGTAGGTGGGAATATGTAGCAGGTTAAATTAGGTGGTAGACATAAACAAGGGGGAGTTCCAGCCACTCTGGAAGTTCAGTAACAGGTCTCAAAACTAGGAAAAAGGAGTATTGCAGTCTCTTGACCCGATTCCAAACTGTTTCGGAAGCGTTCCTTTAACCCTGTCAATCTCTCTAGCTACTACCTGGTGCCAAGATGACTTTGGGAGGGCCAGGTGTCGAGAGGATAGTTGGCCAGCAACAATGAGGATTGGGGAGTAACATAAAGAAGCCTCTCAATAGGAGGAGGTGTTGAAATTGATGTACGATGATCTGGGTCGTGCCCAGGCAATCTGGGCACAGCGTCTGCTGCGTATTGGTATGAGTTGCACCGGCCACTTCAGTTTTTTAACACAGTGAGTTGCACATTCCGCACTCCCCTGGAAACTATGCACAATGACCGTTGCATGTTGGCATTGGTTGCACCAGGCAATGCAGGTACCACACATCAAAGAGTTGTAATTCCGTACCTCCCTGGAAATGAGGCGCAACGTCCAGTGCATGATGATACAGGGGGCACACTACCAGTCTGGTCACACACAGACTCAAGTTCAGTGGAGATACATGAGGTAGAATGAGGCACTAATACAGGTACACCCTGTGAATCGGAAACCGCACGCAATGAGAATGCAGTTGGCATGTTGCACAAGAGAAATGCTTCATGATTGACTAAACGGGCCACATGGGGTCCCGCAACTGGCGAGTCTGCTCACCACCAACTCAACTCTTATGAGTTTCACCCTCCCTGACATACAGGAACCACAAGTCTTAGATGCAGGTGAGATTTCCGCGCCACTCAATCCAGTCTCCAGACACAAGTCTTAGTTCCACCCTCATACTATGCTACCAGTTGGAATTTAGTAGCAGATGTGGGCACTTGAGAGGGCACTGCTCTTCAGGTGTCACAGGTAGATGGTGTTGGTACCTCAAGGGAGGTCTTTGATGTCCCTGAGATCTCTGGGAGAACAGGAGGCCCACTATCGGGCCCTTGGAGAGCACACTTCAGCAGGTCCTCGACTCAGGCCAGCCACTATTTGGACAGTTCTCCTCCATGTGCACATCAAAGTGTCCTGGCAATGTGCACTACACAGTCCAGGTTCTCGGCCCCACGTCTCCACAAGTGCATTGCACCCTTTGCTGAAAGATGGTACCTGTAGTTATACTGGTGTATGCTTTTGAAGTTAGGGTTGGTTTAGGAGGTTTCCCTTTGAACCACAGATGACTCCCCTAAATTGTATGCCTGTCTGCCATGGGGCCATTGATGCAGATCTTAATCTTTAGAGGGGCCATGACCCAGCCCCTAGAAGCTAAGCATCAAAACCTCTCATCTCCAACCTATCCCATTAGGCCCTCAAATGGCAGCGGCCTGCTGTTTCTGTGGGATGCCCATGGCTTATTGCTGTCACTTGGGGAATGCATAGATGTGCTTCCTCGACCCCTGGTGTCCAATGGAGCCAGGCACCACAGTCCACAAGTATTTAGGAGCACAGAAATGTCCATAATCTATAATTGGCATTTCTAAGCGAATTATGCCAAAACCCCCTTTACCAATGGAAAGGGTTTGGCATGGCGAATTCATTGATAAGAAACATTGTAAGGCTGCTCTACTGCAATCCACCATTGCAGTCCGAAGTAATGCCAACCACTTCCCCATGTTAACCTATGAGAAGATCGGACCTCAAAGGTAGTGAAAAGACACATAGGTATTCCTCAATACCTGGGCGCATGTGCCTAAGTGGGACGGGTATGCCCAGACGTGAGTCCCATGCTCACTGTGACACTGGATTCAAGCTATCTTTGGCTGATGAAGGGTGACATACCTTGAAACCTGTACCAGGATGCTTGTTTCCAGTCTAGGGAGGACCTGTCTTGGCAGTTTGTTCTAAACTGCTCCCCTGAGGTACAGGGTAAAGACTGATTTGCATATGGCTGGGTGCAAACTGGGGTGGGTAGTGGGCAAAAGAACGATGGATTTAACCCAGATCTCTTGACTGGGTGAGAATGTTTGAATCATTCAGCATTCTGTCCATCATTTGTTGCAGTTGTGCAAGAGAAATGCGTCATGATCGACTAAACGGGCCACACAGGGTCCTGCAACCGGCGAGTCTGCTCTCCACCTAACTCGAGTTTCAACATCCCTGACGTACAGGAACCACAAGTCTTAGATGCGGGCGAGATTTCCGGACCAGTCAATCCAGTCTCTAGACACAAGTCTTAGTTCCACCCTCATACTATGCTACCAGTTGGGATTTAGTAGCTGAGGTGGACACTGAGAGGGCACTGCTCTCCAGGTGTCACAGGTAGATGGTGTAGGTCACTCACGGGAGGTCTTTGATGTCCCTGAGATCTCTGGGAGAACAGGAGCCCCACTGTCGGGCCCTTCGAGAGCACACTTCAGCAGGTCCTCGACTCAGGCCAGCCAATATTTGGACAATTATCCTCCATGTGCACAACAAAGTGTTCTGGTAATGGGCACTACACAGTCCGGGTTCTCGGGCCCCACGTCTCCACAAGTGTATTGCACCCTTTGCTGAAGGATGGTACCCGTAGTTATACTGTTGTGTGTCTTTGAAGTTAGGGTTGGTTTAGGGGGTTTCCCTTTGAACCACTGATGACTCCCCTAAATCGTGTGCCTGTCTTCCATGGGGCAGTGGAATGCAGATCTTAATCTTTAGAGGGGTCATAATCCAGCCCCTAGAAGTTAAGCATCAAAACCGCTCCTTCTCCAATCTATTCGATCCTCAAATGGCAGAGGTATGCTGTTCCTGTGGGATGCCCATGGTTTATTGCTGTCACTTGGGGAATACACAGATGTGCTCCCTCGACCCCTGGTGTCCAATGAAGCCAGGCACCATAGTCCACGAGTCTTTAGGAACACAGAAATGTCCATATTCTATAATTGCCATTTCTAAGGGAGTAATGCCAAAACCCCCTTTACCAATGGAAAGGGTTTGGCATGGCAAATTCATTGAAAAGAAACATTATAAGGCTGCTCTACTGCAATCCACCATTGCAGTCCCAAGTAATGTCAACCACTTCCCCATGTTAACCTATGGGAAGAGCAGACCTCAAAGGTAGTGAAACCACACATAGATATTCCTCAATACATGGGCACATGAGCGATGGTACGCACACCGACCTGCAATGACAGGTGGGACACATAGTCCCCACCACCAGGGGTGCAAGTGCACCTGCCCGATTCTGCACAGCAGACTGGACACGGGTTTCAATAATACATGGGCCAGTGCATATGCACAGCTTGCATTGTCAGGTGGCACATGCAATCACGGACATCAAAGGTGGGGGTGTGCACATACATCGTCCTACAACATCAAGCTACTCATGAGTTTAACCACGATGGATGCAAGTGCAAAGCCACCGG
Source organism: Lissotriton vulgaris (assembly GCF_964263255.1). NCBI lineage: Eukaryota > Metazoa > Chordata > Amphibia > Caudata > Salamandridae > Lissotriton > Lissotriton vulgaris. Next base: position 749,448,772 of record NC_141699.1, on the reverse strand, counting down.
TCTGCCATGATAGATCGGCCCAGGTTTTAGAACATAGAATCAGCACCACTTTCCAACACGGATAGGAAGGCTGCGGACACTTTCGTTCCATATTAACAGTGGGAAGGTGTCTGGAGGCCACATAAGAGAATCAGCAAATCCCAGGAAGAAAAAACAAAAATGTTTAGGGAAACGCTACTTGATGAGTATCAGCTTCCATATACATCCCACCAGCCAAAACTGTGGTGGTTCCCCCCAGCATCCAGACAGTCCTCCTCACTAAGGTGGAAAAACCTAGATTGGCCATCAGTTTTGGAGTGGTAGACCCCTGGTAGGTGTGCCACTCTAAAGTCCATCCCCTGTAATTAAATGAACCACCTCAGCAGTTTTTGATTCTCATCCCTCATCTGCATTAGCCACCTGAGGTGTCTGTGGTCCGTTTGGACCATGAAGTGTGTGACAAACAAGCATGGCCGAAACGTCTTTAGGGCCCAGCTTCCCTCCCTATCACACTTCACTGTTTCTCTAGTGGGAGTAACTTCCAGGAGAGAAAGGCTCCCGATTGGTTTATGCCCTCCCCGTTCAGTTGAGACAGTACTGCCGATAATATGTTTGGAGGCATCTGTCTGAATGATGAACTCCTGAAAGACAACCCAGTGCCAGTTATAGTGAGTCAAATGTTGATTGGCAGGCCTCAGTCCAGATTACGTTTCTGGGCTGCTTCTTTGAAGTCAGCTCCATCAAGGGGTTCACAATGATGCCATATCTCTTGATGAACCTTTGGTAGTACCTGGCAAGGCCCAAGAAGGCCCTGATGCCTGTTTGGGTTTTTGGGTGCTCCCAGGCCAAGATAGCTTCAACCTTGGCCTGGAGGGATGCAGGTTGCACCTTACCCCAGCCCCAAGTAAACCACCGATCCATGCCCTATCTGGCACTTTCTGCCCTTGATAGGGAGGCTGGCTTGCTGCAAGGCCTGAGTAACTTCCTGGAGGTGAAAGAGATGATCCTCCCCACTGTTACTGAAGATGGCAATGTCATCCAGATAAGCTGCTGAGAAGGCCTCCATTCCAGCAAGGACCTGGTTCAACAGCCTCTGGAAGGTGGCAGGGGCATTCCTGAGTCTGAAGGGCATGTCCCTAAATTAGTAATGCACTTCCAAAGAGGAGAAGGCAGTTTTCTCCTTGGCTCCCTCAGGGAGGGAGATATACCAGTACCTGGAGGTGAAGTCTAAGGTACTTAAATAGGAGGCCATGCCCAACCTGTCGATCAACTCATCTGTCCAAGTAATTGGATGCACTTCCATCCGGGTCACCGAGTTTACCCCCTATAGTCCACACAGAATCTTAGTTCAGGTGTGGTGCCTGCCGGAGCAGCTTTTGGTACTAGAACCACCAGACTGGATCAAGGGCTGCTAGAGGGTTCTATGACCCTCAAGTCTAGCATATTAGACACCTCAACCTTGATGCTAGCTCTCACCTTATCCAACAACCTAAAAGATTTGCTCTTGACAGGTAGGTTGTCACCTGTTTCTATGTCATGGGTGCACCGGTGGGTCGTCCCTGGGATAAGGGAGAATAGAGAGGGAAACTGTCCTAACACTCAGTGACAATCCCTCTGCTGGTCAGGAGTTAGGGCGAGGGATAGGAGTACTTCTTCCAGCGACAAATCCATTTCCTTGGAGTCCAAGAGGTAAGGAAGAGGATTACATTCCTCTACCTCCTCCCTATCCAGCACCATTAGCATGGTAACCTAGGGTCTCTTAAAGTGTTGCTTGAGGTGATTAATATGCAGTACCCAGAGGGACTGCTTTGGGGTCTTGAGATCCACCAGGTAGGTGGTTTCCCCCTACTCTCAATCACCTTGTAGGGTCCAACCCATTAGTCCTGAAGGGCCCATGGCTCTACAGCCTCCATCACCCACACTTTCTGTCCCAGTGTCAATCTCACTGTAGTGGGGTTCTTGTCGTACCACTCCTTCATAACATCCTGGCTGACTTCTAAGTTGTGGGAGGCTTGCTTTCACAACTTGGTCATTTGGCTCCGGAAGGCTAGCATGTAGCTTACTACATCTATGGGGGTTCTCTTGGAAGACTGTTCCCAGCCCTTGTTGACCAAACTCAGAGGACCTATGACCGGGGGTCCAAACAGGAGTTTAAAGGGGCTAAACCCCACTCCCTTCTGAAGGACCTCCCAGTAGGCAAATAACAGGCATGGCAGGAGGATATCCCACTTTTTCCTCAGAGCCTCTGGTAGGCCTGAAATCATGCCTTTTAGGGTCTTGTCAAATCTTTCCACAAGCCTGTTAGTTTGGGGGTGGTATGGGGTAGAGAGCATATATATCACTCCACGCTCCCTCCATTCAGCCTGCATGTACGCAGACATGAAGTTTGTGCCCCTGTCAGACACCATTTCCCTGGGGAATCCCACTTGGGTAAAAATCCCCATCAGGGCCTTTGCCACAGCTGGTGCGGATGTGGTCCTCAGAGGGATTGCCTCTAGGTACTGTGAGGCATAATCCATCAGCACCAGGATGTACCTCTGCTGTGCAGCCAATGGTGGGCCCATAAGCCCTACTATATCTATGCCCACTTTCTCAAATAGGGTGTCAATGATGTGCAAGGGGTCCAGGGCAGCTTTAAGCTTCTTCCACATCTTTCCCTGGCCTGGCAGGTCTTGCAGGTACTGCAGAATGCATCCGAGGACATCCTGAGTCCGGGCCGTTAAAAGTGAGGAGAAAGTCAGGCAAATGTCTTGCCAGGGGATGTCATGGGCCAATTCCAAAAGAAAGGGCCAATAACACGGGGGGACCACCAGGGCCTTGTGAATAGCCTGAACAGGAGCATTAGACTCACTGTACAGAAGGTCATCCTCCCACTATAGGTGATGAGTCCCAGATTCATCTGCTTGGGACTCAGCTTGTTGCTGTAGGCCCTCAAGGTTGGGGACTCTCTCTGTGCCCTACAGAATTCCTCCCTGGTGGGGCCTCCTTCTACTTCCCAACCCGCAATCTCGGGTAGTTTCCTATCCATCTCACCGGAGGTACATTCTGAGGCGGGCCTTCCCTGTCCTCTCCTCTTCTTAGTAGCAAGGGGCTAGGACATTTTTCCAGACTCAAGCCCCTTCTGGCTCCCATTTCCGGTAACCATGGACTGTGTGGTAGCACAGATCCAGTAGAGTAACCCCAACATCTCCATATGAGCCAGGAGCTCCACTTCCTTCCAGATAGTGTGCTCCAGGTAATTAACCAACAGATAAGCCACTGGCATGGCGGAGCTTACGGCGACCTTCAATAAGCCAGACACCACCTCCCATTCAAACATCACTTGGGTCACCAGGAAATGACCTTCACTGTTGTCAACCACAATCACCTGGTGGGTCGCCTGGGGGATTAACGCTCTGGGTAAACCATTTGACTCCTTAACATAATCATACTGGCCCCTGTATTCCTCAGAGCCTACTTTGCTGGATTCTCAGGCACTTGGATCATCTCTCTGTCACCCAGGGACTCTAGGATAACACTACTAAACTCCTCTTCATTGCCCAATGCCACCTACTAACCCATGACTGTGCTTGCTACCCCTGGAGCATTTCTCTCAGCTGGTGGGCCTGTCTGTTTTGGACACTTGGGATCTCTTTTGCAGTGCTCATACCCATAACACTAATAGCACTTAGGGATCTTTAGTGGCAAACTCTGGTCAAGGGCAGTTTTCTTTAGGGGACCGGACTGGGAACTCAGGTTTGACCCTATTCTCAGGGAGTGTTTCTGAGGGCGAGCGTAAGATTCCTTTGTGTCATCCCCTCCTTCCTGTTGGGAGTCCCCTCCAGCTATACTCTTAAACACTCTGGTGCTGGCCAATCTACTTCTTCATCAAGCTTCCAGAAATCAACCAGTTTACTGTTGACCAGGTGTTGGCACAGGTTGGTGAAACAGGTCTCAAGGTAGTGCTCCCTCAGGACTAAAATGCATGATCCCTCATAGTACTCAACTTACTGTTCAACACCTAACCCTTTTAGTGCCTTACTTGCGTAATCTAAGAAGTCAACCCATTCTGTGTGGATAGCTTGCAGCTGGCCCTAAACCGTTGGCAGTATTTTCCCTGGGTCAGTCCAAACATGATGACCAACACCGTCTTCATGGCAGGGTAACTAGTCTTGTCACCCACGTCCAGTATTAGGAGGGTGACCCTCCCCACTGGGACATGCACCTCCTTAAACTACCTCCCAGCTTTCTCCGGGGACTTGGTGCACCTTCACAGTTACCTCACATGCTGCCAACCACTTATCAATGTCACCCCCCCACCCAGTAATTTTGGACCATATTCTTTGGGATTCGGCTTCTATTCTCATTTTTAGACCCTGCGGGGTGCTGCTACCATTGCTTCGGTTGGGCCCTGGTTGCTGGGGTCTAACTTACAACTTTCTGAAGCTAATCTCATAGGCCATCTTTTCCTCTTTCAAGGCTAGCTTCTTTTCAGCCAGAGCTTGCTCTATGTCTAAATTGGCAAGGGCTAGGGCCTGCTCCTTTTCCTGTGTGGCAAGCTTTAACTTCAATTTACTTTCTTCCATCCTGTATGCCAGTTCCTCTGAGGACAAGCTCCTTGAGGACATACTGCTGCTGAGTCTAGAGTGGTCCCCTGGGTCTGGGAGAAGAGGTTCCTCCTCTTCTGTAAGTTGTGCTTCAGGGACCAGCTCTAACCCTTCCCAACACTCTGATTCTCCATCACTGGTCACCTCCTCCTCAGGATGGGCCTCTGCCCAAGCCCTCAAGGCTTCCTGCAATTCCGCCTTCTTGGCTATACCCATGCAAGTTACCCCCTTTGCCCAGCAGGCCTCCTTAAGTTGTGCCACAATATAGGTTTCCAACTCAGCTAACTCAACCTCTACCTGAGGTATGCCCTCAGACTCAGGTATGTTGGCGAACTAGTAGAAGCAGAAAGAGAGATCAACAAGAACAAAGTACTCAATGCACCGCCCCCCACCCCGGCGACTCCTCTGTCCGTTCTAGGGACACCTAAGGAAAGAAAGGAATACTTTTGCCTTAGTAAAGGTGTGATGTGCAACTATTCACTGCACGATACTGTGCAAATGCAAGTTCTATCCCACGGCTTGACCTCCAAATGTTGGAACCGGCAGTGTCTGTTTGGCTGCAGGGATGCCCCCAGCCAGGCAGAACATAATGCTTCCATCAAGGGCTGGTGATCACACTCATTGTACAACTCCTACTCACCCTTGGGTAGCTTGGCATTGAGGAGTCAGGCTTATATCAGAGGTAATGTGTAAAGCAAAGGTACAGCAGCCACTCGCGATAAATACACTGTGCATCACAAAAGAGACCACAGAAAGGATGCATGTTACATTTTTTATATCCAACACACATATTTAATCATTATACAATGAACATCATACACTTTTGGGCATAATACACATTTGGAAGCATTACTAGCAATACTAGGCCCACTTGCATTGTTATGATATCTATAATATGGACACTGTGGACAATTACTAATATAACCCCCCCCCCCACCAATTGAGAGGGAGCACCCTTATACTGTGCACAATATCAAAATTATGTACATACACGAGAATTGAACAATTTTAAGCAGCATCACAGGCTGGGACCACGCGGGTAAACCCAATGTCAAATGTATTGCACTTTTGGCATAAAGTCAATGTATAAGGCAGCACCACCGGCCTGTGCCATGAAGAACAGGCAGTCCATGCACCATCACTCTGACTCATACACACTCAGTTCGCAGTATGACAGGTATCAGCCAGTCAGTACGGAATACTCTTTCACACATACGCACTCAGCACCCTAAAGGGGTGTCACTGGTACCCAGCAGGTCAGTGGTTCACACTCTACAGTTTCCGTGGCCCCATCATCCTCCCACCCTCTAGTTCACTCAATTGTCCTTAACACCAGGATGGAAGATAACTAATAACTAACCCGCCTCCTGGACACTGCGCCGCACATGGCCGAAGTCACACTCAGTCTGGGTCCTCGTGAAGCAGGTGAGAATTAGCAGCTTTAATTAGAAGGTAGACATAAACAAGGAGGAGTTTAGCAGCCACTCAAGAAGCTCACCCACAGGTCTCAAACAAAAAGGAGTCACTCGTTCTTTCAACCCAGTTAATCTCTCTTGCTACTTTTTTTCGGGAGGGGCCAGGTGTGGACAGGGCAGTTGGTCCGCCGTGATGAGGGTCAAAAGGGAGCAACCATTGTATGGCAAAGAACACGGGGGAGCGCCTCAATAGGATGAGGTGCCCCAATCGATATCAGATGATCTAGGTCAAGCCCAGGAAATCCGAGCTCAGTTTCTGTTGCACATTAGTATGAGTCGCACCAGGCACTTCAGATTTCTAAAACTATGAGTTGCAAATTTTGCATCTCCCTGGAAATGAGACACAAAGACCAGTGTACGTTGAGATAGGTTGCATCAGGCAATTATAGTCACACACAGCTAAGAGTTGCAATTCTGTACCTCCCAGGAAATGAGGCACAACATCCAGTGCACAATGATACAGGTTGCATCAGACCAGTCTGGTCACATATACTGGCGCATGTTCAGTAGAGCCACATGAGGTAGAATGAGGCACTACTACGGGTACGCCCCCAGCTCAGAGGGTCGCAAATTGTGATTTAAACACTGCTCACAATGAACATGTAGTCAGCGTGCCGCATGAGAGAAATGCAGCACGACGAAACGGGCCACGAGGAGTTCCACAACCGGTAAATCTGCTCACCACGAACACGACAATAATGAGTGTCAGGGTCCCTGCAGTACAGGAACCACACGTCTTAGATGTGAGCAAAGTTTTGGGAGGTCTGCACTAGTCAATCCGGTCTTCAGGCAAAAGTCTTAGTTCCACGCTCACAAAACGCTGTCAGTTGGGATTCAGAATCCAAGGTGGGCATTTGAGAGGGCACCGCTCTCCAGATGTCACAGGTAGATGGTTGTTGGACTTGGCCCTTTTTGGCTAAAGTTCCCAAAACTTTTTGTCTTCCCCTACACCTTTTTTCTGACATGGTGTTGCCAACTTAGATGCTTTGGGCACTTTGCAACTTCTGATCAGTGTCAACGTGCAAGTGCTCCCTGTGTAAAGTGTAATGGTAATTGGTTGTCCATAATTGGTATCTTTATTTTACTAGTAAAGTCCCTAGTAAAGTACACTATGTGTGCCAGGGCTGGTAACACAAATGCTACTAGTGGTCTGCAGCACTAATTGTGCCACCCACATCAGTAGTCTTAAAGAGAGAACTCAGGCCTGCCACTGCAGTGCCTGCACACAGTTTGTTAAACTGACTTGTAGTCCTGACAAGTGCACCCACTTGCCAGGCCTTGCCCTTCCATTTTTATGCACATCAGACACCCCTATGGTAGGTCCAGGGTACCCCCCCTGGGCAGGGTGCAGTGTATGTGAAAAGTAGGGCAGGTACTGAGGTGTATACCATGTCCTGACAGGGAAATACTCTCCATTTAGTTTTTCACTGTTGAAAGGCCATCTTGCCCGTAGGACAGAATGGGGAGGCTGTGTAATATGTTTCTTGCCTATCTTCCCAAAGGCTCAAGATGAAGAGGTGAAGTTTAGTATGCCTGAACTCACAATTTAATAACACATCTTTTTGTGAAGGAGGTTTTTGCATTGTGTGTTTAGAAACCACACTTTTAGAAGTGGCTGGTTTTTTGTGTTCTAACATTTCTGTGTGTCTCTGAGTGGTTGTGGATTGAATGTCTGTATTTGAATGTGATAGGATCTGGGGAATGTCTTGGCCCAGGGGAGGAGGTGAGACAGCAACAGGCTGACCTGCATCTGGAGTGTAGGGTGGAGGATTAGCCCCTGGAGGTGAAGGGGCCTGGGCTGCTGCCATAAAACAATGGCTCGATCTCCTGCTGAGTGATTGAGTATCCAGACCCCCACTATCAAAGGAAGAAGGTTTCAATAGCAGGGAGACACCCAGAACTGGTTTGGACAGGGGTCAGTGACCCCCTGAACACAAAGACTTCAAAGACATTCAGGGGTATAATTATGACAGCTGAAACCCCTGGACTTTGGACTGATCAAGACTGAAAAGGATTGAAACTACTTCGTGGTCAAGAGGAACCTCTGCCAAGGAAGAAACAGCTTAAGAGACTGAAGAAAGGACTGACCCTTGCTGTGTGTTCTGGGGCTAGCCTGGAGTTTGCTGATTTAACCAAGGAGAGGCTAAGGGACTTTGCTGTGTGCTGTGTCCCCCTGCTTGAAAGGATTTTGCTGTTTCCTGAAGTAACTTGTCCCCAAGGGCCACAGGAGAGGTGGCTCCCTGTTGAGGAATTCAGGAACATAAACGTTTCCAGAGGTGTCTCAGCGAGCTGCTGTGTGCGTGTGCTCTTTGCAGCCTGAGACCTTCGTAAGAACTGCCCCATGATCGTGTGCACCCGGAATCCAAGAGAGTCTCAGCAACGCTGTGTGCATGTGCTTTGTGCAGCCTGAGACCTTTGTGAGGATTGCCCTGTGATCGTGTGCACCCACAGTCCAAGTGAGTCTCAGCGATGCTGTGTGCGTGTGCTTCTTGCAGCCTGAGACCTTTGTGAGGATTGCCCTGTGATCGTGTACATCCGCAGCTCAAGTGAGTCTCAGCAATGCTGTTTGCGTGTGCTGTGCAGCGAGAGACCTTCGTGAGGATTGCCCTGTGATCGTGTACACCTGAAGCTCAAGTGAGTCTCAGCGACGCTGTGTACATGTGCTTTGTGCAGCCTGAGACTGTTGTGAGGATTGCCCTGTGATCGTGGGCACCCAGAGCTGAAGTAAGTCTCAGCGACGCTGTGTGCGTGTGCCCTGTTGCAGCCTGAGACCTTCGTCATTGTCATCAACCCAGACCGGCTTCCCCAGAGGAGCTGTGCCGCCGGTCCGAGCCTATCTTTGACAAGGAGGGAATTCGAACCATCCCCGTCGGGGTGGGGCCCGTGTTCCACTGCCCAAGATCAACGAAGTCGCATCGGGGGCCCAAGTGACGAGGAGAAGAGAGTGAGATCGCTCCCCCCAGTTAACGCACAGCGAGCGTGCGTGTGTCGCGCGGGGGGCGGGGTGCGGGCTGTGAGAGAAACGCTCTAGGCCTTTCATCACTTTGCAGCGTGAGCCTCAGCTGAAGTCCGTATTGCGGACTGTACTTGCCGAGGAGTGGCAGTACTAGGGCTGGAGTGTGGAGCTACACTTTGTTTTATACCATATCATTGTTGGGGGCATATTTTGGCAGTGGCTGACCGTGAGTCAGCAGGAGTGGCATAGAGACTGTGATCGGTGCCGGAGTACATTATTTTAGCATTACGAACTGCCTGATTGTTGCATTACATCATTTTGGTATTACGAATTGCCTGATTGTTGCATTCCGCATTGCATTATTTCTGCAGTCACACGGCCTGATTGTTGCATTCCGCATTGCATTATCTCTGCATTACGAACTGCCTGATTGTTGCATTCCGCATTGCATTATTTCTGCATTACGAACTGCCTGATTGTTGCATTCCGAATTTCATTATTTTGGTATTAGGAACTGCCTGATTGTTGCATAACGAACTGCATAATTTTTACATCGAGAAGTGCCTGATTCTTGCATTACGAGCTGCATAGCATTGCATTAGGACTGCATTGGATCATCTAGAATTGCTCATTAATACTGCAAGAACCTAAAAGGGCTTGCTGGCCTAATAACCATCCAGGCAAAATATTACAAATACGCATGTTGGATTTTTATCATGTGGTCTCATCGTATATCTTTGTATGTAAACATATACTTGTTTTTTTATGAAACTTGTGTAGAGTCCATTTGTGGTGTCATCATTGGGTTACTGAGAGCAGGGTTGTAAATACTTTAAACGTTTGTTTTGGAGGAAAACCTGGCTGCTCGTGCCAAGCTACCGAGGGGGTGAGCAGGGGCTATCTGAGAAGGTGTCCTTCCTTTCCCTGACTTAGAAGCAAGCTTCCCTATTTGGCCTAGGGTACCTACCTCAGGCAACTAGGGACTAACAATGGTGTGCGTCTCTCGTGTGAAATCTTTGATGTCCGGGAGAACTCTGGGAGAACTGGAGGTCCACGGTTTGGCCCTTAGTGAGCACACTTTAGGGTGCCACACTTCAGCAGGCCCTAGGCCGAAGCCAGACACTATTCAGACAGTTATCCTCAATGTGCACAACAAAGTCCTCTGGCAATATGCACCACACAGTCCCGGTTCTCCAATCCCATGTCCCCACAAGTGTATCTCACCCTTTGCTGAAGGATGTCATCCATAGTTATACTGTTGTGTTTCTTTGAAGTTGGGGGGGGTTTCAGGGGGTCTCACTTCGAACTACAGATGCCTCCCCTAAATTGTGAGCCTGTCTGCCATGGGGCTGTGGAATGCAGATCTTGATCTTTCGTGGGGCCATGATTCGGCCCCTAGAGGCCAAGTGTCAAAACCACTCTTCTCCAATGTATCCCATTCAGCCCTCAAATAGCATAGGTCTGCTGCTCCTGTAGGATGGCCATGGTATATGGCTGTTGCTTGGGGAATAGACAGGAGTGCTCCCCAACCCCTGGTGTCCTCTGGAGCCAGGCTCCATGGTCCACAAGACTCTTGCAGCATCTAAATGTTCATATTCTATCAGTTGCATTTCTAAGCGAGTTGTGCCAAAACCCCTTTCACCAATGGAAAGGATTTGGCATAGCAAATCTATTGATAAGGAAACATCATGAGGCTGCTCTACTGCAATACACTATTGCAGTCCAATGTAATGACAACCACTTCCCCAGGTTAACCTATGGGAAGAGCAGGACTCCTAAGTAGTGAAAACACCCACAGATATTCCTCACTACATGAGCGCACATTGACCTGATATGGCACGTGGGACACATAATCCCAGCACTAGAGGTGGAAGTTCACCTGCCAGAGCAGCCTGGACATGGGTTTAACTAATACATATGTCAGTGCACATGCACAAGCCTACGCTGGCAGGTGGCACACTCAATCACGAACACCAAAGGTGCGGGTGCACACATGCAGTGGCCTACATTGGCAAGCTGCTCATGCGTTTAAACACAATAGATACCAATGCGCACCCAAACATCGAATCAGTACCACTTCACAACACGGGTAGGAAGGGCACATGCACTTTTATGCCATATTTACAGTGAGAAGGCACCCGGAGGCCACAAAAGAGAATCAGCAAAACCAAGGAGGAAAAAGAAAAATGTTCAGGGAAACGCTAATTGACTAGTATCCGGTCCAACACCCTATAAAAAAGCTTTTTGATTTTATATTTTTAGGATAGCGAGTTAAAATGAAAGATTTGTGATGATTTACTTTAAGATTTAGATTAGTCATACACGTATTAAAACCATTTAAAAGCTTTTGCAAACCATTTGTTGTTTGTGAAATTAATACCGCGTCATCTGCATAACGTAAAACTTGGACTGGATTAGGACCAATTCTAGGGGTGTCATTACTACAAGAGCCCAGGACTGTATCCAACACATTATTATAAAATAAAAACAAAAATGGGGCTAAAATGCAGCCCTGCCTTACCTCTCTTGCCACCATTATGGGACGTGTACCCTCTCCGTGCTGGTATTTAACCCCTCCCATGCTCATGGCGAGCTCAGCTCATCATGAGCCACGGTTGCGCTGTGCTCATGACGAGCTGAGCTCATCATGAACAACTCCGGCGCTCACACGCGTCGATAATTCCCCTGCTGTGCTGAGCGTTCTAAAGAAACGGGCGTGGTCATGACGAGCTCAGCTCGTCATGAGCACAGCGCCACTGTGCTGCATGACGAGCCAAGCTCGTCATGAGCACCGGGGCGCTGTGCGCGCCTCCCCTCCCCCCAGCACAGCGGGGGAATTACCCCCGCGGCCAAGGGGTTAATATGATTATGGCTGTGTAGTGCTAACTCCAGTGATGTATTACTACTGTCTTGGTACAGGGTCACATATGACGAGGGGTTTAACCTATTCTTCTCACTGTATCTAACTCCCGTCCTTGGTAGCAGGTGAGCCAGTCTTCAGGCAGGAATGTGACCCTCAATGAAACTGTCTCAAGTTGTCAGCACAGATATTCCCTTAATGGTCAAGGGCTTTTTACAAGCATGGGGAAACTTTCTGCCAAGTACTGCATGAATGGTTTCTTCACCCTCCATGGACGTGTGTGGAGCTTCAGTGAAGGTGACTCCATTTAACATACTGAGTGCAGGGCAGAATGTAAGGTTGTGTGGCACCATTGCTCAAGAACTGCGACAGACTGTTAAAAAAGATACCCTGCTGTTTCAGGACCTTCTCCCGAACAGGATACCATTTAATGAAAGTAACCAACTGTAATCAGACATAATAAGTTCTTGTATGCGTTCACTGAAAGAGTTAGCAGAACTCCCCTGAACTTACTGACCAACAAATCTGTCAGTGTGCAATCTGAAATAAAGACCTGGGTCTACATAATACAGTATCCTAGCTTTTAGGGTGCTGCCTCTTAAAGCCTCTTGTCCTGGCCGACATGTCTTGCTACTCCTACCAGCAGCTGCCTTATTAGTGTGCTCCTAATATTTTTTATTTTTTGAGGCACAAAATGGCAGCTGTGTCCCTATTTGACAATGGAGGCTCTCAACAACCTACTTAGGTCAGCTAGCTTGTAACATAAATTAGTAGAGTTAAATAACTTTTCTTTTACAGGGAACTGACCCAGTGTGCGTTGTAAGTCACTCTGCCATTAAATGTGATGATTCTTGGGTGGATGGCTCAGTCCAACTGACCTGCCACAGGGAGCCCCACCTGTGGAACACTCACACAGGACTGTGTGGAGGTGAACATCAGCAAAGCAGGGATGGCAAATACCATCATATTTATCCCCATCGACTGTTCATGCTCTGAGGCAGCATAGAACTGTTCCTCCCTGGCATTCGCAGATGGCCTTGAGCGTGGAAAGCTGCCTAGAATCGAACAGCACTGGTGATAGGGACATGTCTCTCCACCTTCCTCTGAGGTTGCCCCTGTTGGGCGTACGGGGGTGGAAGGGACTTCACGCCCTAGAAGAAGATGAGCGAGACCTGCTGAGATTTGTTTGCATGCCCTTCTGCAGACTGATGGTGAAAGGAGGGCACATTAGTGAAATAGACAGGGAGATTCTGTAAGCATGTGGTAAGCATGTCTTTTCCACCCACAGACTCAAAAATCGAGATGAACTGATGAGGTGACCAGTTGTGGCCGGCATGGCTTACAGGTGAGGGGCGAGCATGGGGGAGGGGTCAGGGGGGTAGGAGCACAATAAAAAAAAAAGTCACTTACTTTGCTGGTGCCGCGTCCCATGCCTTTGCTCCTGCTCTCCTGCCTCTGACTTCAGGAACAGGAAGCAGGCAGCCAGGCTCCCTGCTGCATTGCGGCATTGTGATTAGTCTGCTGCCATGATACGGCTCTCAGCCAGGGGCTGGAGGGGTGGGTATTTTTATCCATGCAGGGGGTAATGCAGCCTGAATGGAGAAGGGGGAAAGTGTGCATGACTGGTTTGGGTGGCCTGAGAGGGACGACAAAACAGTCATTGCGCACTTAGAAGCGGTTAAACCACTCCTCTGCCATTCTCCGTTAGCAGAGCAGCCCACCCGCAAAGAAAACAAATGATAATAACTGAAAGTTATTATCATTTTATGTTTTTGCTTTTATCACTGCTTGAAAGCAATGGGGCGATGCTCCTCTGCCATTGCGGAGGTGCCGCCGCTGGAGGACATTAATAATATTAGTAATTCCGGATTGGTAAAGCACATCTTCAAAGACAGGCACTGGAGGCCATAGGGGAGCTTACTTGAGCTATTGCCCAGAGTCAAATGATACAGAGTTGAGCTGCCATCCAAGCCTGGGGATCAAGCAGTGCTTAATTTGTGCCGGTGCTTTCCGATGCTCAGCACCGGCACTTATTTCACCGGGCCGGGTCTCTAGGATTTTTCTCCTCCCGCTCTGGCAGATGGTCCGGTAATTATTAAAAATCACGCTCTTCTGTAAGTTCTCCTCCCGCTCCCGCAGATGGTCCAGTAATTATTAAAAATCAAGCTCTTCTGTAAGTTCACCTCCTGCTCCGGCAGATGGTCCGGTAATTATTAAAAATCAAGTTCTGTTAGTTCTGTTGCTTTCTGGTATGTATACAATTTGGAAAAAGGGGACCCCTACTCTTAATGCATTCACTACTCGTAGGGAATAAATTAAACTATTTTTTGAAAAGCGAACAGTAGTGAGCTTAATAATTGAGCCAAAAAACCACAAGGAAACCAATCAGCTAATTAGATGAATATTGTGACATGTACACAAAATTGATAGAGACAAAACTAACTGTTTGTATACAAAATAGTTTTTTTAGTTTATTTAAATTATTTTCTTCATTTTTGTTGAGAGTTTCTCTTATAAAAATACATATATTCAATTAAAAAGTCAATGACATACATTTTGTGATTCAAGAAGATTGTGAAAACATACTAAAAAACAAAAACGAAGGGAAACAAACATGACACAAATGACTATGTTGTTAGGTAGGGCTAGTGGAGTAAGCAAAACGGTGGATGGAGACTCTACGCGCGTTTCGGCTATTGCCTTCTTCAGGAGTCCGTCATTTGCAATTGGACATAAAACACATCACTGAAAAACATACAGAAACCATGTCACAAAAAACTGGTAAATTTGATGATTTCATGCTGTTGTTATGATTACATTATAGGAACCTTGGGCCTAGGTCTAATTTGGCCCGCAGCAGTTCTCTGCGACGTAACACCTTGGCTGTAATGATCCCTTGCCTGACATTAGGCCCCCTCCCATCTGACACACCGGGTTTCAATTAAAATCGTTGGGGATATATAAAACACAAAGCAACCAGGTATCCGCTCCTTTGCTTTGACTGATACGACGGAGGATATCCAGAACCCCATTTCATCACGGCGCCCGATGCCGGAATGGTATGTAATGCGACTCAGTCCAGTAAGCATAGCACTTATCTCTATCAGTTTTGTTTACATGTCACAATATTCATCTAATTAGCTGATTGGTTTCCTTGTGGTTTTTTGGCTTAATTATTAAGTTTACTACTGTTCGCTTTTCAAAAAATGCTTTCTGGTATGTAATCATAGGAAGGCCCACCCTGGTCCAGGCATTTTGAAAGAGCGTGATCATCACGTTTGTGATGTCACGTCAGCAGATCGCGCCTGCCTTGCACAAGGAACATGGTTTCATTTTCGCTGGAGAATGGCTGAGTAGGGTGACCAACCGTCCGTAAATTTCACCGACAGTCCGTAATTTGGACCTCACGTCCGTTGTCCGTGAGGATCCCTTTTACGGACGCATTTTGTCTGTAATTTTGGCCATCTCAGGGAGCAGCACTGTTCCCCTGTGAGAGGCCTCAGACCCTTGATGCTGGCGCCTCACGCTCTTCCTGGAGCACAAGCGCAGCCCCATCTGCCCATTGTCATTCTGTATGCCGGCTTATTGCCACATACAGAATGTCAATGGGGCAGTCTGGGGTGTGAGAGCATGTGGCGGCCTCCTCCTGCCTCCGTGTACAGCAGGGCAATCTGATAGATAAAATGTAAAACGCTAATGATGCAACTTTAGCAATGTTGGAAAACATTTCATATAAAGAAGCCTGTAAAATAAGTTAAAAAGAACGGGTTATCGTTCCTGTCACTGCCTCCTCATTTTTGAACTGAAGTATTTTCAATATTATAATCAACAAAGCCACATGTTTGCTGCTTTTTTATTTTAAGCAACTAACAACCATTGACAAAGCCAATAGTCCTGGCGTGTTGTTGGTGTAATGATACTTGCTGTATTATATATCTGGATACAATGACAGAAACAACATAATACCAGTCGGGCGGAACACTATGCTAAGCGCTGATTTTTAGACTAGGTGTTTTAAACCACGTCCTTAATTACATCGAACACCCCCTTTGAAGAGACCCCCCCGTTATTTACACCACTTAAAGCCCTGGAAACACCATGTCACAGTCACCTCACATCCTGGCACTGTGCATCATGCATGACTCATGACTTCTGCGTTTTCAGACTGCCTATGTGCAGGGGCATAGTGAACTTTCCCCCACCCACCCCACCCCTTGCTTTAGGAACTACAGCAAGGGTGAAGTTCTTGATGGGCCTCTTCTGTCTACAACTCTGCAGACAAAGGGTCAACTCATAATGTGAAAGGGTGGGTGAGTAAATAAGTGAAGGAATGTGTGAATGGCTGGATGGATTACTGAAAGGATGAATAGACGAATGAGAGGGTGAATGGATAGATAATAAATGAAAGGATGGATGGATGAGTGAATGAGTGGAAGTATGGATGAGAGAAAAGGTAAATAGATGGATGTATGGGTGGAAGGGTTGACGGATGGGTAAAAGGGTGGATGGGTGTGTGAAAGGATGGATGGATGAGTGAAAGCTTAGATGATGGGTGAGTGAATGGGTGGATACATGAGTGAATGGATGGATTGAATTGATAATTGAGAGGGTGAATGGATGGATGGATGAGTGAAAGGGGGTAGATGGACAAAAGAATGGATAGATGAGTGGAGAAGTAAAGGGTGGATGGATGACAGAACGGATGGATGGATGAGTGAAAGGATGGATGAGTAATAGGATCAATGCATGGAATTAATGAATGGATGAGTAGGTGGATGGGTGGATGGATGGATGGACGGATACGTGACTGGGTGGATGGATGAGTAAGTGAATAGATGGCTGGATGGGTGAAAGGGTAAAAGGCTGGATGGGTGAGTGAATAAATGGATGGGTGAAAGAGTGGATGGATGACTACAGATGGATGGGGGAAAGGGTGGGTAGATGAATAATGGATGGATGAGTGAAAGGGTGGATGAGGGATGGATGAGTGAATTGATGGATGGAAGGATATATGGTGGATAGGTTTACAAATGGTTGAATATGTTTGGATATAAATGGGCACATAAATCGAAGGACAGAATGAATGGTGAAAGACTGACTGATAGATAAAAGAATGATTACACCTTGTGGCACCCATTATCTTAAGTAACATTTCCTATACATTGACTTTCACATTAATATGAGTCATTGTCTATATATAATGTGTGTGATGTAACGCACTCCGACACCCTGCCCTACATAATTGGGATGAGTAACACTATAAGAGAAATTAAATACACACGAGAGACGATCTAAGTGAAGATGAGGGGCACCATTGAAGGGTGGTAGCAAGACAGGACTGGCCGGACCGGGCATCAGGTGTTTTCCTGGGAGGCTGGAAAAGGGGGGGGAGCGGTTTTGTTACTGGGGGCTGGCACTGCAAAGTTCCTTGTATATCCAGTAGTTTTCAATCAACAATAAAAGCGGGCTCACTTATATTCTGGTGTGATTCACCATTGTCTGGTGACTAATGTACCTGCTGGAGCGAGATGCAAATTTTTAATCGTCTAAGGTAGCAAGCTGCGGCCATACTGAAAAAACGTGAAGTGCACGATTTTCTCAACCTAATATAAACTTATTTTGTCTTGTACTTAGATGGTTGTCTATTTACTTACTTATATGCTATTGCGCTACCTCCTCTGATGTGTCTGTAAAACTTACCTTTTGTACCGAAGTTTAGTCCTGAATTTTGACCTTTTGTCCTGAATTTTTGTCCTGAATTTTGTCACTTTGTCCTGAATTTTTACACTCACCGTCCTGAATTTGCACCTATGCCAGTTGGTCACCCTATGGCTGAGGGAGGACTTTTCACGGAACTGGGGCAAGGCAGGCTGGAACCGGACATGCCAGGCTGAGCCGTGAGTGACACTGAGAGACTCATGGGGCAGGCCGCTGGCTGTACCTCAAGGGACCAGGTACTATATCGGTGATGGCAGGATCACCACATGAGGAGCAGTGACGTTGGTAGTGGGGTAAGGCTTTGCAGTTTTCAGTTTTGTCACCAACAAATTTTGGAAAAGTTCCCGATTGTCGCCCTCCATGACATCTGATAAGGTTCCCGGTTTGCCTTCGTCAGATCGAAGAGTTTCCCACTTTGGTGGATAGTTTTCAGTGCACGGTGAGGTGATGTTCACTTTATTCGAAACCTGGGAACTGTTTGCCGATTTCTGCAAGTGTACTGTTTGTTTGCAAAGCTTTTCCGTGGACACCTTCGAAACGTTTACAGGTTTTATTTCTGAAGATTTACCTTTTTGTAGAGTTTGTCTATGAGCGGTGGCGCGCACCCTGTTCTTTGCGAAGCACATCTTCCGCAGATCCATCTTGTTGTCAATGTTACATAAGGTCAGGATATGTGTGACAATAATGGTGGTAAAAGCCTCCCCAATGGCATTAATCGCGAAGGCCAATAGTTAATCCTCTGCTTTTGGGGACGGGCGGAACGAGCAGAGAAGGAAACGGACTCTGTCTTTTCCTTCCTACCAGCAGAAGAGAAGGACAGCGTCCAGTTCTCCTGCCGCTGATATCTGCCCCCCCCTCTTTGTTCCCCGCTTCCCTCTCTTTCTGTCTCGCGCCTCCTCAGTTAATGAAAAACGAGACTTCAAGAAACGGGTATTACGCTCTCTTTCCTCCTTTCGTTTATTTGCTCCCTTGTGAAATTAATCCAAATAAGAAAAACATTTTTGCTGGAAACATTGTCTTTTTCTGAAGTTTTTCAAATTCTAAGTGCAGCCTCGGGGTGGAGAGAAATATAACATTCCAAATATGAAAAATAAATAACTAACTAATTAAAGCAAGAGTGGTTGCACAGTGGCCAGATTGATTTATTCACACCTAAACACATTAGCGTCACTTTACAGAGTTTGATAGTGAAGCGCTACTTTTGTTTTATCGTCTCTCTTTGAACATCATTGTTTTCCCTGGGTGGGAAAGTGCACCATTCCTGGAGGTGCAGCAATACCTAATTGATGGGTGGATTGGAAAACAACATGTGTACAGCGGGCCTGTGTTCATGGATGTTGTCTTTTTAAACCATACTGCTTATGTTTTGTAAGGATATAAGGACTGGGCATTGAAGTGGGTACTTTACGGGCCCTGTAGTCATGGCCTTAACTTTTCATGCAAAAACACTCACTAATTTCTGAATAATGAGTGTAAAAGGAAAGAGGTAACCATGTTGTTCCTGCTTAGATTTCACATGCTTTACTTAATCCTGCATTCACTAGGAGTGTTTGCTTTTTCTAGGATATTGCTACTTTTTTTAGGCAGCATATTGCTCTTGTCTAGTGTGTAATTTGAACATCCAGGCATTTACAGCGGATCAGTGCAGTGCAGGTTTTTCTAAGTGGGGCAGTATGGTGTTCAGGGGGGAATAGGATGTGGCGCTATGGTCAGAGCTGCTGAATTTGGAACTGGGGAACCAGGTTCAGCCTTAATGATCAGGCTCCAAGACCACTCTCTGAGGGAGCACATTCCCGTGCTAGACCTTAGAACACGCTGCAAGATCTTAAAAGCCCTGGAGTCTTAGCACCTGCAGGTGGACCCTAGCAGTGGCAAGTGAGTTTTAACCTTGAAGACCTATCCACCACAATCCATGAAGTTCACCTCCAGTCTTGGGGCCAGAACTATGAAGCAGCACACCATAGAGTGGCGTCTCCTTTATTAAATCCACTTATGGTAAAATGCAACCCCTGACCCACTATACTGTATGTAATTGGCTTATTATGAGATGGATAGGGTTAATTGTTTTTTTTTAATTTCAAGAAATTTTATTGGATATTTCAGTACAACAACATAAGACATGACAACATTCCATATGTAAGTGGGAGCACCCCTGAACTGAAATAGCATCAACTGGTGAGAGCATGATAATCAAAAGACATTAGAGAGGTGAATCATGGGTACAATGTACATTCAGGTGTGTCCGGGCATTAATCTAGTAACACAATTATCACAAGAGGCCTTGCTGAGACTGAGGTCAGAAAGAAAAGAGAGGGGAAGGAAAGAAGAACGTGAAGACGAGTGAGAGAAAGAGAGCAAGGAGAAGAAGAAGAAGGTGCGCCACTATGCAGCAAAAACGGTACCGCCATTTACAGCATACCCCGTGATGATATACAATGTGCGTTTGTCCGAAAGTACAGGGATTACGGGGATTACGTGAATTGGAGGGTTCACTGAGGTCTGTGGGAGTTAAAGTAGATGTCAAGTGAGTTCCACAATTTCTTTCTGGAAGGTCGCCAGGGTGTGTTTTGGAGAGTAATGTTGTCTGCCCCTCGGAGGTTAATCACCCATTTTAGCCAGCAGGCATAACAAGCTTTTTTGGTGTCTTTCCAATTATTTAGGACGATTTTAACTGCCGTCATGAGTAGGAGGTCCAACAGGGCTCTGTCCGGTTCAGAGAGTTGTATTTCCTTAGCAATTCCAAAGACTAAATAGGGGGGTTCTTTGGGAGGCGTGATATTAAACAATTTGTGGATGAAGTCGAGAACTTTGTCCCAATAGGATGAGACGCAGTCACAGTGGAGGACAAGGTGTTCTAAATTTCCTTCTACATGTCTGCAGTTCCAGCAGAATGCGTCAGGGCTAATTTTGTGTGCATAGAGGCGAGCGGGCGTCCAGAAGACCCTATTCGTTTGTGATAAAGTAGGGCTTATTTTATGACTCATACAGGATTTCCATGCCGTGGACCACTCTTGTTCAGAGATTGGAAAAGAGACGAGGGAGGACCAGAATTGTGTAGTTTTTTCGTTCAGTCTGGAGGATTGTGGGCTTAACAGTTTGTACATCCTTGAGACCTGGTGTCCTAGTCTATTTAGGCTGGATAAAAATGTAAGAAGGGCTGGGGGTGTAGGAGACAATCCCGCTTTTGTAATGGCCGTTTTTATGTTCAAGAAGGTATAAAAATCGGAAGCCTTGATCCCAAATTTTGATTGGATTTCTGAAAAGGGAAGAGGGTAGGCACCATCATATAATTGGTGGGGTAAGAGAATGCCACTCCGTATCCAAGAACGGATGTACAGTGGTTTCCCTTTATATGTGATGATAGGGTTATTCCAAATCGATTCCCATCTAAATTTTCTTATTGTCGAGTCCATCAGCTTGTCAATTTTAAATAGGGCTAGATTGGTGTTAGTGAAGATGGATTTCGAGCAAGGGATTTGATTCGCCCTCATAGACAGGATCGAGATGGGGTGGATATCTCCCAGGAGAGCTTTTTCTATATCTAACCACACAGGCGAATAGTCCAAAGGTGGGGACAGCCAATAAGAGCCTTGCTTAGCTAAGAAGGCTATTTGATATCTTTTGAAATCAGGGAGATTGACTCCGCCTACAGACTTTTCTAGTCTAAGTTTTTGAAGGCTGATACGCGCTTTTTTCCTTTCCAAAGAAATTTAGACAGAGCTGTGTCTAATATCTGGTTGAAATCTTGGGATAACATCATAGGGAGCATGGAGATTAGATAGTTTACCAGTGGTGTGATCATCATCTTGATGGTCTCAATTCTGCCCCACCAAGTGATAACGATACAGAAAAGGGGGTGGTGATGAACAGAGTGTCTGAATTAAGCAGACCACTCTTACCCAGTCCAAAGATCAGGGCTTGATCCATCACCGTTATTTATCTCACTGCACCATCCCAGCTCAGAACCTGGCTATATGCAAATCAGTCTGTCCCTGGCCCAGTGCATCATGGGAACAGGGCAGACCAAACTACCAAGCCAATTCTTCACCAGAAAGGAGACAAGCTACCGGGGACCGGTTTCTGGCATTTCAGCCGTCTTCGGCCCGGCTTGCTTGAATCCTGATGGTGCAGTGAGAAAGGGACTCATGTCTGAGTATACCCTGCCACACCTATAGTGGCCAAAAACGATACAGAAAAGGGGGTGGTGATGAACAGAGTGTCTGAATTAAGCAGACCACTCTTACCCAGTCCAAAGATCAGGGCTTGATCCATCACCGTTATTTATCTCACTGCACCATCCCAGCTCAGAACCTGGCTATATGCAAATCAGTCTGTCCCTGGCCCAGTGCATCATGGGAACAGGGCAGACCAAACTACCAAGCCAATTCTTCACCAGAAAGGAGACAAGCTACCGGGGACCGGTTTCTGGCATTTCAGCCGTCTTCGGCCCGGCTTGCTTGAATCCTGATGGTGCAGTGAGAAAGGGACTCATGTCTGAGTATACCCTGCCACACCTATAGTGGCCAAAAACGATACAGAAAAGGGGGTGGTGATGAACAGAGTGTCTGAATTAAGCAGACCACTCTTACCCAGTCCAAAGATCAGGGCTTGATCCATCACCGTTATTTATCTCACTGCACCATCCCAGCTCAGAACCTGGCTATATGCAAATCAGTCTGTCCCTGGCCCAGTGCATCATGGGAACAGGGCAGACCAAACTGCCAAGCCAATTCTTCACCAGAAAGGAGACAAGCTACCGGGGACCGGTTTCTGGCATTTCAGCCGTCTTCGGCCCTGCTTGCTTGAATCCTGATGGTGCAGTGAGAAAGGGACTCATGTCTGAGTATACCCTGCCACACCTATAGTGGCCAAAAACGATACAGAAAAGGGGGTGGTGATGAACAGAGTGTCTGAATTAAGCAGACCACTCTTACCCAGTCCAAAGATCAGGGCTTGATCCATCACCGTTATTTATCTCACTGCACCATCCCAGCTCAGAACCTGGCTATATGCAAATCAGTCTGTCCCTGGCCCAGTGCATCATGGGAACAGGGCAGACCAAACTACCAAGCCAATTCTTCACCAGAAAGGAGACAAGCTACCGGGGACCGGTTTCTGGCATTTCAGCCGTCTTCGGCCCGGCTTGCTTGAATCCTGATGGTGCAGTGAGAAAGGGACTCATGTCTGAGTATACCCTGCCACACCTATAGTGGCCAAAAACGATACAGAAAAGGGGTGGTGATGAACAGAGTGTCTGAATTAAGCAGACCACTCTTACCCAGTCCAAATATCAGGGCTTGATCCATCACCGTTATTTATCTCACTGCACCATCCCAGCTCAGAACCTGGCTATATGCAAATCAGTCTGTCCCTGGCCCAGTGCATCATGGGAACAGGGCAGACCAAACTACCAAGCCAATTCTTCACCAGAAAGGAGACAAGCTACCGGGGACCGGTTTCTGGCATTTCAGCCGTCTTCGCCCCGGCTTGCTTGAATCCTGATGGTGCAGTGAGAAAGGGACTCATGTCTGAGTATACCCTGCCACACCTATTGTGGCCAAAAACGATACAGAAAAGGGGGTGGTGATGAACAGAGTGTCTGAATTAAGCAGACCACTCTTACCCAGTCCAAAGATCAGGGCTTGATCTATCACCGTTATTTATCTCACTGCACCATCCCAGCTCAGAACCTGGCTATATGCAAATCAGTCTGTCCCTGGCCCAGTGCATCATGGGAACAGGGCAGACCAAACTACCTAGCCAATTCTTCACCAGAAAGGAGACAAGCTACCGGGGACCGGTTTCTGGCATTTCAGCCGTCTTCGGCCCGGCTTGCTTGAATCCTGATGGTGCAGTGAGAAAGGGACTCATGTCTGAGTATACCCTGCCACACCTATAGTGGCCAAAAACGATACAGAAAAGGGGTGGTGATGAACAGAGTGTCTGAATTAAGCAGACCACTCTTACCCAGTCCAAAGATCAGGGCTTGATCCATCACCGTTATTTATCTCACTGCACCATCCCAGCTCAGAACCTGGCTATATGCAAATCAGTCTGTCCCTGGCCCAGTGCATCATGGGAACAGGGCAGACCAAACTACCAAGCCAATTCTTCACCAGAAAGGAGACAAGCTACCGGGGACCGGTTTCTGGCATTTCAGCCGTCTTCGCCCCGGCTTGCTTGAATCCTGATGGTGCAGTGAGAAAGGGACTCATGTCTGAGTATACCCTGCCACACCTATAGTGGCCAAAAACGATACAGAAAAGGGGGTGGTGATGAACAGAGTGTCTGAATTAAGCAGACCACTCTTACCCAGTCCAAAGATCAGGGCTTGATCCATCACCGTTATTTATCTCACTGCACCATCCCAGCTCAGAACCTGGGATGGTGTTGTTAAATATTTTGTCCACCATAAGCGTGGAAGGGTATACTCAGATGCGAGTCCCTTGCTCATTGCACCATCAGGATTCAAGCAAGCCGGGCCGAAGATGGCTGAAATGCCAGAAACCGGTCCCCGGAAGCTTGTTTCCTTCCCAGTGTAATAATTGGCTTGGTAGTTTGGTTTGCCCTGTTCCCATCATGCACTGGGACAGGAACAGACTAATTTGCATATAGCCAGGTTCTGAGCTGGGATGGTGCAGTGAGCTAAAAACCGGTGTTGGATCTAGCCCTGATCTCTTGACTGGGTGAGAGTATTCTGCTTAATTCAGAAACTCTGTCCATCACCACCCCTTGTTGTTAAATACCACCAAGTGATAAAGCGGGGTGACCACCCATCTAATTGCTTTGTAATTTTTTCAAGGGTCAGGGTTTCGTTGTGCCGGAGGGGCTCTAAAATGGAGCATCCAAATTCAATCCCCAGATATTTGATGTAGCTATTTTGCCAAACGAGTCCCGATGTGCCCAACATTCTTTGTAGGTGTAAATGTTAAGAGGTTTAACTTCCGATTTATTTTGGTTGAGCTTATAACCGGAGTGTGTGGAGTATGAGTCAATAGATTCCATTACTGCTGTTATAGAGACATCTGGCTGTTCAGTGACCACAAAGATGTCGTCTGCATAAGCAGCTAGTTTTACTATTCTGTCACCAAATGCAATCCCGCTAATGTTGTTGTTTTGCTGTATATCACGAAGCAGTGGTTCTAAGGCTAATAGGAAAAGAGCGGGTGATAAGGGGCAACCCTGTCTAGTCCCTTGTTCAAGTTGAAAGGGTTCTGAGAGAGAAGTATTTATGGCAATTCTCGCGGATGGGCAGGCATACAGAGCCATAACCATGTTAATGTAAGCGTCTCCCAAACTAAATATTTGCATGCACTGACGCAGAAAGGGCCATGACACCCTATCAAACGCCTTCTCCGCGTCAAGTGTAATTGCTACTGTGGGGGCGTCTGAAATTTTTGACTTCTCTAGCACGTCGCAAAGGAGTCTTGTTTTGAAAAAATAATTATCATTTAGGAGCTAAAATGAAAGAGTCATATATTACTTTTTCGTTCTTCCACCACTGTTGCCTCTTGAGGACTGTAGAGTCATTCATGTTGTGCGAATGATTTGTGCACACTTATTAAAGTGTAGAATGTTTTGCATACACTACAAGCAGACCTGTGCATACAAGCCTGAAGTGGATAAAATTTAAAAGGAAGCCGCAATTTAAAAATATGACATTGTTCTATCTTCACATGGAGTTAATTTGTGATATAATGTTCAATACTCAAGTCAATGTGAGTGGTTGAATTAATGAGTTTCTAAGTGAATGTGTTGGCAGCGCCGGCTTTACCGCTCCTGGAGTCAGATGCAACAATTGCTTTTGGCGGCGCGTACACCAAGTTTGAGAAGGTGGGGGGACTGTCATGTTCACATACACTCTGAAAGAACGAGTCCTTAAAACTAATAATGGCACGTGCTTTCACAGTGCTTGCGCAAATGGTGTGCTCCCAAGCTTGGCACTCAGTAATATGGTGCCCTAAATCGCTATTGTGTGTCCTGGACAGCGCAGCTATGCATTGATGAGACAGGGCAAGAATGATACAGCCCTGTCACCCCTCAACTTTACATCATTAATTACTCTATATTTAATAAAGCTGTGGTGTACCGTTTTCTTCCTCTTCCTCAATATCTGCTTTCCTTCCTCCCCTTCACACCTTACTCCTTCCCTTCTCTCCATTCTTCTTTCACTTTCTGCCCTACGTCCACATTTCTTAATCGCCACCTCCCCTCATTAACTGCTTTCCATTTTTCACCTTCTCATCTTTCCTTTCCACTCTCTTTTCACGCACTCCCCGCTGTCTGCTCTTCTTCCCTTTCTCCTCTTTCCTTTTTTCCTTCTCATCATGTTCCACAGTCTTGCACTCCCTATCTCTGCTTTCCTCACTTCTCTTCACATTCTTTGTCTACCGTATTTATCTTTGACCTCAGACCTCTCCTCCTTCCCCACTCTCCCTTTTGTTTTTCCTTCTTGCGCGTTTCTTTATATTCAATCCAGGAACCCCCCTCTGTTCTCAGGGTCATAAATTTAAGTCTTGGTGCTGCAATTCAGTCTTTCATCTTTCTGAGGTCGATAAAATGTGTGCTGTTGAGCTGGATAGTAACAGTTTTAATTCGTTGTCAAGGCCCCTTTTGGTGAATATGTGCTTTACAAACATACATGGTGTGTTAAGGACACACATGTATTTTAATCTTTTGTTTTTTACATTTCTTTGCACTTTTACACTGTCATTATTCTCTCTGACCCTCCTTGACCCAGTACACTTCATACTCATATCCATTCCCCTGACCTCCTTTCTTCCCTTCCTTTTTTCTCTCCCTCAGCACCTCCAGCCATTTCTCCTTTCACCTCTTGCTTCTTGCTTCCTTAAACCCTCATTCCGTTCTTGCTTCCTTACACTCTCATTCATTCCCCATCCTTCCTCCCTGGGTGCATTTAATCCTTTTTCCTCCATTCTTTCCTTGCTTTCTTTTTTCCTGCTCCTTCCTTCACCTCTTCTTTAATTTCTTCCTTTCTTATCAACCCTTCCTTATGCTTATCTTGCTGCATTCCCTTCTTTCTATTCATCCATCACACATCATTCACTTCCTTTCTCTCTATTCCTTTATTTCTTCCTTTCATATTATTTTCTTATTTCCTCCTTCTTTTATCCATTACTCATATATTTTCTCTCGCCGGTACTTCCCTTCCTGCCTGCATTTGTTGCTGCCTTCTTTAATGTATTCCTTCCTTCACCGCTTACTTTCTTGTAAACAGCACAGTACAAGCACATTCTCTTTAGTTTGCAAAGCTGCCTCAAGTCCTCTAATGACCTTTCCTAAAGCTGCACTTTGAGAAATACACACATTCTCTAATTTGAGTTTACTTTTAAGTTGTTGTCATAGGCCATATGTTACATTATTTTATGACATATTGATGTGTGTATCACACTAATCACCCGAGAGGGTATTCAGGCACTTGGGCAGCTGTGTAGGTGTGAGGTCCCGGAGGTGCTTATGTGAAGAGCCAGATCTTCAGCTTTTTGCGCAATTCAAGATGTGAGGAGGTGGCTCTGATGTTTTGAGGCTTGTGGATGGAACCAAGAAAGGAAGTGGGTGGAGCTGCTGGGGGAAAGGGGCGGAGCTGCAAAAGTGGGTGTGGCCGCCCAAAAAAATTTGAGCACCTGCACTTAATATTTTACAAATTAAGCACTGACCGCGAGCCCTGCGCACGGGAGCTAGCCGCTCTGGCCACTGCACCACACCTCTCCTTTACGAGGAGACTGGTGTAGATTCAGTGACTCCTGAATGTACTGGCCTGAAAGAGATGATAGCAGCACTTGGAAACTACACCACACAGCTGGAAAAAAAGAAAAAAATATCTTGGTAGTAGAGTCAGTAATGTTAAAAACAGAGGGTAGAATGGCTGATGTGGACTGTCGTAGTGGGGATGGACACCACCTTGCAGAAGTGGCGGCTCAGGCTGATAAGTCAGGTTTGAAGATCTGAGGCATTTTGGAATTCAAGTAAGCCATCCCTCTCACACGCGCAAAGGACGTATTGACGCGAATCTCAGCAGTCGCACCATTGAGCTCTGCAATACACAGCCCAGGGCTAATGAAAGTGAATCTTTCAAAGCCAGCTTACAAAAAAAGAGTAAATGAGCTCTACCACTTCCAGATTTCAGTCCTAAAATCAAGCTCCATCAGGCAAAACATTTGGGCTTTGGAAATGTCTGCTGCAGTTTAAAGCCCTGCTATACTGAACATAGAAGATTGGATTAAACAATTTGTGTTTACCAAATCCAATGCGGCGTAATCCTACTTGGTCAATATTCCCAATGAGTCCACTCTAGGATGTCTTTGTAGTTTTTCCTCAGAGCCTAACAGTGTTTCTTTGTGTTGTTCTTCTCTTCTACGGTTGCGCTCCCTTTGAAAAACATGTATCATTGTGGCTTAGGGCATGAGAGGGTTTGCTGCATCGGATTTGTATGGACTATACATTTATGATGGAGGTGTTTGCCATTCTACTTTTCATTTATTTTCGCCTGACCTTACGTTCATTCCTCTAAGCTGCCTTCTCAAATCCCCTTCCTTTTTTACCTCCTTGGTAAGTGAAATGTATAAGCTTAAGAAAAAATGGGTATTGGTTTTAAGAAGTTCCTGTTCTCCTAGAGTTGATGCTTAAAAGCTTCAAAACTCTCACTTGAAGGTCACTATAGTTTGGGCTAAGTGGATGCAAACGCGACTGCGCAGGCTACCAGCCACTGAGTCAGTAACCCTTCTGACTCACACATTAGGAAGCAGTCTATTCGTAGTCTGGGAACCCGTACATAAATCAAACTCAATGTACCAACATAGGATCAAAAGATTCTTTAAAAACAATATGTTAATAATGGTTCTTTTAGTATTTTCTACAATAGCACACAAGTAAAAAACTACACACAGATCTTCCATCTTGTCGATCTGATCAAGCTTGAAACATTACATTTGTCAATGATGTTCAGTCAATGAGTTTGTGTTATTCTTTCCTGTATTCTTTCCTGTATCTTGAAAACACCATGACCAACATGAACCAACCCAACGCTACAGTCACATCCAGCACGTGATTTGCAGTGGTACACTGCTTCTTCAGGGCCATAATGTTGTAGTGAAACGTTAGTATTCAGGATAGTAACCAGCTCGCCATTTAGTCTCTGAACTGGTTCCCTCAAACAGCTATCACTAATCATACTGTCACCCCTGGAGTCATTTGTGTCCTCCTCAAAACTTCACACTTTGGATAAGCATACATATTCATTTAAATCATCATACATGTTCATACATATTCTTTTAAAATATCAAACATAGCCAAAAATAGTAAATACATCAATCCTCTTTTAACCCCTTCCATGCAGCCGCGAGTCTGCGCCTATGCGGCAGAATCGCGAGTGGGTGGGTTTATGACGGCCCCCAGCCGTCATCAGCACACAAGCACCGTAGTGCATGGCGGCTGGGGGCCGTCATCAGCATGCAAGGGGTTAAGCCAACAACGTTCCGATTTATATCACAAAGCCATCATATCTTGTTTGTAGCAATAAACGCAGCAATTTGATATCAGCTCTTTTCCGACAAACTCAAACCTGACTAACAGGCTAGTTGGTACACAGAGGAACTCAGGCTGAGGAAAAGCCACTGCAAGCATAAGGAGAACCAGTCAAGACACCTCTGATAAAGAAATCTTCAAATCAGCCCTAAGATGCTACAACCAGCAGATATAGAACATCAAACACACAGCTCTTGCGGATCACATCAACGTCAGCACTAAAAGCAGCAAGGAAATCTTCACCATCATCAAAGAGTTCACTGTGCCTCCTGAAGCCTCCAGCAAAATCACCCACCAACAAGACATTTGCAACAAGCTCTCAGAATTATTCTGCAACAAAATCACCCCCATACACAGCATCTATAACCCTCAACCGGACCTGTCACCTTCGCAATTCAACTTCCCATCATGGTTGAAGAACAAACCCTGACATTATGGCCCGCCATCACCACCTTCGAAATCATTGCTACCAAGAAAACCATCTACTCGAGGGCCCCATCTGACCCATGCCCCACCACACCTTCACCAAAGGACTCATACTGAGCAGCGAATCACTATCAGCCATCCTCAATGACTTTATAAACACAACCACATTCCTGGGCACTTGGAATCATGCCACCATCGTGCCCTTGCACAAGAAAATATCCACTGACACAGCCATGCTTTCCAACTACTGACCTATCTCCCTCCTGCCATACTCGGCATAGGTCTTGAGAAAATAATTAGCCAACACCTCACCAACCACTTCAGCCACCACCAGTGCCTCAACGCCATGCAGTCTGAATTCAGGCCCTACCACAGTACAGAAAAACCACTCATCCCCACCACAGATAACATCCATGTGATCATTGACGGAGGAGACAAAGCAGCCCTCATTCTCCCGGAAGCCTCTGCAGCAGTTGACAGGGTCTCACACCCCATCCTCATCAGCCGCCTGCACAGGATTGACATCCAAGTTCCCCGCTCCCCTCTGGATCTGCACCTTCCTAACAGATAGAACAAAAGCTGTTAGCCTGGCACCTTACTCCTCGGAACCCAGCAAACTCATCTGTGTAGTGCCTCAAGTTGTTCGCTGAGCCCACCCTCTTCAATGCATACATGAGCTCATTGGCCAAAGTCATCCACACACACAACTTCAACATCTTCTCCTTCGGTGATGATACACAACTCATACTCTCCCTCTCAGAAAACGTTCTCAACACAAGAAACAAGTTCACTGCCTGCATGATCAACGTCACTAACCATATAAAACCCATATGTTTCATGCTCTACACCGACAAGATAGAGGTAGTGAGTGCAAAAACACCTCACCATGGGATTCTAACTGGTGACCGGCCAAACTCAGACCAATACCCATCACCCACACCAGGAACCTTGGAATAATCATCAACAGCAAACTGGACAAGACTGCACTACACCTCGAAGATGCTGAGGAAGATTTTCAAATGGCTCTCAAGTAACACTAGAACAAACATTTGCAATGCAATATGTCTCGCATTTACGAAAGTTTGAGTTATTGGAATTGTAAATGACAATGCTAATCGCTTAAACTCTCACAAATGCGAGACCTATTGCATTGCAAATGTAATTTTTGGAAAAGCGCCTGTTGGAAATGGCCCTTTTTGCAGGGTTATCCCCAAACTTTTTGCTTCTTCCTCCCTTGTTTTTCCTGACCTGTTGTTGTTGGCAATAGGACTCTGGGCACTTTACCACTGCTGATCAGTGCTAAAGTGCATATACTCTCTGTGTAAATTGTTATTGTAATTGGTTATCCATGATTGACATATTTGTCTCACCAAGAAGTCCCTAGTAAAGTGCACTGAGTGTGCCAGGGCTGGTGATACAAATGCTACTAGTGGGCCTGCAGCACTGATTGTGCCACCCACATGAGTAGCCCTAAAATGGTGACTCGGGCCTTCCACCGCAGTGCCCGTGTGCAGTCTGTGAACTGCCATGTCCACCTGGTTAGTGTCCCCACTTAGCAGGCCTAACCCTTCCCTTTCTATACACATTGGTCGCCCCTATGGAAGGCCCAAGGTACTCCCTTGGGCAGGGTGCAGTGTATGTGAAAGGTAGAGTATGTACTAGTGCAGGTGATATGCTCTGGTAGTGAATTACAGCCATTTTCGTTTTTCACTATTGTAAGGCTATCTTGCCCCATAGGCTATCATGGGGAATGCTGGCTACAGTGGCTACCAGCATATCTTCCCATAGGAGCAAGATAGGACACAAAAGTCTAGTATCCCTGAACTCAGAATTTAATAACATAACTTCCTGTGTGCCTTGGCCTGTTTGTGAATTGACTGTTTGGTTTGTGAGGGGCAGGGGCTGGGTGACTCCCTGAGTCTGAGTGGGCCGTCCCTGGGCTGAATAGCTCCATCTGCATCTAGAGTGGTGGGAGGGGGTAGCACCTGGGCCTGAATAGGGCTGTGCCTGCCTTCCACAATGCTGGCTCCACCTCCTGCTGGGCAGCTGATGACCCCGCCCCTCTCTCTGAAAGGAAAGGAGAGGCCAGGAAAACAAAGTGCTCAAGGAACACCCAGAACTGGTTCATACCAGGCTCAGAGCCCCCCTGCACAAAGGGAACAAAGACTTTTAGGGGTATAAGTACAGGACCCCTGTCTACAGAAAATTAGATCATCCTGGAAGTAAGAAGGAACCTCTGCCAAGGAGGAAGCTGAAACTGAAGAAGGAAGACTGTCCTGCTGTTGCTCTGCTGGATTGACCTGCTGTTGCTTTGCTGCCAAGGAGAGGGGAAGGACTTTGCTTTGTGCTGTGTCCCCTTGCTTGAAGGAATCTCCAAGGGCCTGAGAGGAGCTGGCTCCCTGTTAAGAAGTCACAGGAACAAAAGGAATGCACCCCCAGCTTCCCTGAACTCTGCTAAGAGAGTTCTGTCCTTCCTAGAGAACTTGGGCCAGTTGTGGTGCCTCTGGAAGTTGTACCTGTGTTGGGAAGCTGGAAACCAAGATTTTAAGGAAATTTCTAGAAGTTTTATCGCATCCCCGGCTGAGCGAGAAAATTCCTGCCGCTACGAAGACCGAGATCATCGCAGCGCCTGTCGCCGCTCCCTGAAGACGTCACACCCTTCATTTGCGGGAAGATTTCCGTCGCCCCGAACATCGTCGCAGAGCCTGTCGCCGCTGGGTGAGATCATCGCATCACGTCGCTGCGAGAATCATCGCAGAGTCATCGCATCGAGGAACTGCGAGTGAAAGATCGCCACTCAGCCGCGCATCGTCGCCCCGGAGATCGTCGCAGTCCCTAAAGATCGTTGCATCGTGCCTTTGCAAGCATTTTCCTACGGAACCTCCGCACCGGAATCCATACAAGGTATCGCCTCCCTCCCATGCAGACCGGATTCATCGCAACACGCCCGCTAAGAGCAGCGGGGTTGTTGCATCACCTCCCCAAGATCTCAGGAGTGACGCATCGCTTGTTTTCTACCGCACCAGCTTCTGTTTTGGAACTTTTGTCGCATTGAAAGGTACTTTGGCAAAACGTGACGCAAACTGTGGATTGTTTTAACGCTAACCCTAAGAACTCTTTTGAAACCATATTCTTGAACTGTGCATGTTGGATTTTTGTCGTTTTGGTCTTGTGTAGTTTAGATTAAATACCTTTATTTTTCTAAACTGTTGTGGAGTCAGTTTGTGTGTTTTCACTGTGTTACTGTGAGTGTTGGTGCAAATACTTTGCACATTGCCTTTGATAAGCCTTGACTGCTCATGCCAAGCTACCAAGGGGGTGAGCAGGGGTATTCTAAGAGTGGTTCCTCCTTACCCTGACTTGAAGCAAGGGTCCCTATTTGGACAGTGGCACCTACCTCTGCCAACTAGAGACCCCCAGTTCTAACATAGTTGGTCAGCGGTGGGATTTGAACTTGTATTTGTACTAGACCCACAGTGACTGGTGTACATCACTAGTGAGTGCAGACCATTACGCCACTGCATACTACGGTTGAGTTTTTTTTTGTTTTGGTTCTAATTTTTTATCGTAACTCTGAAAGAATCCAAGCATCATGTCTCAGAATGATAAACCAGCAAGTGAGGTTGCAGAACTGGAGTTTGATATTGAAATACTGAGTGATTACAAAGTAGGTCAACTCATGCAGTTCTGCAGGAGCTTTGGATGCCCCGTGAAGCGCCGCTCTAAGAAGGAGGCGCTACAGAAGGCCTTAAGGGCCTGGTGGCAGACCAAAGAGGCTGGTCAGACAGATGGTGCAGAAGTGGAGGATACATAAAGGGATGGTTTCAGGTCACAGGATCTGCCTGTGCCCAGAGCAGCCTCCAAGGCTGGCAGCAACCATTCAGCTGAAAGTTTTTCCCCAGAGGAGTTGGAGAAAAACCAAAGGTTTAGAGATTATGAATTAGAAGTCATGAGAATCAAGATGAAGCAATTGGAAGTAGAGAGGGCGGCGGAGGAGAGCCAAAATGCCAGTGCCCTGGAAGAATTGAAATTGACCTTGGCCCATGAGTTGAGAATGAGGGAGCTTGATTTGGAGCTCGAGAGGCTTGAGGCTATGAGTGTCTCAGCTGAAGAAGAAACATGGGTAGCTCAAGAGGTGAGCTTTGCTGAGTTGGAGGTGGAGTCCAGCTCAGATGGTAGCAGCAAGATTATAGTTTCCAGTGCTGAGAGAAAGGTACATACACCCAGAGATGTGGCGCCGGACTTGAGGGAGGGGGTCGATATACACCAGGAGGTTCAGGGTTATGATGTAGTTCCAGCGGAGTGCAGTGTCCCTGAAGTAGATTGGGGGACTGGCACAGGGGACCATATTCCTAGTGATGAGAGGGATGCTCTACTGACTCTAGATGAGAGGTACAGGGAGAGGGGTTCCCCCATGGTAGAAACCTTGGTGTGTGAATGTGAAGACCAGCCAGAAGAGTGTGGGTTGTGTGACAGAGACAGCAGTACACTGTCTTGCCAATCTCAGGAGAGTGGTGTGGGGTACATGTGTGAGGCACTGGAGGGTGAGGCAAAGGGTAGCTTGGTTAACAACTGTGGGGGGCTGTGTGATTCATTTGTTGGAGAGCATATTTTAAGTCCCTGTTTTCCAGAGCTATGCCAACCCCATGTGGAGTGTGAGCTCTCTGATCCCAGAGAGCTTGCGTTGGAGGCAGACCTCTTGGTGGATTCCAGAGAGTCTGAGGAGGCATTGGGGAGTGATCCCAAAAGGAGTAGCACAGATATCTTCCAGACCTGTGAGCTGGAAGAGGTTCAGTGTAGCCCAGTTAGGTCCCAGTGTAGTGGGAGGGGTGCAGGGGCTAATGTCCCTTCTCAGTGGAGAAGGAGTGAGTGTGGGACGGTGTGTCTCACGGTGCCCGAAACCCAGTCTCAGGGCCTAGAGGGTTCCTTAAGGGAACACCAGGTTGGGGGCCTAGAAGGTGCTAGTAGGCCATTTTAGGAGGATCTCCTAGTGTCTGTTGAATGGGGAGTGCCTGTAACCAGGCTGTGTAATGCAGCCTGGTGGGGAAGATGCAAAGTGCACATGATGGTTTTGCCCGTCCAAGAGGGCCGGCCAAGCAGTCATGCCAACTTAGGGAGTGTGCTTAACACTCCTTCCCATGCCCCCTGCACTGGCCAGCCCAGGCCAACCCGGCCCGCCCCACACCCAAGCAGGAAAGAAAATGAAAATGACAATAACATCAGTTATTATCAGAGCAGTAGGGCGACGCTGCCGCTGTTGATTGTGCTAGCCCATTTTCTCCTTTGCAAACACTGTAGTTGAATCACCTACTGGACACTTCCTCTGTGAGTACAATGTGTGCCTCAGAAAACTGTCCTACATTATTACTGTCCCACTACAAAAATAATCAGTCATGTGTCTGAGCACTTCAAATCCCACCCTTACACACCAGTAAAGATGGAAGCATCCTCCCACCGCTAAGGTCACCTCTAGCAACCTTATCCAATCAATGAGGAAACGCACAGGAGTCAGAACTATTGGTTTCACACCGTTTGCTCATACGAGGCTAGAGGTGACCTTCAGCACTCTAGCTGATCAAATGTCAATATAACCAAGAAAACACTTTAAAACAACAACTCCTCATTAGACTATGTGCCACCTATGATCAATTGCCATATAACGGCAAGTGCATTTAAAAAACGTGCATTTTAGAAGAACCCTAGACTTCTGAAAATACATCATTTTTTCTTTCCCTTGTTGTCTCTTGCTCGCACCAAAATTTCAAGTCCAATTAAAGTCACATTAAATAGGAGCTGGCTCTGCCAAGAATGTGCAACTGTGAAGGTATTGTAATGTCATGCCAAAAACTTCTGTGAATAATTGAACTGGTCTTATATCCACTATATCAGTTCAATTCAGATGGAATGGATGCACCGTTATAGATTTTTATCCGCCTGAGAGATACCAAGACAAACTATTGCATCTGCCATAAGGAATAAACAATTACGACAGTGTTGTAAAGCAATTGAACTGAACACCAGTGTTAATTAAATTGTTTTTCTCTCTACATCATGGACATTTGACTCCACAAATGCTATATTTTTAGTGTTTACTAATATGAGTGTCTGCATGCCAACACTTTCCCCCCAGAATACATTTTGACAACATTTGATTAGAAAAAAAGTAGGAAGTAAAGTGTGAATTAATTGATTCGTCGATTGTCAAGCAAAAGTCAGCACTTATGTTTCACAAGAAAATAGTCAATGAAATATTCATGTTGATTTATTGAAGCTGACATACATTGCGGTAGAGCAAACCCTCCTTGTCCCTTTGTGCAAACAGCATACGTTTAGATGGCTGAAAGATCAATCCATCATGGCGGCTTTCCATCGCTTACCGTGGTCTGGCAGCGGATGAAGGAGCATCGTGTAAGAAAAGTAATTAGAGCAGCTGAACGTCAGGCTCAGAGAAAGATTGCACTTTGATTTTCTCCCTAGGCAATTCCTGAAAAGATTATTAAACTCGTGAACATGATGTGTCTTGTGGTTGGGCAGAGAACCAAGGTCCATATTCATACCATTGAGCTCTCATTTATAGTTCAAACCTACCGCGTAGTGTGCTACCCATTAACCTAAAGTGCTTCTGCGCCTCAGTTGGAGGTAAGAAGCGCTATATATATGCATTTGAAAAGCAATGGAGATACAATTAAACAAATATATGTTGTTTTCCCGCATTCTTTTTACCCGCAGGGAATCACAACGCGGTCGTTACAACAACCGTGTTGTGAATCCGCATACCATTACTCCGCAAGTCTGAACACCAACTTGCAGGGGGGGGGGGCGCTATATGTTGGAATAGTATAATTTACTATTCCAACTCCAGTCTGTGTGGACCATAGGGAAGGTGTTGGATTTTAAATCCAACATCTCCCCCCCCCCCCTCCGCAAATCGTTGTTCCGACTTGCGGAGTAATGGTATGCGGAATCACAATGTGGTCGTTGTAACGACTGCGTTGTGAGTGCCTGCGGGGAAAAACATTTGTGGTAAACATGGTTTACCCAATTAAACACATACAATCTGAAGATCACATAAGAACTGACTTTATACAAGAAACCATCATTTCCTGATTGTGTTTAAAAACATCATTGCATGCTGTATTGAAAGGCGTAAAATGTTTTTCCATGGTTGAGTGCATCAATATCACGGTCTAACTACTGACCAGCAAATGTGTGGTAAACATAATATTAATTACCAAAACATTGTGAAGGTAAGTGTAGACTTCTATTACTAACTCTGCTGTGATGATATTTAGGAGTCGATATTATTGTCACGACTTACCGCCAGGTCGATATGTTGACCGCAATATTGTCGTGGGAAGCTTTACTTCACCCCCTTAAAGCCCTTGTAATGTATTGCATGTTTAATGAAATACAACATGTTGATGAGCCATTGGTGAATTTCATAGGACTTGATTGACAGTGCCCAGGTTGGAAATGGCATAATTATTGCAACCATTAATATCTGATACCTCGGTCTTTGAAATTTAAAAAGTGTGACAAATATTGCATATTACAATTTCGGAATTCAAAATGGGAATAATATGCTTATTTTGGTGCTTTCTGCACCAGAATTTGCATTTTTCTTAATACAGTACACATCATCATGGTTGCCCTGCCAATACATACCTGCGAAAATATGTGCAATGCAGGCTTTATCGCACCCAGTAATTACTGTGTAAGACTCTTGCAAAACTGTTTTAGGTGCATTCAGGCTCATTTTTAAAGCCTTTAGCTCAACCCTGGGTAGTTGTGGCTTCGAGAAGCAAGGCTTAAACAAAGGAACTAGTGTAAATCATTTAGTAACACCAACCAACAAAATAGGAAAGTCACACTATACAAATGAAATCCAACACCAATTTCTAACAATAGATTATATTTTTATGAATTTTTGGGTACTGAGATGAGCAAAATCCACCAGAGGGTTCCAGAAATTATACATTTTCAAGTAAAATGCAAATCTCCATTTTTTTTAGTCCAAAGCTCAAACACACATTGTTGACCGTAAAGTTTAGAAACTTCTGAAATGTTTGAAAGAGTTGAGTTTGGCTACTCCAGC
This sequence comes from Lissotriton vulgaris, assembly GCF_964263255.1. Classification (NCBI taxonomy): domain Eukaryota; kingdom Metazoa; phylum Chordata; class Amphibia; order Caudata; family Salamandridae; genus Lissotriton; species Lissotriton vulgaris. The sequence goes on along the minus strand of NC_141699.1, from coordinate 749,411,133 downwards.
CTGAGTGGGGTGACCAAATTGGACAGGGAGAAGGTTGGGGAGGCCAATAAGATTTAGACAGCTACTAGACCACCAAAGAAGTCTTAAATCCAATTCCACACTTAACATCAAGACCGTAATAGACTTCAATGGAGTGGCCCTGTTGCTAGGGATGTAGGATGCTGAAAGATGGTCTGAGTGCTGTGCGGTTGATGGAGGAGTCCTTGTAGTTATTCCTCAATTCACGGGTAAGGTGCGGCAACTTTGACCACAAGTGTTGGTGACCCTCAAAGCACTCTTCGAGCCAATAGAAGACCATCTTCAGCTGGGCTACTGTTCTCCGTACGTAGCGTGTCCAGCGGGACCCTTTGGTGAAGGTAGGTGTCCCTCTTTGGCAACCGGTCCTGGCTCAGATGACACTCCTGAGTCGAGCAGACTTGGGTACAACTTTTGGCCATCGTGGATTTGTCTCTTGAGACACCCAGTGGCAGTCAGCGCGATTCAGAGAAAGCAGCTACTAACCTGCCGGAATGGGCTTCTTCAATTTTGATGACCCTGGACATGGTTCCAGGGGGTCAGCTGACTGACCCGTGGAGTCAATTCTTTCATCTGGGACTTAGGAGTGGCTTTTCCATCAGCCACAGGCACAGTCCTCTCTTTGCTAGTCCAAGGCGCGTGGGTGCAGCCCAGCAGATGGTGCAGCCTCTCTTGCCAGATCCAAGGGTCAGCAGGGGAGTATTTATTTGGTCCTTTCTCCAGTTCCGCCGTGATTTGAGGTTCAGCTTCCCAGATGGGCCATATTTATGCTCCGAAAATGCCTAGGGTAGATGATGGGGTCGTTAGCCAATGGGCTAACAGAGTCCATCCCACCCTGTGATGACTTCCGGCTATGCGTGGCATATAACAATCACAGAGTGCACTATTCTGCCCACTCTTCAAGATGTCCGAACCCTTCCTTGGATGTTACGCGCTTGGTAGTCCACCCTAGAGGTGTGGTCACCTTTGGGCAACATGTCCATGGGAAAACCGGCTTGGGCACTGGTCTCCCCTCTCTGTTCCTGCCACCATCCTCTCTACCTGAACAAAGAGAGAGCCCTTCAAAAGTGTGCTATCCATTTGCACACCAATGTGGCTTTGCCTCTGAAGCTAATTTTTTGGGCTAACACTTTTAGTGGCTTCCTGCTAAAGGGAGGTAACACCTCTCCCTGTATTAGGCTTCTATGGCTCCTGAGTCTGGGAGTCATTCCCACAACTCCCCAGGAAGGCAGAAGGCTGTCTGCTGACCAGCAACTATGCAAGGCTGCTGAATGAACTGGGCTACAGAGTGGCATTATTTTAAAAGTTGCATTTCCTTAAAAAAAGCAATAAATATGACTTGGACATCAAGATGGGTTGAATGGCACAATTAATTTGAT